>NC_056741.1:1551780809-1551898309 GCF_019279795.1 Protopterus annectens
AGGGCACTCTGCCAGTATCTGCTGAATTTTACAAAACCACTTTTATCTCTAAAGCTGTCCCAGCACAATCTGGTAGTTAGATGTAACTTTAAATACACTATACTGGTATGCTCTTCATATACTGAATTGATAAAGTCTGTTTTGTGATTTAAGATTTAGTGTTGAATTGTCACTTAATTCCATTATGTACTGGTGTGCCTTTGCTGGGTAATTTTTTCCCTGCGGTTGTGGAACTGTGTAGTTATAAAGACAGGAAGAATTTGATTGTTCCCAGGTGGTGTGGGCATGGTTGCTTAACCCTCCCCTCGAAACCGTAACACCTTCAGTTTTGCAGCCATGTTTGGATGGATTTGGATCAGGGTGATTGCAGTTTATAGGTCTCCTTTTTGCTGGGATTTATGTAAGACCCCTAAAGTGGGAAGGATGAAAGTTTAAAACTAAAACATCTTTCATGAAAGGTCTGAGGTGGAAGACTGTGTATGTGGTTATGCTGATAAGAACTGGAAATTCCTGTGTTAACACTAATGTACAGTAGACAGTTTATTGGACTGTGCTGTAGAAGCTGAATCTGTGGACAGGTTTACTGGGCTGTGTAAAGTAGGGCTCACTAGTGCTGGATTAAAGTACTTTAATAATGTTGTAGGTGGAAAACTGTTCAATGGGTGCATTTCATGTACAATTTGAATGGAGCGGCTTGATGTGTAAGATCTGTGTAGGCATGTGTTTCTGTTTCTGATGTCTGCACAGCCAAAGTACATAATTACTTGTGCATTCCTCGGACAAAGGCCTGGGGTCATTCTTGGTGTTGCCAAACAAACTTGTGGTTATGTGTGTGAAAGGGTGAGTGTGTGAGTTGAGTGAGTGTGGTGTGTGAGCTGAGTGAGTGTGGTGTGTGAGTTGAGTGGGTGAGTGTGAGAGTTGAGTGAGGGTGGGTGAGTGAGTGTGGTGTGTGGGTGGGTGAGTGAGTGGAGTGAGCGAGTGTGGTGGGTGAGCGAGTGTGGTGGGTGAGGTGAGTTGGTGAGTGTGGTGAGTGGTGAGTGAGTGTAGTGAGTGAGTGTAGGTGGGTGGTGAGTGAGTGTAGGTGGATGGTGAGAGAGGATGGTGAGTGAGTGTAGTGAGTGGGTGTGGGTGGTGAGTGGGTGGGTGAGTGGTTGAGTGTGGGTGAGTGAGTTGGTGTGGGTGAGTGTGGTGGGTGAGGTGTTGAGTGTGGTGGGTGAGTTGTTGAGTGTGGGTGGGTGAGTTGAATGTGGGTGGGTGAGTGAGGGTGGTGAGTGAGTGTGGGTGGATGAGTGAGTGTGGTGAGGGTGGTGAGTGAGTATGAGTGAGTGAGTATGGGTGAGTGAATGTGGGTGAGTGAGTGAAGTGTGATGAGGGTGGGTGAGTGTGGGTGGGTGAGTGAGTTGAATGTGGGTGGGTGAGTGTAGTTGGTGAGTGGGTGTGGTGAGTGAGTGTGGGTGGGTGAGTGAGTGTGGGTGAGTGAGGTGTGGTGGATGAGGGTGAGTGTGGGTGGTGAGTGTGGGTGGATGAGTGAATTGAGTGTGGGTGAGCGTGAGTGAGTGAGTGTGGATGAGTGAGCTGTCTGAGTGAGTGGTGAGTGAGAGAGTGTGGTGAGTGTGGTGGGTGGTGAGTGTGGTGGATGGTGAGTGTGGTGGGTGGTGAGTGAGTGTGGTGGGTGGTGAGTGTGGTGGGTGGTGTGTGTGGTGGGTGGTGGGTGAGTGAGTTGAGTGTGGGTGAGTGTGGTGAAGTGAGTGGGTGAGTGTGGTGAGGTGAGTGAGTGAGTGTGGGTGAGTCTCATTTTTGGATGTAATTTCTAAATTTTGTAAACTTTGTTTTTGTATTGTCATATTGCTTTACATTGCCCTACCGATATATGACAAAGTACAGGCAGAAGCACAGTAACAGCTGCAAAAACTAAGAGCATAAATTTGCAATAACCATGCGTATACATTAATTGTATGTTTTTACATAAGAAGCAGATGTCTGTCACAATTAATTGACAACACTACATCAGATTACAAGAAGTATGTAATACCGTAATTTTTTAAATTATGTCTTAAAAAAGCATGTTGGTGCTGTCATGCAAGTCTGTGAAATATTTCATGTTTATAGTGTGTCATTTGTTAGCTATTTAATCAAACGGGAAGGAAAATAAGTGGGAGTTTGATGCTTTGCAAAACTGTGATTATTCCCAGTGCTATGTAGCTTGGTTCTAAATTTGACAGGAGGAGTGCAACAAAAAAGTGTCCCACTGTAAGGAGGGAAAGGCTGACAAGAAAACAGTACATTACTCTGGTCACCTGCTGTGAGCTGTCAATCACATGCAGATAATGGGTCAAATTACCCTTAGCTCTTTGACAGCTAGGGAAGGTAGGTGTGAAGTGGGAGGGGAGATGCCTTGAAGAACTAAATTTCAGCCTTCACAAAAGAAAGCAAGTTAGCATTTCTAAGAAACAAAAGCAATAAAATGCACTTTTCAGTTCTGTTCTGTAGCATTTGCACTGCTTGTGTTTGAAGTAGTCATTGAAAAAGGATAGCATTTTAACCAAAAGTAGGGGACTTTAAGACAGCAGTGAATGCCTGTTAAGTCAATGAAGTGACAGCAGCTTAAGGGAAAACGTGGCAGATCTGATGCAATTTTTTTGAGACAAACAATGCATTCTGGGATACTTAGAGGCAGAGGAAACAGTCTGCATTATTTCAAAATGCCAGCCCCCATGTGGTCAGAGTCAGAAATTGCATATAAAAATATCTAAAAAGCTCTAAATAGTCCCAGAGTGCTGTTAAAATGTAGGAAACACCAAACCATGATGAAATAAATATGTTTTTTGAGTCTGAGGGTGCGGTTGTCCTTTAAGACTTAACATGGGAGGCACCGTCACCAAGAACAGAACTGAAGACCCAAGTGCTGTTAGGAAGCAGTGCTGACTGCTGTAGCAATTGTGCATCATCTGATAATGAACACCATACTGGTAATGGTGGTACTAATTCCTTAAAAACTGACACACACATACACATACGCACATGCACACAGTCAGACACACACCTTGCAGAGTAATTTGAAAGTAAAGTAACAAACCTTTGAACCCTTGCAGCATACTTTGGAAATAAAATAACAAACCCCTTGCAGTGAGATGAACCAAAACAATTCACACACACACTTCCCTTGCAGAGTATTTTGAAAATAAAATAACCAAAGCCATTCCCACAGACACTTCCTTTGCAGTGTACTTTGAAAATAAAATAACCAAAACCATTCACACACATACTTCCCTTGCAGGGCTGTGTACTTTGATAATATAATAACCAAAACCATTCACGCACAGACTTTCTTTGCAGTGTACTTTGAAAATAAAATAACAATACGAACCCTTGCAGCTTTTCCTCATAATGAACCAAATTGATTCCCTTCTCAGCTATGATGAATGTTCCTGGATGAACCCATAAATAGCCTTTCAGTCACCGTATGGAAGAAAGGAACTGCTTGCTTGTCCTTACTTGGGGCAGCCGGAAATGCTTGTACCTTATGTTTAAAGCCCTTGAGCTCAATTTTGACTGGCTGGCAGGCCATTCACAGAGCTGACGTCATCACACACATGATGATGGCAGCTCAAAAAGCAAAAAAACAAAATAAAAAAAAAAAAGCTGGGAAATTTGAAAATTAAGGGATGCACTCGGAAATCATGGCACCCTATTATTTGGACCTCTAAACCAGGAAAAAGCTAGAAATTCATTATGGTTGAGAGATATGCTTAAGACCTCTTACAGGCCTAGCCAATACAACCAGATTTTACTCAATATATGGTCCCTAGAGGCAAGTGAATGACATAGATTTTTGCCTATGCATTTAGTATCTTACGGATTGCCCATGTCCATAAGGTACATAGGTACTACCCCAGCTGTGAATTTGGGATTCCCCATCCATTGATCCAAATTGCATTTGAAGGGGGCCAGGGAAAAGCTCTGCTTATTGTGAATAGGAAGCCTGTTCTAAAGAAGGAGCGATCTCTGAGACACACATCTGTCTCTCCAACATGTTTTGTTTGAGTTGCTGCCTATATTTAAATCCCTAGATTGGGTAACTCTTGTGTTGATTGACTTGCGGATGTGTAACAGCTGCATCAGGGCTGGATTTATAAGTGCCTTGTAGATCAAAAATAGGTCACCCTTTAATAGTTGGTTGGAGACAGAGTTAAGGGCTACGGCTTTTAGTATATCCACACAGGATATCTTGTTTAAACCCTGTATTTTCTTTGTGAAGAATCTCTGAGGTCACTCTGCTGCTGTAAACTAAATACATGCCAAATGGCATGCTGTACCCAATTACTGGTCAATTGAGGGCTGAGTACAGTACAGTGGGACTATAGTTTCCTTAGTTTTGGATGCCATACTTTTACTTATAAGTTGTGTCATATAGAAGGACTTCCTTACCACTGAAGACACATGGAGGTCAAAGTTCAGGCTACTATCTATCTTTCTATGTACCTAGATCTCTCACCTCTGAGTCTACTCTTAGGGTGTGCTATTGATGTTATAATTTGCAGGGGTATTTGACTTCCCAAAAGGTATAATAGTTTTTTGATATTTAGTGTTAGGCAATGGCTCTGGCACCAATTATTTGTCTGATCTAGACCCTCCTGATAGATATCTACATCACTGGGGAATTCAGTCATCAGCAAACTTTGGCATCCAAAGGCCTTCGACATTAGGCCTGACTTCAGAAAAGTATACTCTGAATAGGAATGGTCTCAGCACTAAGCCCTGTGGCACACCACCAGTAACTGGCCTCTTGCTAGATCTAGATTCACCCACTTTAACCACATGTGTCCTGTCCATAATTAGCCTCATCCATGGCCTTAGTGACTTTCTCAAAGAAATCCACCAGATGAAGTATGCATGATCTGCTCCTGACAATGCTGAATTGGGTTCGGAACACTGTTTGGAGGTTTCCTATGTAATTATTTATAAGGTCTACGATTATTCTTTCCTTGGCCTTACATATAAGACTAGTCTGTAATTTCCCAGGTCAGTAGATGGTCCCCTTTAACGCAGAAAGCTGGCTGTTGCTGTCTTCCACTCTATTGCCAGTCCAGAGGCTGTGGTTAAGTAGAGATCCTAATGGGCCTGATGAGTCCTGATTTAATCTGTTTAAGAGGTTACCTGGTATACCATCAGGCCCCACTGAAGCCACATTTTTAGCTTCAGATAGCACAGTGGTAACCTATTATTTGGTGATAATTCATAGTGGAATGGTGGAGGGTATTTGTTGGTAGTGATGGGTGTTAGAGATTATGAATACAAGGCTGACATTAATTCTGTTTTAAATATGCTGAAAGATAAAGCATAGAATAAAAAGTTTGCTTGAATATATGTATAGAGTTTAGCAATGTAAAATGGGCATTCATACTATATGTGTAACAGACAGGTTTCTCTTCGCAGCATCAGAAAAAAGCCTAACAAAGCAATATTGGAAAGCAAGTATTACATGAGCTTTTCATGCTTGCAGAACAAATATCTATTAACAGACATCATTTTTATAAACTCAGCAATATGTGATGTTTTTTCAATAACAACAGTTTCCTTTCATACTTCTGTTATTCTGATTGTGTGCATTTGTGCATTTTCACATCAGCAGAAAACACAAAAGACAATAGAACAGACATTATGTGACTTCCCACAGAAGGCCAAAAAAGATACCAAGAGGAAAAAACAATATCTATGTGCATGACTAGCACTCTATATAACAACTTTAGTAATTCAGTTATATGAGAGAGGGACAGAAAGAGAGAGGGAGAGAGAGACATATTATGTAGAAGTAATCATTCATATCTGTAATTAAGGAAAACTTTGAAAATATATGCTACAAACTGACAGAAAGAGTATGTGCTGTTTGTTATAAAAATAAGTTATCTGTAACTGTGCTTATAGCTGCCAAATATATTTCTTTATCAGTGTGCAATTTGAAAAGCGTGGTGCTTTAAACAGACTACAGATGGAGTCATGCAAAGCTCTGTGTTTCTGATTCAGCAGTAAACAGCACAGCGAGACTATGTGTCTTAAGAAGACTTTGGATCCAGCACAGCATAGAAGCAGCACACACATAAAATACATTTTTCAATACATATATCTTTTCAAAAGTGCATAGACATTTTAGATTCAGCAGAACAGGTTACTAAAAATATCAGAAAGACCATGCAACATTACAGGAAACTCTTGAACAGCAGTTGCAGGATAAAGAAAATAAATTAGCTGAACTGTCAGAGACTGACTTCCTGCATACACAGCTAATCTGTGCAAATGAAATATATTTTATAATATGTTTGTGTTTTGAAAATGGTTAAGCATACATGGTAGGATGGTAAAATCTGGACAAATCATTCTCAAATGTTTAAAACTTCAATTCAGTTAAAGCAAGATATTTATCAGTACTACAGTAAAGTAGAGCATATGACTGCCATTCTTAGCATAGTCAAAAGGTAAACAAAACTGTTCTAGTGTATAAAAATTAAATAAAAATCATTACACAAAACAGTTCTAGTGCATAAAAGTAAATAAAAATAGTTAATAAGTGTAAAGATTTAAAGTCACAAGACTGACATGCTTGTATAAAGATATAAAGATACAAGACAGACATGCATGTATGTTCTTTTCATCTAGAGTACATTTGTTTACACTGCACTAAAGCAAAAGGCAGACAACAGCAAATATAAATAATGTAAATATAAACATGTGTTAGTTAAGCTAATATCTATTTGTTTTTTACAATTTTTTATAATTGTATAGTAACACCACACCAGTTAAAGTTCTGAATTTTAAAAAGAAATAAAATCACAAATGGTATTAGTCAAACAGTTTTTGTAAAATTAATGGTAGGGCAGTTAAATAAATAAATGAAAAATACTGCAAGTGTATTAACAGATGATTAAAAAAATGCTAAAAGGGTTAACTAAAATGCAAGTGTATCAGACCTTCCTAGACTAGATGAATAGTTACCGAAAATGTTGGAAAGATAAGATAAACAACAAGACTGATTGCCAGACAAGTAGCTTGAGTTTTTCTAAAGCATTATTGTTATTAAAACATAATTGTTAAAATGTTTACAGGCAACACTATTTGGTAATTGTAATAAAATGTCACAATTGTGCATAGATGTTACTGATAATCTGTTTGCAAGTAAATGTTAAAAGTAAAAAAAAAAAAAACCTCAGTTGCATCAAGTACAGCCAGCAGATGGGCTAAAATATACATACAGTTCAAATCAATTGTGCAGGAGGGTATAAATACCTAATAGTAGTAAACAGCAAAAGCTTTATAACAATTATCAAATCAGACAAAACTCCATAGTTTATTAGTAACTTAATAAAGCAAATGTATAACTAAAGTGTTTGGCTGACATACATTCTATTCTCACAGCATAAAGTAGATAAACAATACTGCAATGTTGCAGGGGGAGGGGTACTTTCTCAAGTTTACACTGACTGTATAAGCAGTACTGCACAAGGGTCTGAAATAGAGCTACAGGAAGAAATAATATTTCATTCCTTTTTGACAATACTCTTTTAGGGGTAGGAAAAAACAGGTATTAGTGCATAAGAAACACTGGTAAACAGATTAAATCTGAAAGTCCAAGATATTTTATGCTAGTTATTATTGTATTGTTTAGAATTAAGTTGTATTTACAACCTCTTAAACTGTAAAGCTATTCAAGAGATGGTTTAAAAAAACAAGAGATGGTTTAAAATTGCTTTATTACAGCTATACAAGAGAGAGTAAAGATATGTAAAAAATTAACAAAAATGGTCACTATTTTTAATGTTTTTGGCAAAACAATGTTGGTATAAAAAAGCATGAATGCTTTTAATTGCTGAGTATGTAGTTTAAAATAACAGGACATATGCCTTTGGTGCCAATTCCACTAGATACTTCTAAAGAGACATAGTACTTTTCCAGGATTTTGCTTGATGTTAATGTTAGTCTTTGTTTGTACAAATACATAAGAATTCAATACAAATGCAATTAATGTCTAGTAATAAATATGTGTGAAAAACCATGTTTAAAAAAATATGGGTCCAGGGTACCTACTTGATTAAAATGCATGAATAGCAAACAGTCTGTGTAAATACATGCTGTACAAGATACATTATAACACGTTCAAAAGTAATTTGTCAAGTTATAATATTATCACTGGTTTAAAGTTGGAGTCTTGTTATTGGTTTTTGGACCATCATTTTATCTGTACTAGTATTGGTTATCCCAGTTAAAAAATTATATTAAAATATTGTATTCATACAGCTAATGGACTAATATGTAAATAGCATTTTTCAGTGTATACTTCACTGTTAACTAAAGTGTATGGGCAGTTTAGAAATGTGATGGTTAAAATGACATTGAAACTGTATATTTTCTGCAGTGTATACATGCTTGCAGTAGCACATGGTTCTTGTCTCTTATAGTTAATTCAACGGTTGCAAAGAGTTAATGGAACAGTTCTAAGTCATAAATTAAATTCTGTAATTACAAAAGAATAAATTAGTCAAGTTAAAAAACAAAACTAAAGCAGATACAGCTCATAACTAATGAAATATTTTCACAGAATGGTTTGCAAAAGAAAAAGTTGTTAAATACATTCAGTTTTGGTAGTAATACTTGATATAATTGCATTAACTATGTAAAATTGCATTTTGACTTGTATCAAAAGAAGACTAAAGATTTTGTTTCTTGATGTGTTTTCTATATAATGTGATCAAAAATGCATATCAGTATAAAGTGTTTTGAGTATGTTTAAAAAAACAGGGAATTGTTAGAGATTATGAATATAAGGCTGACATTAATTCTGTTGTAAATATGCTGAAAGATAAAGCATAGAATAAAAAGTTTACTTGAATATATGCATAGAGTTTAGCAATGTAAAAATGGGCATTCGTACTATATGTATAACAGACAGGCTTCTCTTCACAGCATCAGAAAAAGCCTAACAAAGCAATACTGGAAAGCAAGTATTACACGATTTTCTCATGTTTGCAGAACAAATATCTATTAACAGACATCCTTTTTTATAAACTCAGCAATACATGATGTTTTTTTCAATAACAAAGAAACAGATGTTTCCTTTCATACTTCTGTTATTCTGATTGCGTGCATTTGTGCATTTTCACATCAGCAGAAAATGCAAAAGGACAATAGAACAGACATTACGTGATTTCCCACAGAAGGCCAAAAAAGATACAAGAGGAAAAACAATATCTATGTGACTAGCACTCTATGTAGCAACTGTAGTAATTCAGTTATATGAAAGAGGGACAGAGAGAGAGGGAGAGAGAGACATATTATGTAGAAGTCATCATTCATATCTGTAATGAAGGAAAACTTTGCAAATATATGCTACAAACTGACAGAAAGAGTATGTGTTGTTTGTTATAAAAATAAGTTATCTGGAACTGTGCTTATAGCTGCAAAATATATTTCTTTATCAGTGTGCAATTTGAAAGGCTTGGTGCTTTAACCAGACAACAGATGGAGTCATGCAAAGCTCTCTGTCTCTGATTCAGCAGTAAACAGCACAGCAAGACTGTGTGTCTTAAGAAGACTTTGGATCCAGCACAGCATAGAAGCAGCGCACACATAAAATAAATTTTTCAATGGGGAGGTGAAACTTGAGTTGAATATGTTGGCCAGCAAATTTGGTATATCTTCCAACTGAGTATAGGTGATGCCATCTGCAACTTATTCTGCAGATTGTTGGGTTTGCCCCTAAGATTACAGACATAACTGACAAATGTCTTATTGTTATCCTTAGCTTTAGCTTTGGATACTATATTTGCCTCAAAGTCTGCTTTCAGAGATTTAACTAGTTCCCTGATTCACTTATTTAGATTAATGAGGGACTTTCTGATCTGCTGTGCATATTCCATATTACTTCTTGACAGGATTTTTTTTCTTTTTATGTATAGCCTATTAATACCATGGGTCGACCAGGGTGGCCTGTTTATTTGGTTTGACCAGGGTTTATTTCAGTCTAGCACTGCCATTTCCACTCACTAAGTTGAATAAGAAGAAAGTAACAGTCAGCTGCCTGTCAGGTGCCAGAATCCACCACATAATACACGGACTCTGGTCCCTCAACAACAGGTACAAATATATCTCTATCATTGTACATGTGGGTGTGAATGACCTGAGATGTACCTCCCTGGACTACATGAAAAGTGATATGGAGGAGCTCCCAGATTATGTAGCCCAGGTGGGTAAGACCCTAGTCCTGAGCAGCATCCTACCATCACCCAGAATGATGCCAAAGTGCAAACAGAAAATTATTGATTTCAACAATTGGCTAAGTTCCTGGTGTCATTCTAAGGGGATCCAGTATCTGTTTGCCTGGGATGACATGATTGACAGACCTCAATCCTTTGCCAGAGATGGCCTGCATCTGTCATCCCTGGGATTCTGATGCTGAACAAGGCTCTTGCCACCCTTTTACTGCCTTTTTTAGGTGGTGTTCCAAAGACCAAATTACCACTGTAACAGCTACAAACAAATGCAGTGTGAGGGTAATGCTGCCCAACACTAGAAGTCTAAATCTCAAAATGCACTCGCTCGAAGCACTCCTTAAAATGGAGAACATCGACATTTGTGCTGTAACAGAGACCTGTCTCAAGGCAGCAGAAAGCACCCCTGCACTACCAGGATATAACTCATTCCACACCTTTTGGTCCCAGAACTTGGACCAAAGCTCCAAAGGCGGTGGTGTTTCTATATTCATAAAGAATGTGCACACCTCCAGACCAGTAGCCCAACATAACTCATCAGAGATACTTCAGGTGCAGCTAACATTGGGTAAGACAGCGATTAAGGTTGTAGCCTGCTATAGGTCCCCAACCATGTCCCAAGATTCACACTCCACGTTCCTAAGCACCCTGGAGAATATTAGGGTCCAACCTAACACTCGCATACTGGGTGACTTCAACTACCCCTCCATTAACTGGGAAAACTAATCATGTACCAATACACTTGCCCAATGTTTCCTGGAATGTAATAATTCTAATGCCCTGGACCAGCTCATTATTACCCCCACTAGAGGTAGCAACATCCTTGACCTGGTCATTACTAACATGGGCGACCATTGCTCGACACCATTAGTCAACTCCTTCCTGGTTAAATCTGTCCATAAACTAATCACCTTGTAAATCCACATCCCTCCCACCCATCCTGCAAAGGTGACCACCATGAAAACTTTCTCCAAACCTAACTTTGGGCTCCTAAAAGCAGAGGTGGCTAACCTCATGGCACCCATGCAAATGGAGAATAGTTGCATGACCACTGAATCATGCACCGATGCACTGTACAAACATGTACACAAATGCATGGATCTCGCCATACCCAAAAGAACCAAGATGCTCTCCTCCAAAAAAAGGAAGCCAATCTGGTGGTCCCCTGCCATAAACAAACTCTACAAAAGAAGGAGGAAACTGATGCGGAATAAGGTGAAATCCCAAGATGGGAAAGATTCCCTTATCAACATCAACAAAAAGTTAAGATCCCTCATCAAATCCTCTAAATCTAGCTATGAAAACAGACTTGCAGCAGATATTAAAGACAACCACAAGGCCTTCAATAGTTATATAAAGAATCTCCACGGCAATACCCAGATTTGCCTTGAGCTACTGCACAATGGTACCTCATATACCGAGCAACAGATATTGCCAGTATACTGGCTGACAGATTCAGTGCCAACTTTACCCCTCTCTCCCCCATCAAAGGACCAATCACAATACCAGTAAATTGCCAGGCACCCAGTATTACTGCTGCATAGGTTAAAACAGCATTGTCCAAGGCCAAGAATACAGCTTCTATGGGACCTGACAATATCCCTGGCTATATTCCTCATGAACTACAGAGTGAACTGGCACTGCACCTGTGTGCCCTGTTCAATCACAGCCTCACTTCAGGCTTTGTCCCTACCAAATGGTGCACTGCTACAGTCATCCCTCTCCGCAAAGGAAGAATGACTACAGACCCTGGGAGCTATCACCCCATTAGTCTGATGAGTCTGATATGCAAAGCTATGGAACTCATTATCATGGACCTAATAAACAAGGATATAGGGAATCTTCAAACTCTGGATCCCACACAGTTTAGGTTTGTGAAGGGTAGATCATGCCTGCTCAACCTGGTCA
This sequence comes from Protopterus annectens, assembly GCF_019279795.1. NCBI lineage: Eukaryota > Metazoa > Chordata > Ceratodontiformes > Protopteridae > Protopterus > Protopterus annectens. Next base: position 1,551,792,977 of record NC_056741.1, read on the forward strand.
ACTTCTTTCAGTCAGTCACCAGAGATGTGGATGATGGCAAGGTAGATCATAGAGCCTAGACTGATCTAGCCAAAGCCTTTGATACCATTCCCCACTCAGGAATCATAGAAAAACTCACTAAGCTAGGCATAAACCACTATATCACTAGGTGGGTTGCAAACTGCCTCACAGACAGAACCCACAGTGTGAAAGTAGCTAACTCCAAGTCAGACTGCTGACCAGTCATGAGTGGAGTCCCACAGGGTTCAGTCCTGGGTCCTCTCTTGTTTGGTATCTACTTCTCTGAAGTCCAGGCCAACATGAAGGGAATCTGGCTGACAAAGTTTGCAGATGATTGCAAGTTGGGAGCTATTAACTCCCCAAGTGATGTTGACATTCTATAGAAAGGCCTCACTGAGACCAACGACTGGTGTCAGAACCATGGCCTTAAGCTCAATGCTAAAAAATGTGTTGTCATCCCCTTTGGGAAAAACCTGGTTCCCATGAATTACCACATTGATGGTAGTCCACTGAACACAGAAGGCATTATAAGAGATCTGGGAACACAGGTTGACAGGAACCTCACTTTTGACCACCACATTGCCACTGTGGTCAGAAAGTCCTTCTGTGTGGCACATCTCATTACTAAGGGTTTTGCATCCAGGAAGAAAGAGGTCATTGTCTCCCTCTACTCTTCCCTCATTAGGCCAATCATTTGGCATGTACCTCACTAGACACCTGCAACAACTGGATAGGTCACAAAGGTACCTCACAAAGAGGATCCTAGGCCTTAAACACTTGTCCTCGATGGACAGACTCAAAAAACTCCAACTATTCCCTGTCTCATATCGCCTACCTAGAGGCGATCTCTGCTTGACTTACAAAGGCATGTCTGACCCAGCTCTGTTAGAAATGCTACATCTACAGAAATCCCAATCCCTCTGCACCACACACTCTAGAGACCTCAACCTCATTACCACACTCTACAGAAAAAACTGGAGGGACAGGTTCATAACCCAGAGACTGCCCATGCTATAGAATAGACTTCCCATACATGTCAATCTGAGCACCTCACTGGCCCTCTTCAACAGAAAATTCATCCTAAGCATCACTGCAGTAGCTCTACTCAACAGAGGCACTGGGAATTAAGGTCGGGTGGCACAATGCCAGGGTAATCCTATGGGCTAGGCTTGTAAAGGCTCCAGGGCCATTAGCCTAGTACACACCTATGAACCTATGAATTGTTTATATGGTTATATAGGGCTTTTGTGTATGCCTCCAAATAGGCTTCTTTGTTTTCTGTATTTGAGAGAGCTTAGAAACTAACTATGCCATCCCTTAATAAGGGGTAAGTTAGCTTAGAGAATTTCTTAAAGTTTTTGGTGTTAGGTGGGGAGGCTAATTTTACCTTTGTTTCAAGGCAGACTGCTTTGTGATCTGATCTTACCAGTGAAGACATGACATGGGGAGGGGGTGGGGGTTGCAGCACTCTCCCATATTTGTGAGTAGCAGATCTAGGATATTTGTCCCCTGGGAGTGTAGACTAGCTGCTCCAAGGCATTTGAATTTACAAAGTCAAGAAATCTTTGGGCCTGCATGTTAGTGGTCATGTATAATTCCCAATTAATGGATGGTATTGAGCTGGATGATGAGTGATTCTAGCAACTTCAGGTATGATGTCTGGGTTTTCTGGTTCATGGTAGGGGACTTGTAGCTAGTAAGAATATGGTAATGGACTTTTCTTATGGTACGTTTGGTATGGAGTAGCTCAAACATATTGTTTGATCAGCCTTGAGGTGTACTTATCTTTTATGTAGCTAGATACATCTCTGCCTTTTGCTCTTTCATGTTCAGTGGATGGTCAGAATATATGAAAGACATTATAGCCATTGACTGCCATAGTGCTTTCCTTGGCTTGGAACCATGTGTCAGTAACTGCACAGACGTCAGCATTCTAAAAGATTAGGAGAGCTTCCAGGTGGCACAGTTTCTTGTTGAGGCTCCTAGCACTGAGCAGTAAGACCTTTAACTTGTGCTGAATAGCTTTTCTATTTTTTGAAGGCTTGTCTGTTTGGCAATGCCTAAAAATAGACACTAAAGGGGTGGATAATGTTTTGGCCAATATCTGAAAGCCTAGAGGTCTCTATGTATCATGAGCATTTATTAGGAAAAGGTATGCAAGGAAGTCTCTGACACCTGCTTATCACTATGCTAGCATTGGTGATCTGACATCTGTCTATCAGTGTTTATGGCCAGGTGATCTCTGGTCTGCCTGCCTAAGTGTCTGTCTGTCTGTTACTCTGCCTTCATTGGCGATCTGAAATCTGTATCACTACTGTGACTGACTGACTGGTTATGGTGATCTGAGTCTGTCTGAACTTCTGCTAATACTACCTACATATTGGTCGGTGATGCTGGTGTTTTCTTTTAATGTTGCTGATTTTGTGTCTCCTTGGTTGTCAACAGCAAAGAATGGAGAAGGTGGCAATAAGACTGAGAACAATGATTCTCTTTGGTTCAAGATTATATTTTTAAGATGCTTCCTTCCCTTTTCTCCTGTTTGTGAAGCTAGGATGCCAGTTCCATTCCAATGAGTCTGTCTCTAGCTCAGTTCCACAGGGATTGTGTTCATATAATATTGGCAAATTATTTTATGTATCAGTTTTCCACAATGCAATTCAGAAAAAAATGATGAGACAACATTACCAGTGTCTGAGCTAAAAAAAAATGTACCCATACCTGTATCTATATCTATATCTATATCTATATCTATATCTATATCTATATCTATATATCTATAGCTATATCTGTATGTATATCTATGTCTATCTATATGTAAAGAGAGAGTTAGGGGGAACATCTAATATTTTATCTATATTTCTGGATTACTTTATCTGGTTTCAGCTGGGATTTCCTAATATTTACCAGTAATCAGTGGATCAGATGGTTTGGTATATCACACACACACAGAACATATGCAACACTGGAACAATACTGCCATTTGGCACATATGTGACATTTTATCTGAAATCCCAAGAATACTTTATTGTAGAGAATTATACTTACTTCAAGGTACACTGGTCTCAGAATAAGTACATATAGGTAGCAGGGGTATAGGACCACAAATTCCCATATCATGAGTGCTAAGGGTCATTTACTATTTTGTCATCTTTTAGTTGTTGTCAATCAATAGTAAATACACCCAGCAGACCAGGGGTGGACAAATACCAGAATATTTTATTTTTGACACTGAATATCTGCAGTATGAATGTGGGTCAGTGGGGTTAGGAACAATGCTTGAATGTTTGTAGTTCATAGGTTCATAGGTTCATAGGTATGTACTAGGCTATTAGCCCTAGGGCCTATATAAGCCTGGCTAAACAGTACCCTGGCTTTTGCCACCCAAGAAAATTATTTTCCTGTGCCCCTGTCAAGCAGAGCCAGAGAAGTGATCCCCGGGGTGAATTTCCTATCTCCCATCCAATCATCAAGATTTTTCTTGAAGAGTGCTAATGAGGAGGTTTGTTTGATATAGATAGGTAGTTTGTTCCAGTGTATGGGAAGTCTCTGAGACAGGACTCTATCCTTCCAGCATGTTCTGTTTATTGTGGTGACAAGGTTTAGGTCCCTAGAGCGTGCAGCTCGGAGAGATTGGGATTTCTTTACGAGGAGCATGTCCAACAGCTCTGGGTTTGACATAGCTTTGTATGTTAGGCAGAGATCGCCTCTGAGTAGGCGATATGCAACAGAGTAAAGCTGGAGTTTTTTGAGATGGTCTGTGTAGGGGGTCTATATTAGAACATTAAGGTTTAAAACCTTCAAATGTTCTAATATCGAACCCTACAGAGCGAGAGCTGAAAATATTGAAGCAACAGAGACCCATATTCTTTCCTAGGGAAAGATTTTGGTTGTCCATTTCTGTTGCTTCAGTATTTTCAGTGTTGTGGTGGAAAGTTACGGGTCGGGTTCAGGTAAGTGTGTGATTGTATGGATGTGAGAGTTAGGGCAGGTTAGGTGAGTTAGGGCATGGGTTAGGTATGTGTGCGATTGTGTGGACATGAGGGTTAGGGCGGGTTAGGTGAGTTAGGGTTAGGGAGCGGGTGAGGTGAGTGTGCAATAGTGACGGACCATAGGGTTAGGCCAATATCTGAAAGCCTTGGGTTAAGGTAAGTGGATAGTTAGTGGTGTGTGTATAGTTTAGTGTAGGGTTAATTGTAAGATTTTAGGTGTATGTGTGTGGATTGCTGTTTGTTTGGTGTACTTGTGTTGTGTGTATGCGTTTTGGAACAGCGATTCTTTTCCCTAGGAAAAAAATCGCTGTTCTGACAGTTTGAGATTGTAAGCTTTCGCTTACATAGGGTCGATTAATCACCGTTCCCTTCTTTAAGTGGTCGGTGATCTAATACAGACCCTGCGCAGGGCATCTGTTTGAGGCTGGTAATCCTATTTGTGAGGTATTTCTGTGGCCTTTCCAGTTGTTGTAGATGTTTTGTGAGGTACATACCAAAAGGGGCATTGTACTCTATAATGGGTCTAATGAGTGATGAGTAGAGGGGAACAATGACCTCTTTTTTCCTGGATGAGAAACCTTTCGTAATGAGGTGTGCCACATAGAAGGATTTCCTGACTACTGTGGCGATGTGATTATCAAAGGAGAGACTACTGTCCACCTGTGTCCCAAGGTCTCTTATCACACTTTCGGTGTTAAGTAGACTACCGCCTATGTGGTAGTTCATGGGTGCAGATTTTTTTACCAAAAGGGATGACAATGCACTTTTTGGTATTGAGCTTGAAGCCATGGCTTTGACACCAGGCATCTGTCTCAGTGAGGCCCTTTTGTAGGATATCCACATCATTAGGAGATTTGATTATGGCTCCTAGTTTGCAGTAATCTGCGAACTTTGTTAGCCAAAGACCTTCTGTGTTAGCCTGTACTTCAGAGAAGTAGATACCAAACAGGAGAGGACCTAGGACTGAACCCTGTGGTACTCACTTGTCACTGGTCTGAAGCTGGATTTAGAGTCTGCTACTTTCACAGTATGGGTTTGGTCAGTGAGCCAGTTGGCAACCCATCTTGTGACATAGGGATTTATTTCCCGAGTGAGACACTGGAATCAGTTAGTTTTGATGTTTGAGAGGAATATGCCAAAAATGTCATGCCTTAGGTGACTCAGTTGGTGTCAGGGCATGGTCAGCATCACAAATTTTTCTGTTGTTACCCATTCATTGTGTATGGCCATCCTGCCAACTGTGAACCCATATAGTTTCATTTACCATTAGATCCCTGTAGTCATGTGTGATGCCCCCTGCACTGGCCCAGTAATCAAGGAGCCTCAATCCTCACCATTAGCACCAGTGAAGGGCATCCACATTGGGAGGATAACAAGTACACACAGTAAAGTACAGTTTCCCTTAAGAGCACACAGAGATCACAGTCAGTTTGGGGCTGGTTTCTCCCTTTCTCTTCAGATCCCTGATAAGACTCCACACTGGCACAGCTATATGGTTCAGATCTCAGCCAAGTAGTCAAACCAAAACCTCCAGTACCCTCTCTGTCCAACCAGTGCTTCATGTCCCTGCCCAAGTAGCTGACACACACACACACACGCACACACACACACACACAGACACACACACACACACACACACACACACACACACACACACACACACACACACACACACACACACACACACACACACACACACATACACACACACACTTTGAGATTTGGTTTATATACACACACACAGACAGACCTGGGGAAAGCTGGCACAGGTTCTCCAGCTATGCCCCCTTCTGCCCACTATACAGTAGTAATCACTGCCACCAACTACTCTTATCAGCTACTAATAAGTCCCTTCCCAAAGGGTGACCAATTCTACTGTGCAATGTTACTGTTATCCAAATAGTAAGTGTGACCCAGGCCTAAGGCTATTGGAGAGGCTGGTACAGAGTCACTAAATACATGCATGTACTTTCAGAGTATATATTATCTCTACACAAAACAGCCACAGTTAAAAGGTTTAACATATTTAATAATAAATAATAAAAACACAAGACAGTACTTATTAACTCAACACATTGACATTAGAGAGTTCAGAAATCACAGGAAATGCTTTAAAACAACATTGTAGGACAGTCTGACATCAATATAGAAAACAGCTAGACTAATCTGGCTATATTCCTATCTATCTCTAAGAGAAATCAATGTTCTAAATAAACTACTTACAGAGCAAAGCAGAGTTGTCAGATCAGAAGACAATTACAAAATGCTATCCTTACTTTCTGAGATAGCCCTTACATTGATAATACACCGTACTTCTGAGTCATTTCAGATTACATCATTCTTGTTACATCTGCTTAAGTTTCCCAGGCTCACAAAACTTAAAATTTAACATTTCTCTTTTGATCTGCACCTGCCAGGAAGCCACAGGAATAAAAGACACTTTGCATGTAAAACCTAGTAGTTTATCTATATCTTAAAAGAATAGAAAGAATTTCTAACTGCAGACATCTTGTCTCCGAGCTTGAGATCAAACACAGTCATAAATTCCTTTACTTATCTGCTTTCCTCCAGCAGAGTGCACTGTGGTCACATTTTTGAAGCTCAGAACCTAACACAGTTTTCTTACAGCTGTGAAACTAGCCTGTAGATCATATTAATATTTACAATGACATATAATTATTTATAAAATTCTATCTGGTTGGGCTGGCAACCCCTCAGTTTTTCACACCATGCATGCTTCATTCTTTGGGGATAGTGTTAAATACTCTGGCCACACCAAGGTAAGCTGCATGGCTAGATAAACACTCATCCAGGACAAGGTCAGACTCTTGAAGAAATGTATTATGCTAATCATGCAAGATTTGCCTATGACAAGATTGTAATATGCTGCTTCATTATGTCACATAGGTTTTCCCATTTTTGACTGACTTCATTCCAAGATGATTATCTGTATCTCATGTCTTACACAATATGGTTATGCATGGTTGTTGATTTTTCCATAATTTTGGGGGAAACCATATGGTTCTTTTTTGTGCACTGGACCCAAAATCTCCATGCAGATGTCAGGGGTGTAACCAGTTTTTGAGCCTGTTCTAATAATGTACATTAGAAAGTATACTAGTTTGTTTCAGATTGCACAAATTAGGCTTCCTGATATATCATCTGGTCTATAGAACTAGTGTTACTAACATTACTGAGGGCAGGTGTGACAATTTCAAAGGCAAAAGGCTCATATGAGTGCACTATGCTAATGACCACTGGGGCTTTTTTATGTCTAGATATGCATCCCAAATCGCTGACTAGATGCCTTTGGTAAGTGTAAACAGGGGCTTGGGAAATGAGCCATTTATAGGAATACAGTGGAACACTGTATTCAGCATTCATCAGATCTATCATTGAGTACAGAATACAATGGATCGATTTCCTTCTTGGATGATAGATGTCATACCTTTGTTTATAAGCTGCACAGCACAGAATGCATTCCTCAATACAGCAGACACATGATGGCCAAAGGCTAGATTACTGTCTTTTGTGTCCTCTGAGAGCTGAGTTGACTTTTAGGAATGTGTTGTCAGTATGATAGTTACTAGGGAGGTTACCTTCCCAAAGGAAACTATTATGCATTTCTTGACATTTGTTTTTTGTCCTTAGCTTTGACACTAGTTATTTGTCTGTGTCAGCCCTTTCTGGAGAACATTAGTGTTGGCAGGGGATTCTATGACTGGTCCTAATTTGCAATCATCCTTGATATTGGCCTTGACTTCAGAGAAGTAGATGCCAAAAAGGAGTGGTCCCAGGATGGATCAATGAGAGACTCTGCTGATGACTGGCCTCTTTGTAGAGGTAGACACCCTAATTCTCACTTCCTAGGTCCTCTCTATGAGCCAGCAGGTTACTTAAGGGTGTATACCTAACTACGTGAGTTTGTCAACAATGCCTGAGAGGGGTATTGTGTCAAATGATTTGGCCAGGTCAAGGTGGGCAGTGTGAACAATTTTGACCTAGTCTATTATTGCTTTGATGGCCTTCTCAAGGAATTCCACCAGGTTAAGTAGGCATGACTTGAGTAAATGAAACTGGGTTGAGTCTAGTTTCTGGAGGTTTCCTATGTCATTACTGAGCAATTCATTTATAATACTTTCCAGGCCTTTGCATATGAGATTTGTGACACTTATAGATCTGTAGTTTCCAAGGTCTGTAGAGGAGTGAACATGAAGCCTGTTTGGAGGCAACAGTTAAATAATGATTCCAGAGGGCCTTATAGGTTATGTTTCTAGCTATTTAGATGGCAGCCTGAGATACTGTCTGGGCCCTTCAGTGCAGTGCTCTTGACCTTCGAGAGAGCAATGAGGACCTGTTCCCTATTGATAGTAAGAGTTATATTTGATGCTATTTCTTGAGGAAAGTCTGGGGGAGAGAGATGAATTTGAATGTCAGTGGATTTCCTTTATCTTCTGGATCATTATATGTGGCACCATTTACAATGAGCTCTGCACACAATTCTGTATTGCCTTGGAGGTTGCAAACATAGCTAAAGAATGCCCTGTGGTTTCCTTTGACCTTGGAAGGTGCAATTTACCTCGAATTTGGCTTTTGTAGACTTTATTTGTCCTCTGAGTTGTTTGTTTAGTTTGATGAGAGAGCCTTTATCTTTCTGGATGCTACAACCTCTAATTTTTGTAATAATTTACTTTCTTCTGTTATTCAACCTACTGATCTTGTCATTCCACCAGGGTGGCTTGTTTTTGAATTAGTTCAGTACTTACTCCTGGTGGTACAGCTGCCTCTATTTAGCAAGTAACATTTTATTTATTTATTTATTTTTATTTTACATTTGTTAACCAGGGGTGTCTGACTGAGCCGAAAAGGCCCTTTTTCAGCAGGGGCCCGGGGAGAAAAGCTCCACATAGAAAAATTACAGATACATTTAAATATTTAGATATGATCAGTATACACACAAATTGTAATAGACATGTTTTTACAGTGGTATGCAGCACATCAACAGTTACAGTGGAGAGAACAAACAAGAAAATATTAATTTAAAAATAAAGGTAATTAATAGATTTGTGGTGAAATTTGGAACATAAGTAGAATACATACATAGTACACAGGTACATTATATACATTGTACATTAGCCAGTGTTTGTGAGTAAGAGTGAAAAATATTTTCAAGTATTCTAGGTTTAGTTTGTGTACTTTATCTGCTTTCAGTAGCTTGGGGAGTAATCGTGGCATTGCCAACTTTGCTTGAGATGTTGCCTAATGAGGTTTTTAAAGGAGGCTTTGGACAGTGTATTTTGTATCCTAGTGGGGAGAGAGTTCCATTTTTTTATATATGCATTTATTTTTGATGTCTGATCTATTGACCATCTCCTTCCATGCTGACAAATATTGCACTGTCACCATGTTTTCACAGGGGTTCTGTGAACAGTTCCATGTAGGCAGCAATGTTCTTAGGTTTTTGTGTGGCTTCAAGTTTTGCCAGGTTATCACTTAATAGTAGTAAGTTAGCTACTGCTCCTGAACTTTCAAGGCTTAGATAGGCTTTTGAGTTCTATTTTGACTTCAAAAGAGACCATTTTGTGGTCTGACCTCACCAGAGAGGGCATTACACTAGGGGTGTGCAGCTCTGACCCATATTAGTAAGGACCAGATCCAGTATGTTTGCTCTACTGGTCAATGTATTGACAGTCTAGTCCAGGGTGTTTGTGTTTACAAAATCCAGGGTGCCATGTATGATTCCCAATTAATAGTGGGGTAATTAAAGTTGTCCATTAATATATTATTGGTTTGGATGGTGAGTGTTTCCAGTAACCTTAAATACATGCTATGGGTTTCCTTGGTCATAGAGGGGACTTATAGCTTGCAAAGAATTCAAGGAAGTGGTATGGGATTTTGCCTGTAGTGGATTGAAAGTGGAGAAGCCCAAGTGTAAAATCCTGTTTGACTAGCCTTGAGGTATATGCATTTATTTTTGATGTCTGATCTGTTGACCATCTCCTTTCATGCTGACAAATATTGCACTGTCATAGAATGACACCAGAAAGTAAGCAAATTATTAAAATCAGTCATCTTTTGTTCATATTGTGGCATCATCCTTGGAGAAGGTAAAATGCTGCTCAGTGCTAGGCTCATACAAGCTGAGACACACATTAGCTTCATGATGCCTCTATCTTCATATAGTCTAGGAAGGTATGTCTCAGATCATTTACTCCCACTTGGACTATGACTGAGTCATATGGGTACTTCTGGTCCAATGACCTAAGTGCATGCAAAATTTTGTAGATCCTGGCCCCTGATAATAACTGACCATGATTTTCTCCTTACTCAGCCTGGTGTGAGGGACATCAGTGTGTCTCACAATGGAGTCTCCAATGACCAGAATATTGAATTGTGTGGTGGCTTGCCTTATGAGCTTAGCAATAGAGGCTCCATGAGATGTGACTGTATGTGTTGATGTGGATGTTGTCTTTAAAGAGTGCATTCAGGGCTTCTGAGGGCATTTTTATTTGTTCTTCATGTCGGAGGTCTTTTGTGTTTAAGAAGGTTACATTTAAGTGCCTGTATATATGTGGGTCTGTGTGTCTGATTTGTACTGTGTGGGATGGGTGCAGAGTGTGAACTACTGACAACCCGATTGAAGCTTGGATTGTCAACCAGGAAAATAGGCCACATAAACTCATTCCCCGGTCCTCCATTTAGGAAAGGAGGTACACTCTTGGTTGGTCTGTTTATCTGTACTTGGCTAGTACTGTGATTCTATTGCTGAATGTTGGTGTCTGATAAAACAGCTATAAATCTAGCATCTGTGTCAGCCAGTTGAGAGATAACATATGGCCACTAAGTGGCAGATTAGCCTTCCCTAACTCATGCTATTAATGCTATAGTCATATTTAACCTCAAAATTGTTACTGCAGTTGCATTTGTCAGTGACTGGCCACTCAGGGAAGGAAGCCCAGCAGAATCAGTGACATTCTTCACTAACAATGACATCTATGCCTGATGATTACAACAGGCATCTTTCCCGACATTTTTCAAGTCCATGCTATCAACAAGACAACACCTGAGTACTGATGGGTTTCAAGAAGACTGAGACAAGTGTAATGAAGTATGAACTGCATGGCAGTGAAGTATTCATCTGGCACTATGTTTCTTATAATGGGACTGTAATAGTATGTTGAACAGCAATTTGTTCAACTTTGTTTTAGGATGGATAATGCTTACAAATTGTGAGAATTTCAGATAGTGTAGCATTTTAATGGAGGAAGTTCATATATTGATTTGTCTGTTAAGTCATTTAAGTAGGCCTTGGTTACAAATATATGTAAGTGTCTAAGCATTAGGGTTAGGGTAAGGGCTAGGTACGGGGTTGGGCTGTCTGAAATATTTGTGTGTGTGTGTGTGTGTGTGTGTGTGTGTGTGTGTGTGTGTGTGTGTGTGTGTGTGTGTGTGTGTGTGTGTGTGTGTGTGTGTGGATTTGTACATGTGCATGCACGTGTTTAAGGTTAGACTAAGGGCAAGATAAGGGGATTGGTTATGTGGTATGTGCACATCAACATTTTGGATAGTGTAAGTGAGTTAGGGTGTTGAAAGGTAACTTTTTTGATTGTGTGGTGTCAAATGCTTGTGTGCGTGTGTTTGTGTTTTGGATTGGGATAAAATTTGAGCCTAGGTTAGGGGATAGAGTTCATGCTGTAGGTGTTTGATGGCGTATTTGTGTGTATGTGTCCAAATGTCTTGTGTAGTGGTACTATTAGGAAAAGGGTTTTAAAAAAATTAGTATATTGGGTTGGCCCCTGTCCATGTTACTCATGCATACAGCCCTTACCTTACCCATTCATTTATTAACCCCCCTTTCCCTAACAGTATCACCATTCAAAAAATTTGGTCTGTAGTGATTGTTATAGTTAGGGTTAAGTAATAAAAAAGATTCTTTTCTGTTTTCGATTGCTTGATGAATTTCTTTTTCAGGTTAGTCTGATTTCAATGTGTCAGCATCAATGTATCAGACATCAGTGCTTGTGCATTTTGATCGTATGTCATATAATCAATACAATATAATGAACAAGTAATGTTGTACTTCTTTGGACATCTTACATTTTTCTTATATTTCATTCATTCATTCTAAGAACATGATCTACACTTTCTGCAGAACGTGACAACATTTTGGATTTAATATTAAACTCAAGAATAGATCTAGTGACCTAGTTACATTCCATCTTACCAGTAACACTGAATATATTTTCATCATTTTAACAATTTCTGCTAAAGCTTGAGGAAAGCTAGGTGCTACAATAATCATGCTTCTCAGCTTTGCTGACTTTACAAAAATCTGGGAGCATTTGTGCTAGAGGGGCTGTGAAAGTTACTTAACAAACTGCTGAGTTCCTGCATAAGAAAATCTATATTTATATATATAATAGTTTATCCCACATTACTATTTGTGCACACACAATGGAAAGAACTGTAAAGTGACAAAATGTGGAAGCAACTAATAGACTCAACATCACTCTTATTCAACATGGAAACTGCACACATTAGTTTTAAGTGAAGGGGAATATTGTCTAAGACACCTGGGAATGTTCTTTGTTTGAATATGCATATTAATACTGTCTATTACTATAGGATTATATGTATTTGTAGAATAAATAGCTCTGGCACAGCAATGCTTACAAGTTTATAAGACTCTCCTGAGGACAGTATACTGCCACAATACCACATCTCCTGTGTTCTACTCAAGCACAGGTGTTTCAGGTAAGACTTACATCCATGTTTGGTACCTAAACCTGTCTCCTTCCACCTCAGAGGCAGATATCCTACCAGCTGCATCAGGCAATGTTCACTTAGGATTGGTACCTTTATCTTCTATATAATTCAAGGTAAAAGCCTGCCCCGTGACCATCCTAATATATTTATTAGAACTGTAAGTAAAAAAAAAGACTTTGACAGAAGCTAAATAAATTCTCTTTGAATATTAATAGCAATATTTAGAGAAAGCAAACATAAAACATAGCTTGAAATTAAAAATAAGTCGATTAAAACCAGCAGGTAATGAAGAGGAGAGAGACAGAAACATGTTTTAAAGAAATAAGGAGAATTTATCAGGCCCCTTAAATCAGATGGCAACTTACCTAGTCCAAACAGTGGCTTTACTAAAATGTTTCACTAATATTTCTTTAAAAAAATATTCGCATGGCAGCTATCCTCTGAATTATCTAGCTACCTTATATAGGATTTTTCCAGAAGTAACTAAAAAATTAAGCAGCACTATCCTGAAAATTATAACCAGCTCATCAATAGGATGGGATCTGATTCAGCAATTACATTTTAAATAAAATGCTTCCTATCCTAATGTCAATTGCTTAATTTTGTTCAGTTATTATACAGTGTAGCTGTGTCTCCATTAATAACACAAACAGCAGAAATGATTCCTTCCCATAAAGGAGGAAGGCAGCAACCAGCATTTCTTCTCAGCTGTCCTGATCTTTAATGAAACTTCACTAAACTCATAGCTATCAGCTGACTTACTTCATTCCATATTTCAGAAAGGATGATCATGGGTTCCAGTCTTGATCTCATTCTTGGGGAGGTAGCTCATCTGGGTACAGCAAAGGCTGCTGGCATTGTTACCCACTGAAATATTATTGAAAGATTTTTATCTTTGCATATCAATACTTTGCTTACAAAATGCTAGGATCTTGGGACACTGATAAGGTGCCCTTCTATGCCACCTGTCATGAGGGCCTGACGAGCAAGCAGAATGCAGGAGGCTAGTGGGTACAGGGCTAGACTAAGTGGTCAGTGCTGGAGAAGACAAATTCTGGTGCCCTCATGACAACTGTGGGTTTCAGATGTGGCATGCCTGCTCATATGTAGATAGTGAAAGGGAGACAGTACATGCCTTGGCTGGACTAGACCTTTTGCAGATATCTGCTGCAGCCAAGTGCATATTGGTAAATCTGTTATTAGTCTTCCTGTGAAATAACTGCATATATGTGAACTCTCAGCTCCAGTTTTTTCATTCCCGGCAGGAAAGAATACAAAACAGCTCCCTTTGAAAATGTTAATCCAAAAAGACACTATAGAGACTCAAGGACTCACACATTCGATTTATTAAAATTGTACCATACTAAACACATTAAAACAAAGCAAAAAAATATATAAAAACGTTGTTAGCACTTTTCTCCCAAATCATATTAAGGGACTTCCTCATAAAAGAGTATTTTACACACAATAAAAGCTTCCTCAAAGTCATATGTCTATCAGTGGCACAGTTCATTGGATAGCCATTATTACATCAGAAGTAATTGAAATACAATTAAAACCCAGTTAAAATGTAAAAATTATAAAACTGACATAAAACTAATCCACATTTAAATAAGTTGAATAGATATCAAAAACTTAATACTGCCAAATAATGCAGAATTCCATTGAATACAAACTGTTTGAATACAAACAAAGGAAGAACTGTCCAAGTCCAAGATCAGAGCTAGAACAGCTCCTGTTAGCAGACAGCCTGATGTAAGACATGACATTTCTTTTCTGAATTTACTCATCTCTTGGAAAAAAAAAAGATTTGCTGGTGCATACACAGACTGTAGATTTTGGACCTAACTTTGAGATTTAATGAGCTTGAGTTTTTTTTTTTTTTATCATGCAAATCCTGCTAAATCAATAAGGATGTCCTTCCTTTGGGTTTCTACCAGTAGGAGACCCCTCCACCTTCCTGGCAGCTCATTATGACTTTCAGAAATCTGATTAAACTATAAGGTGGGCTAACAGTAATCTGCCTAGGACATATTTAGGCCTTGAGCTGTTACAGTATATCTCTGACTGAGGCATGTCATATAAACAAATAGATCAATATGCTTCTCTCTCTCCCCTCTGCACCACCATAATGCTGTGCGGTTAATAAGCTAATGAGTAAAAATACAAAATGATAATTATGGTAACATTCGTATAATTAATTTTAATGTCAACATTTATGATATACTGGCCTAAAGGATCTTTTGTCTAGTGTGGGTCTTGAACTCCACTGGATTTGTGATTACCCTAGTTTCTTTTGTATTTCTGTATTTTGTATGCATTTTAAAATATTGTTCATTGCATCAGCTTCAGATTTTTATTTTGGTCTTGGTTCTGCTGCTATGTATGTATGTATGTATACATGTTGTATGCTAATAAGAACATTTTATTTTGTTTTATTTAATATGTACTTGGGTTGTCATATTGCTTTTTATTGTAGTTTTTCTTTTGAATTATTTTTCTTTTGTATTATATTTGCATACAGTACTGTGAATGATGCACCCTTCTCGTTTACATTCCCTAATGCATGCTTCATTGTTTTTTTCCAACTCTGCTTGCTCATCATGACCTCTCGTCCTAATAATTATTCTATTTATGTAGAAAGTTTTACCATTTATTATAGTTCCACATTCAGTGAGCAAGCTAAATGACTTGATTTGTTTAACAACTGTGACTCTTTTTAAGAAGTGAATAGGTCAAAGTTGAAACTGTGACCAGAAATTATTTGTAAAGGCTCTGTAAGCAGCCTGAGACCTTATTCACTAAAAGACTCTGCTGCTCGATATATGAAGCCAGCCTATGCATGGCCTGAACATTCTCATTTTAGTTTTCTTTCCATCACTATCACTATCTGTTAATTATAGAACTGCCTACAGTAGCTGTTTTAAAAGTGATATTTTGCTCACCCTCAGACTTACTTTCACTAAATCTCTGAGCAGACTACACTGTATGAAGCATAACAATTAAAGCAGCATGCAGTGGCATTGTCCAAGCCTGAGATCAGAAAACTATCAGCTTTATTAATGGAATTCCATCCTCTGACTGACTTCTACATAGCCAAAACAGTCTATTCAATGAAAAAAATATATACGAAACTATGGGTCACTGTGACATGTAGAAGAAACTACAACTATGACCCAGATGAGCCACACTTGACTAGCAGTATGCAGGGACTATGACCTAGTTGAATTATACTTGACTAGCAGTAATTGCGCTGTAGTAGTCAAGCAGATTCTATGACCTAAATTAGCCATTCTTGACTAGCAATACTGGTGCTATAGTGGTCAGGCAAGGAATATGACTGAGATGAGCCATACATGACTAGAAGTACGGGTGCTGGAGTGGAGTGTATCCCCCCAACAGGGAAGGGCACTAGGTCATCCTGCATAATCAGTGCACTGGCCTACTTTCACATACCTGACTCTTCCCTCCAAGGTGGAAGAGCTGATTAAGCTCTCATCCTGCCCTGTCCAGGGAACGAATGAGTTTGACTCTCACATCTCACTAAAGGAATGAGTGAGCTAACTGGGTGTTGGTGTAGCAGGTACTGCAAAGGTTATGCAAACCAGCTACTTTATCTTCAGTTTTGCAATAAAACGGTGGGTGCTAATAAGACAATTTTTCAGGCTCAAAATGTTGTTGTACACTAGGTTCTTTATTTTGTAACACATTTTCAGTTACACTTCTTCTTACATTTCCAAAGCTAATTATTAAAATGAACTTAAAAACAATGTACAATGTTTACTGGGTGAATGGTCTGGATTCATTCTCTTAAGTTCTACTTGAGAAATCAGTTAATCTCTGTTCTTTTATTGCTGTGCATTAATTCTGAGCACTCTTGTTTCTACCCACTGACCATTCTTTTAAGATGCATTGTCATATATGTAACAGTACACACACACACACACACACACACACACACACACACACACACACACACACACACACACACACACACACACACACACACACACACACACACACACACACACACACACACACACACACAGATCTATCTATCTATCTATCTATAAAAACAATTCTATCATGAAAAGTTGAAAACTCAAAAGAGGCAGAATGACAAAATCTTGGGAAAAAAACAGATAACCACAAAATACTGGAACACTACTAAGAGTGAATCACAAAAAACTGAATACTTCTCTCCCACTAAAAAGCCCTGCTACATTAAACTCCAGTTACAAAAAAAAAAACAAAATACCAAGTGTTGTCTTGATAGTGGTACTGTTAGGAGAAAAGTTTTAGCAATGTTAGGTGTAAGGTTAGAGTTAGGTTTAGCACACATGAGTACCTTACTCATTTCTGCAAACCCTAACCTTAGCCAAACATACTCATAGGATCATAGGACCATAGGAAGTTACTGGGCTAATGGCCCTAAGACCCATACAAGTATAATCAAGTTCTTGCCCTTATTCCCATGATTAGCACCTATTGCTCCTGTCCAAGAGGGATGCAGCTGGAACCCCTGGGGTGAATTATGGTAACCCATCCAATCGTCCAGATTGCATTTGAAGAGGGCCAATGAGGTGCTCTGTTTGACATGAAGTGAGAGTCTGTTCCAAAGGTGTAGTAACCTCTGGAAGACAAACATTTCCTTCCAGCAGATTCTATTGATGTCACATACCAGGTTAAGTTCTTTTTTGTGAGTAACCTGTGTAAAATTTGACTAGCAGATATACAGAATTTCCAATAAAGCAGGGTCAGAAATTGCCTTATTTGCAAAGCAGAGATCACCTCTGAGTAGTCTGTATGAAACAGAATAACGTGACAGTGATTTCAGATGATCCACATAGGACAGATGCTGAAGACCTTGGATTTCCCTTGTGTGGAATCTTTGTGGTCTCTCCAATTGCTGCAGGTACTTGGAAAGGTACATACCAAAAGGGGCATTGTGCTCAATTATTGGCCTGATGAGGGAAGAGTACAGGGAGGTTATAACTTCTTTTTTTTCTGGAGGCAATGCCCTTACTTATGAGATGAGCAATATGGAATGCTCTTCTTACCACTGTGGAGACATGGTGATCAAAAGTAAGTTTGCTGTCAATCCATGTGTCCAGGTCTCTCACCACTAAGTGCATACTTAGGGTGTTGTGACTGATGTGGTAGTTAGCAGGAACATCACTCTTACTGAAAGAGATGATAATACATTTTTTGCATTGAGTTTAAGGCCATGACTTTGGCACTAATCATTTATTTGTGTAAGACCCTCTTGTAGGATGTTAACATTGTTTGAAGATTTGATGACCACTCCCAGTTTGCAGTCATCAGCAAAGTTTGTTATCCATAGACCTTTAGTTTTTGCTTGTTCTTTGGAGAAATAGATTATAACAGTAGAGGTCCCAGGACTGATCCTTGTGGAACACCACTGGCTACAGGTCTGCTGCTGGAGGTGGATTCCCTATTTTGACTATATGGTTTCTATTGGTGAGGCAGTTAGTGACCCATCTAATGATATAAGGGTCGATGCCTAGCTGGGTGAGTTTGTCAATGATGCCTGAGTTGAGAATAGTGTCAAAAGCCTTGGCTAAGTCTAAGAAGGATGTATGCACAGATTTTCCCTCATCCAGGGCCTTGGTGACTGTCTCAAAAAAGTTTAACAGGTATGATCTCCCTTTGACAAATCCAAACTGAGTAAGGTCAAGTGTTTGGAGATTGCCTATATCTTTGTTGATAAGGTCCATGATGATTAGCTCCATGGCCTTGCAGATAACGCTAGTCAGGCTAATAGGTTTATAGCTCTTGGGGTCAGTGGAAGGACCACCTTTGTGCAAGGGGATAACAGTGGCCGTTTTCCATTCAGCTGTGATGAAGCTGGTGTTTAGAATATGATTGAAAAGATTAGCCAATGGTGTTGCTAAATCTTTTGAAGGCTATGCAGGGTGCAGCCTGGGATATTATCAGGTTCCATAGATGCTGTGTTTTTGGCTTTAAAGAGGGAGTTTATGACCTGCTGTTTTAGAGATACAAGAAAGAGGACAGGTGGTAAGGATGTCATGGGGTATGTGTGGCGGGAGAGAGGAGAGAAGTTTTCACAGAACCTGTCAGGTGACAGGTTAGCTATGTCCACAGGCTCATTATATGTGGTATCATTAACTACCAGTTCAGCACAGATCTGGGCCTTTCCTTTTAGGTTGCAGATAAAACTAAACAACACCTTATTGTTGTCCTTAGTTGAGCAAGCTAATTTGGATTCATAGTTTGCTTTGGAGGGCTTCACAAGAAGTCTTATTTACTTGTTTAAGCAGAGGAGAGAGTGTTTCCAGTTTAGGGTTCACTCCCTCTTACTCTTGGACAGCAATTTCTTCCTCTTATTGTAAAGTCTGTTAATGGCAGTTGTCCAGGTTTGCTCTTCCTTGAGGAGCTTGTTTTGGTCCTATCAGGTAAGGCTGAGTCAATGTAGTTATACAGGTGTTTGTATAGAGCATTGGTGTAGAACTCGGCATAGTTGTCAGTTCCATCTGAGGGGAGTGGTACAGTGAAGTTATTTATACCATCCTGTAAGAGGTTATAATCTGCTTTAGAGAAGTTTTTTAGTTTAGTTGCTGCTCAACGGGAGTGTGTGATAGCTACTTTGAATAAGACTAATTTGTGGTCAGATCTCACCAGGGAAGACCTCGCATTGGGGATGATACAGTGGTCCCCCATATTGGTAAGCTCCAGATCCAGGATGCTCGCACCCCTTGTGGGGGTGCCAATTAGCTGGTCCAGGACATTGGAGTTAATGAAGTTGAGGAACCTTTGGGCAAGTGAGTTTGAGCACGAGTAATTTACCCAGTGAATGGATGGGTAGTTAAAGTCACCAAAAACCATGGTGTTCAGATGTATCTTGATAGACTCTAGTAGATCCAAATAGGCAGAGTGGGTATCCTGATTCACGGAGGGGGTTCTGTAACTGGCAATGACTTAAACTGGTGTCCTATCAACAGTTAGTTGCACCTGAAGTATCCCCAGGGAATCATATTGTTTAACCAAGTTGAAGGTGTATTTATCGTTAATGAATATTTATACACTGCCTCCTTTAGTTTTCACACCTTCAGTTTGTGGTCTGAACTTGTGGAAGGAGGTGTAACCCAGTATGGACGGGGTGCTCTCCACAGCCTTGAATAGGTTTCCATGATTGCAGAAATGTCTGCATCTTCCAAGGTAAGGACTGCTTCCAGTGAGTGCAGTTTCCTGTTAAGACTCCTAGCATTTAGCAGCATAACCTTGAGGTTATTTTTAGATGGTGTTTTTACATTGAAAATTTTGTCCTTAAGACACTGCCTTAAAAAGGCATTATGGGGGTGGCAAGAGCCTTAATCAGTAGCTGAAATCCCAAGGGGGACAGATGAAGACCACCTCTGGCAAAGCATCAAGGTCTGTTGATCATGTCATCCCAGGCTGACAGATACTGGATCCCCTTAGAATGACACCAGAAACTAAGCCAATTATTGAAGTCATTAATTTTCTGTTTGTACTGAGGCATCATCCTAGGTGAAGGTAAAATGCGGCTTAAGGCTAGGGACATGCCTGCCTAAGACAACAGTGTGAGAGCTCAGTCATGTCTGTCTTCATAAAGTCCAGACAAGTTTGTCTCAAGTCATTCACACCAACATGGATTATGTTATAACGGTTCTTGTTGTTGAGAGACTTGAGTGCATGTATGATATGGTGGATCCTGGCACCTGACAGGCAGCTGACAGTGACCTTTTTCTTATCCAGCCTGGTGAGAGGGACATATGTGTGTCTCATGATGGAATCACCTATGACTAATATGTTTGATTTTGTGTTTTTCCTTAAGCACTTGACAGATGAGACACTGGAGTGTGAGCTATTATGTGTATTGTGTCCTGCAGAGGAAGTATTATGTGTAGCACGCTTGTGTTTGTGTTTGGGAGGACACTGGTGTTTAGGTATGTTTCTGGTGAGGACCTGCGCATATGTAGGTATGTGTGATGTGGGTTTAGGTGAAGTAGGAGATGAGGTGAGGTGTGCATGCTGACAACCTACTAGTTGTCGTATATACTGAATGGTGTGTGAGACAGCATGGATTCAAGGTTCTTAATATAGTTGCATCTCTCACATGTTAAGTTTGTGTGGACTAGGAGTAGAGGGTTGTCGGCGAACATGGGCAGTTGCTACACTGCCTCCGGATGCCCATGTCAACCAAGCTGGCTGGAGAAACTATGGGAAATTGTCTGTCCATAGTTTTAGGTAAATTTAAATGGTCAGGAAAAGAAGTCACACTTAGGAATGGCTAGTGGGTGAGAGGTGTGTCGGTACCTCTGACACCTGGCTTAGTGTTCCACCTGACAGTAGAGCAGGGTCACAAAAAACCTCTGGGGGACTATAAGCAAAGTGCTAAGGGAAAATTTAACAAGTAAAATGTTTGCATCTATAACCACAAATGGTAACCACCTCTACATGGCAGTGCATGATTGTGCTCTACATGCAAGCAAGTGCAAATGCATGGTTTAAATAAAACAAGAAATAACCCTTTTAACTCATACTAGCCAATAAGGATGCTCTCTCTGAGCTCTAGTTCAATCACTCTTAATTAGATGGGACCCAGAGAGAACTCTCCTCCCACAAGGGTGCAGAAGGGCCTTCTCCAACAAAAATAGCATTAATTTGATGCTCAGAAGTTACAAAATAGATCTTGAAACAACAAACCTGGAACTGGGCTATGCTACAGCTGAACTGGTGCAGTACACAGTAAAATGTGGCAAAAAATGGTTCAGACAATTCAAACAGACAGTAGAATGCAAATACAAATTAAAAATGCAATACAAGAGCAAAAAGAGGCACTTACAGTCAATTGGAAGCAACAGAAGTCTCAGATCTTTCAGCATCTCAGTTTTAGTGCTCATGTGATACCAAACAGTCTAGATTCAGCAAATCTGAATCTAGCCTATGCTATAAAATGCATGGCACTAGAAACTCAAAGTGCATAAAATCACAGTCACACCAGCAAAAAACAGTTTAAATAAAGCAGCAATTCAGTAGAAAACTGTTCTCAAAGTACAATGTAGACTTTAAAAATATTTACTTTTCAACTGGTTTTAGTGTTCAAATGATACCAAACAGTCTAGATTAATAGAATAACAGGCACAATAAGCCTTCACCAGCAATTCCCATCTTAGAAGGGTGTAGGCCACACTCACCTGCCATAAGAGTCTGGACCACAAACCTTCCTAATGTAAAATAACTGGTTTAGAGCTCAAGTGCTTAAACCAGAACCAAGACACTTTCAGAATAACAGACACAATAATCCTTCAACCAGCAATTCCCAGCTTAGAAGGGTGTAGGATATCCTCTCCTGCCACAAGAGTTTAGGCAACATATCTTCCTAATGTAAAATAACTGGTTTGGAACCAAAGTGCTTAAACTGGATTTGCACTACTAAAACCACTTACACTCACCAAAACCTTTCATTTAAATTTGCATAAACTCTTTTTATTTGTAACCATATCTATATCTGTATGTATACATATATATCAATAGATAAAGATATATAGTGTATAAAGGCTGAGACTTATGCATATATTTGACTATTAAACATATTTGACACAATATAACTGCTTTATATTGAGATAAGAAAGTGTCTGCTCATTTTCTTCTATTTTCTTCTCTTCTCTAGCCACTCTGCGGACTTGTAATCCTCTTGGTCACTACTGTCTAATACTTGCTCAATCACCCTACATGTTATTTCTCATTAGTAAAACCAAGTCATAATCCTAGTGAGTGGATAACTTCCTTCTGAAACCTTCTTCCTTTTGGAACTCTTCACATGAATGTAAAACCTCTTCAGTTTGCTTTTAATTGGTATTCTTAGACAGATGGCTAGACTGTTTTCTTTAATGACACTGACTATAGAAGGCCTTTCCTGCTAAACGTGTCTGCTTTAAGAAATTGCTCATCATTTTTTTTTTTTGCTGAAATTTGATTACTCCCGTGTATCTCAAAATAACAATGTCTGCATCTTCTAAACCTCATTAGGTTATAGTCTGTCAGTGTACTGCTTCCTGTTAATTATAGGATTAATCCTAGTCAGTCTGAAGGTTAGTTATGTCTTTGTGTAATAATGTAATCATGCTCTAGGAACTTGGGTACTTCATTACAAGCTTCCTATTGCTGTGGCAGAATATTGAACACTTAAAATCATACCTCTCAACTGTCCATTGTCCTGATTTTCCCAGAATGTCCATATTTTTGCCTCATATTTTCTCTCTGTTCCTCATAAAATTGCTTTTCTGACAAATCATTGAGAACAGAAGTAAAGGCTGGAAGGAAGCACTCAGGTCCACAAATTCTTCTAGGGTTTAATGTCACAAAATAAAGACAAGCAATACACCTAATGCTGATAACACTCCAAATACGTTTTCGTTCACAAGAACTTCATCAGAATAATATATTACATAGCCGAGGCCCATTAAATAATCCCCCTAATCATAAAATAGCCAATAAAAAAACAGGATAAAATTTAAAAAAGACATTCAAAAATACATTCAAAGGTATGTCGAATTGCTGCCACCTAGTGTCCAAATATTCTAATTACACACCATAAAGGACATTCTTTAAGCAATAATAAAAAACTAAAAGCTATTCACTCATAATATAATCAAATAAAGTAAAATGTCTTAATAATGAGTTAATAAAAAATGTGTAAAAAACTGAATATAAAATACATATTTATACTTTTGTAAAAAAAAAATATATATATGTATATATATATATATATATATATATATATATATATATATATATTTATATATAGACATCTATATATATATATATAAATATATATATATATATATTTGTTTGTGTCTTTCGGCTTTTCCCAATTAGGGGTCGCCACAGCGGAACTCCGGTCTGCTAATGATTGGCAGTAGATTTTTACATGCTAGCTTTCCGGGCCTAACGTACAACCTTCAAAGAAGGAACGCCCATTCGCGCATGTCGCCACACATAAGACGCTCTAACTGAGAATCGAATGGGCAACGTCTAACTGTGAGGTGACAACGCTACCGCAGCACCACCACAGTATATATATATATATATATATATATATATATATATATATATATATATATATATATATATTTGCATAGTACATTATAGCTTGGCAGACCTGAGTTTCAATAGAGGAGCTATTGAGATGTTCTCATTTAACCTGGGGGTCCTGCTTGTATCTAGGGTAATCTGCCTCAATAATTCCCTGTACTCAAGGATAGTCTCCCAGGTACCTCCCCTCACATCCGGTATAGCAACCTCTAAGTCAAAAAAATTCATAACTTGCCCTGGGCAGTCCAAAGAATGTTTATACAGAGCATTTTTAGCATTGCGTTTCTTGACATCGTACATATGCTCGTATATACGTCTTTTCAACTTTCGTTCAGTCTTGCCCACATAAAAGGCATTACAGATCTTACACACAACTAAATATACTAACCCACTAGAGTTGCAATTACTAAAACATTTACCATACACCCATTTATTCCTACATATTAAAAATACCCAATCTGTGTTGGAAATGAAGTTGCATTGTGTGCATGCTCCACATTTAAAAGTACCTTTTCTCTTGATAGTGTGAACAGGCTTCAGTTTACTCCCACTGTCAAACAGGTCCTTCAAATTTTTACCCCTCTTATAACTAATCTTCAGGGGTCCCTTTTCAATACCTTTAAGATCCGTCAGTGAAGTAAACCTATTCCATTCCTTTGTTATTATGTCCACTACCATTTTGGAGTCCAAATTGAAATCTAGAGTAAGGACTTTAGAACTCATTATTAAGACATTTTACTTTATTTCATTATATTACGAGTGATGATAGCTTTTAGTTTTTTATTATTGCTTAAAGAATGTCTTTTATGGTGTGTAATTAGAATATTTGAACACTAGGTGGCAGCAATTTGACATACCTTTGAATGTATTTTTGAATGTCTTTTTTAAAATTTATCCTGTTATTTTATTGGCTATTTTATGTTTAGGGGGATTATTTAATGGGCCTCAGCTATGTAATTTATTATTCTGATGAATTTCTTGTGAACGAAAACATATTTGAAGTGTTATCAGCATTAGGTTTATTGCTTGTCTTTATCTTGTGACATTAAACCTTGGAAGAATGTGTGGACCTGAGTGCTTCCTTCCAGCCTTTTTACTTCTGTTCTTGGTGGTTATTGTGGTTGGAATCCCCATTTTTTTCTACTTTGTTTGACAAATCATTGAGAACTGAAGTCACTAAATAATAGTAAATAACAGACATTTGAGTTTCAGATTTCATATCCTTCTGAAAATGCATTATAATGCAGAACCTGTTATTCTAGCAACCTTCTAAGTTTATAGGAGCAATATTTAAAATCTGTCCATAGTTTTGAGCCTTTGTCCCCCCTTTGTTTCTGGCTATGTCAAGATTTCTTGTGCTGAGAGGTTGAGTGGCATGCTTAAAACATATTTTTTTTCAATAAGAGTTCTGAATTTGGAAAGCAACAGCCCTTATTCTTTACTTGTAACTGTACTTTTCTCCTTCTTGGTCTGTAGACGTATTCCACCTTTTAAGTTATTGACACGTGGACTGTTTGCTCATCATTTTGCTAACTTGAAGCACGTGGTACTTGTCCCTGCAGGGATCATAAATAAATTGCAGCGTTTGATAGCAATAGTGCCTAGACTCCTTCATGTTCACTATTCATATTATTTTTTGATAATTGTTTAATAAAAATCTGTGTAAACTTTGTATTAAAGACATACCCACAAAACTGACTTCATCTCCTGGTGGGGGGATCTTTATATATTGACATTAATTGATTCACCACAGAGGATGTGTGGCAATGCCTCCATTAAAAATGACTGGTACATCCTCACATCATTTTTGCACTGATGTCAGCAAGAGACAGTGCAGCTGACATCAGCTTGGACAAATATAATGTTCATGAAGGGTTTTACAAAACAAATAAATTTTCAGTTGAAGTAATACTATAGCACCATTTAGAGACACTTTAGCAATTCCTCCTTTAACAAAACAATTATAAACACTTTATGTTTAACAACTTTATTAAACAAGTCAACAAACAAGGATAGGAAGAAAAGGAAGGGGAAACATGGGCAATGGATGGGGAGATTAGAAGTAATAACCAGTCATAAAAATGTAGCTACATACAGAAAGCTTTCAGTATGCAAGCAATTAACCCTAGGGTAAGTCCATCCACCATAACCTTTAAGACAAACTGGTATTTCAAAATGACATCAAAAGAGGACCATAAACATGCAGTCATAGACACTATATACTCCTTCAATAACATTGGAGGATTCCCTGATGTGATGTTTCAGCAAGAAACACAACTCAGAAGGATCCAGACAATTAAGTTACTTAAAATACCTCATGAGTCATTTCCTTGCACACTTAAAAAACCCAGAATAAACATGCTTGGGATACTGGAATCCTAAATACAATGCCCACCATCAGAGTAACCTAACATGTAATACTGATATAGTCAGTGGCTCAATATTAACCACCCTTAGAGCTAAAGTTGTAAGATCAGAAGACTGTGGGTTTTATTGCCACACAAGTTGCTTGCATTTTCTAGTACTAAGACTGGAGTGCAGCACAACAGGGTGTGTTGAACTCCAGAGTGTACTTTGTTTTGGAAAAGATGTTAAACCTGGATCTGCTACCTGTAAAGCACCATTTTTCAAAAAGAGTAAAGGTATTTCTCTGGCCAAATTTCACCTAGTCTCCACTGAAAATAGGCCATGGACCTAGTCAAACTAACCTGACTGACAAAATATCAACAAATAAACAAATAACCTCCCTTCTACTAACAGATCTGCACAGCTTTTCCACCTACTACTAAAAAGGGGCTAGACTGGATCAGGTGGAAATACATGGGCAATCACCCAAGACATTTGCTGGACACTGACACCAGTGATCTGAACTCCCTGGATGGAAATAGACAATCTCTTATGGGATCAAGATGGAAACGTTGAGGGAGTCCCAGAACAGAAGAACTAGGTGACAAAGAAGGGACAGAAAGCAACATATTTCTTTTGAGTGGGGGGATACTCATAAACCACATTAAGCCACACATTTTTCTAAAATGGATTCCGGAGGCAGGGTAGACTAAAGAAAGCTAAAATGTGGATATGTAGCCATGTTTAGCAAACAATCCCCCCAAAAAACTCTGCTCTTAAATGCACATCACTGGGGTCAAGATTGAGCCTAACAATTCTCCCCTTAGAGTAGTGTACAATCATCAGATCTCTAGTTCAACTTCATCCTTGCTTCTAGAAATAAAAAGATTTCACTTCCTTGACTATTTTACTTCCAGTCCATTACCTGATACTTCATATTCTTACTAAGCACCAGATGGCATCTACTTAGAGGGACCCATATAAACATTTTTTGCATGGTAACCAACATTCGGGCAAATTAAAACTGGCAGAAAGTACTAGGGATCATTACTGAATCAGGACCTAACCACAATCAAAATGCAAAAATAGAAGGAAGGTGCTTCAAAGTACCAAGAAACATAGCTTATGGTCAATTAAACAACCCAGTAATAAATCATGTAAGTTTCTTTAACCCCTCCCCAATACTGCGTCACCATCTGCAGAAGGTCTATTATATCACTGAGGTTCCACAGTATACTATAACCCTTTTGAAGGAAAATGTACAAATTAAGTGCCAGCAAATATAATCTCAAGACCTAACAATCACATTCTTCCTCCCAGTTTAAATCTTGGTATGACAGAGATATTAACCCTAGGCTAGACAGGAGTAGACTAAAACTGTGACAAGGTCTGTACACCTTTATCTAAAGTGTAAACCTATGGTTAGACCACTGAGATCATCAAGGGATTGATTAACTTGGGAAACAATTCCATTTTAAGAACAGATGACCACTGGCCCATTGGATGCCTTATGTATGTAAGGTCAGCTGTTCCATCTCAAAGTGCACCTTTCACTTTATCTCTCATATTAAGTCAATGGGACATAAGTTAATAACTAGAGAATAGTGCTGTTCAGTCACTCAGCTTGAAAACCATTTCAGAGGAAAATAACTACCACGCAAGCACTGGACCTTCACTACTATATTTCATTGCTTTCATCGACGCACTGTATATAGTCCAAGATTTCTTCAAATCCTTTGGAGAAGGACTCAGAAGTAGGACCATGATGATACCTGCAAATACATTCAAGGTAGCAAGGTTAACTGGCAAATCATGAACATTCCACCTTTTGATTGCACCTTGTCCCACAGATGCTAAATGTTCCATGGCAGTGGTGAACAGAAGAGGGGAGGCTGGGCATCCCTGACACATTCTACATCTTGTATTCAATTAATTCAAGGCCCATAATCTAAAATGTAATCAATACATGTGACTCTTGGTAAAGATTTTCAAGACAAGACATGAATTTCTAAATAATATCATAGACTTAAGGAAAGCAAAAAGGGATCTACATAATTTGGTAAAAAATATTTCATGAAAATATTTTGTCATTTTTTATCCTAAAGAGGAGCAAAATCGTCTAGTCGTGAACACATGAGGCTTTGCCTCCCTGTACATACTTACTTAATAAAATGAACTCTATTGTTACATCAGGTTGGAGAAATGAAAAAAAAAAAACAAGTTACCCAGATGTGATTTCTATTAGCTATAAGGAATCCAGAAAGCAGATATTGCTAAAAAACACTCTGAATGGTCTTCTCTACCTTATACTCCAAGGCTACCACAGAAATGTTACTTCAAACAAACCCATGACCCCTCTCAAAAAATCTAATGTCAATTGGCCATACATAAATCTTATTTGGACTTGGGGGACCAGACTGCCTATCAGGGTTTTAAACCTGATGGCCCACACAGACTTATAAAGTTCATAATCTTTTTGTTGTCTTGTATAATGTTGGTCTCCCAAATAAAACATATTAATTAAAAAAGCTCATAATCTATGTTTAATACAGAAAAAGGGCATTAACTTACTGAGTTCATGGGGTAACTACTGGTATTCAACAACACAGAAATTAAAGCAACTTTCAAATATATACTGAACAACTTGTTATCTGGTCCTCCGACATTCCCATCAAATTTGTGAAACTAAAATAAACATTGACCTAATATTATTATTCAATTTAGTGTTCAACAAAGAACTTGGTATAGATTTTCCAAGGCCTCAAACTATGTACTTAGAGCATTGAAATACATTTCTGACCAAATTTTACTAATTTCTCTGATCCCATGGGTGGTATCACAAAGCAGTCTCTCTTTACGAGTATTGGTAGTACTTGGATCTAAAGCTAAATCCATAGCTTACTTTCATCAAACAGGTTACAAAGCCAATTAGTGAAACAAAATGTACTCTAAAAACCAGCTACAAGATAGTGCATTCTCTTACTGAAGAAGGAACATTTTTCACTGGAAAGGGTAGTCTTACAATTATGCTTACATTATACATGACATTACAGTCATAGCGAAATCCTCCTCAAAAAATGCAAATATCTTTCAAGTGTCACTAAATAAAACTTTGTCAGTTTATGATTAAGTCTTTGTCAGTTTATGAGTAGATCACCTTGAAATGAACATCGTTGATTTTCCTTGGGGAAAAATTCACAATTTGCCTGTCTCTATCCAAATTATACAGCTAACTGTTTTTCTGATCTTTAACGTGCTTATGAATCACGGTCCCTTTCTTAGAAACTATTTTGCTTTTAAAACATTCTCTTTGTCTACTTATTCTGCCAGTCTTAATTCATTTATAATCCATCTTGGGCTTCTCTTGTTTAAACAACATTCTTTATACCTGAGCTGAGCACAACATCCAGAATGTTGTTCCCACTGCGAAGCATGAACAGCAGCAATCCCTATCTCAGCTTAAATCACATTTCTTTATTGAAATTAGATGCCTTATTACTCTGCCATAAGACAATATTACTCCAGGATGATTCTTGTTACAGCATTATAATGTTATAGTTAACAGCCGCAGACAATGATCACTGTTTGTGAATCTGTGCTGCATGATAAAATGATCTTTAGAACTGAAGTTGTTGGAACTATAATTATGTTCTTTGTTTATTCATGTAATCATTGATTTTTTTACACGATCTCTGGTGGTATAGGTTGTGACTGAAAATTAACCACTTGGATTAGCTCATTCACCATAAAATGAAATTAAACTAAAACAATAAAATAAAATAAAAAGTAGACCCTGGAGCCATGAGACACACATCTTAACCCCTGAGCTATTATGGTGCCCTTAGTTGTAAGCAAAATACATTTCCATTTTCTGCACAACCTAATGAGATTCTACCTTAGGTAACACAAAGTATGTGCATATGTCATAAATAAAATATAAACCTAATTATTGGTTTCAGTTCTCTAGTATCCTCCTCTCTGCTTAAGGATCTTCATCATGTTCATAAAGAGTTTGAATAATAAGACTCCTAGACTTGCTGGTACTGTTCTGTCCTCCTGCCCGGACGCCTCTACTAAAGGAACCCCCCCCACCACTACATAACACCGCGTGGCTCCCAGGTTCTTGGCATCGACGGTGCGAATGCACAAACCATAAACTTCCCATCTACTTTTACTGAAAAGGACTCTAGGGACCCCCCCCACTACATAACACCGCGTGGCTCCCAGGTTCTTGGCATCGACGGTGCGAATGCACAAACCATAAACTTCCCATCTACTTTTACTGAAAAGGACTCTAGGGTAAAGGATATACCCATATTTTTAGTGTACCTAACCAGGATAGCGTTTTGCAGGCAGGAAAACAAACAGTACCTTACAAATCTACTGGCAACCAAACACTAGGCTGCCAAAACTCCAGGTCCTTGCATCTTAGAAGGTGCTATTCTACACCTGACCTCCATACTTACATCCGGCTGCCTCTAAGGCCCTGCAAACTCCTGGCAGGTTTTCCTGACATCAGGGAGTTTTCATATTCCCCGCCAGTCTCCTCCATTTTTACTCCTAGACTTGCTGGTCCTGTTCTGTCCTCCTGCCCAGATGCCTCTACTAAAGGTACAAACAATTGAACAATCTGTCTTTATTTACTTTGAATACCATCTTTGCTGTTTGTATTTGAGTCGCCTCGCTAAAAGAGCGACTGACTATCCAAGGCTCTTATGGGATGGCGTTGTTATAGGCGCTATAAGTTTAAACTAGTACTATCATCAGAAAACTGTGTTTTACTCTGCACTGTATTGTTCTTGTTGTGTTTATCACTTCCAGATTGAGCGACAGACTACTCCACCTTTAAATAGTCATAACTAACTTGTATAGAAACGTATTCAATTTGCTACTGGCGTACTTGCATAGACTAATTAATGTGGCATAGCTGACTTTTACTGGTGTTTAATGATAAGATTATTCTCTGTGTAGAGTGAACGTCTAGCAGTCGCAATATAAGTACACCTATAGGTTACACGTGCAGATGATGATACTGGCGTTCCTTGCCTAATCCAAAGATACCAGATGTACTAGTTTGCTTCTAGTTTTTTATCAGGGCCAGGATGCTAATACAAATATATTTTGCCTATGCACCAACTGTTTTTACAAGCTTATAGTGAAGTTTGATGTAGAAGGGTACTGCATATTGATATCTATACCTCTCCCCTACTGCCTACCTCTATCTAACTCTAGATACAATAACCTGTTGTATATCACTGTCATTTCTAATATCTAGCTACTGCATGTAACGTGTCATTTAAAAGTGGTATCTCTCCTTTCTCTCATTCTAGGAACCCCCCCCACTACAGTACACCGCGTGGCTCCCAGGTTCTTGGCATCGACGGTGCGAATGCGCAAACCATAAACTTCCCATCTACTTTTACTGAAAAGGACTCTAGGGTAAAGGATATACCCATATTTTTAGTGTACCTAACCAGGATAGCGTTTTGCAGGCAGGAAAACAAACAGTACCTTACAAATCTACTGGCAACCAAACACTAGGCTGCCAAAACTCCAGGTCCTTGCATCTTAGAAGGTGCTATTCTACACCTGACCTCCATACTTACATCTGACTGCCTCTAAGGCCCTGCAAACTCCTGGCAGGTGTATTCCCCGCTCCACCTCACCCTCGCTTCGCTCGGGCTCGCTCCATGCCCCACCCTGCCCCCATATCTCACCCGCCCCCACTACCCCTAAATTTATAGTGATATCTAGCCCATCCCACCCTTTCTCCCTCCCAATCACGGCTGTCCTCCAATTTACAGCTCCTCCTCCCTCACTCTTAGCCAACTCCCTAAATTTAGTAACCCCTCCTTATCATCCCATCCCACAAGCTACCTCTTTCTCATTGTCATGGTTAAAACTATGTATTCCTTCATCTCTTCACTAACTTTACTTCTTCTTATCCCGTACCTTCTATCAAGATACGAACACCAAACACTCTTAGGAATTCCCTTTCCCAAGGCTCACACTACCACACACACACACTTTCCTCCTAACACAATAGTACCCTCTCTCCACCCTGCAAAAACACTAGGCTTCAATAAAATACATCTAACCCTTCACTACCCTAGCTCAACCAAAAATAAATCTCACCTCAAATTACTATGTAAACTCCATAGATTCCTAGAGCACCTAAAACAATGTATTAGCCAACATGGTGACATTCACCCGAATCCAGGCCCTACCACCAATCGAGATTCTGTCACTTCAACATTACCCCAAACTCCTACTAACTCCCTCCTCATCTTTCACCTCAACCTAAGAAGCATAAACAACAAAGTACATAGCTTACATGCTATGATAGCCACACATTCCCCAGACATCATGTGCCTATCAGAAACATGGCTCAAACCCGCCACAAAGGACAAAGAAATTCTTCCACCTGGCTATAATATCCTAAGGATGGATCGAATAACCAAAAGGGGCGGAGGAATAGCTGTAATGTTTAAGAACAGATTGAACATCATTATGAACCCATTGCATCCTCCCCAGGTCTCTAACATAGAACTTATTGCACTAAAGATTTGCCTAAACACCCAAAAATGTATCAATCTTGTTGTAATCTATATTCCGCCAGGGAAGAACCTTGAAAACCTAGAGCAAACTTTAAGTTGGTTAGCCACCAACTACCCTCAAGAAACTATAGTACTAGGGGACTTCAATATTGACTGGTCCCACTGCTCCGCCAAGTCAAATCCCCATCCAATCAATCTACATGGCTTCTCCCAAAATATTACATCTCCAACTAGAATTGGTAATATTCAGCAAAAAGAGAGCACGATTGACTGGATTCTCACCAATAAAGATCCGAACAACTATACCACTGGTACCCTCCCCAATGACCTTAGTGACCACCTTGTCACTTACATTTTAAAACACAAACTTTCTTGTACCAACCCGCCCTTATACAAACTTGTTAGAAATAGGAAAAAGTTCAACCCAGAACTATTCCTTGCGGAACTAAAATCCTGCAATTGGTCTATCCTAAATACTCTACCCCTAGCCGAGAGCGTGTCATACTTCAATGACACATTCCTAAACATTCTCCACTCTCATGCCCCAAATCGACAAATTAAAACCAAGGACCGCATAGCTCCCTGGTTAACAAGAGAAACCAAAGCAAAAATTAAACTCCGCGACCAGGCTTGGCACAAATGGAGAGCTACCAAAACTCCCCTAGACCGCATTAAATTTCAACAGCTTAGAAACTCCACAAAATCTGACATAACTTGAGATAAAAAACAGTATTTCTGTCACCTCCAGGACAAACATCAGACTAACCCAAAAAAGTTCTGGGCTGGTTTTAATAACCTCCTCTATCCTGGTAAATCAACTACCCCAACCCCTGAGAATCTCACTGGTCAAGAACCAGAAGTAGTAGCCAACACCTTCAACACTTTTTTTACTGAGACCATCCAGTCCCTAGCCAATCATCTACCTACCTCTTCCCCCTCCTTAACTCTTCCTGATGACACACCTCCTCTCTCCTTTAACTTACAACCAGTTTCCACCTCCTATATTCGTACCCTATTAAAAAAATTGAAACCATCCACCCTAGCGGCCGATCGCCTCCCAGCGGAATACCTACAAATATCGTCTGATGTCATTGCCTATCCTATATCAATCTTGATTAATAGATCTATAACTGAGGCCACCATCCCCCCCATTTGGAAAATTTCATACATCATTCCACTTCACAAGGGAGGTTCCTCCACAGAAACATCTAACTATAGACCCATCGCAATATTGTCTCCAATAGCTAAAATTATGGAATGGTGTGTTCACAAACAACTCCTACACTACCTTACCCTCAATAATCTGCTGTCTATAACCCAGCATGGCTTCCACCCCCATCATAGTACAACCACTGCCCTCCTCTCCTTTGTTGACTCAGTCAATAGTAACCGTAACAAAAAACTAACATCCTCTGCTCTCTTTCTTGACCTATCGAAAGCTTTCGACATGGTTAACCACCAGCTATTACTACACATCCTACAAATCCTACATCTTGACAACTTAGCCTTAAGCTGGTTTAAGGATTACCTCACTGGCAGGCAACAAGCAGTCCAATGGCAAAATAGTCTATCTCACCTGCTCTCAAACAACATTGGTGTTCCACAGGGCTCCATACTTGGTCCCCTTCTTTTCTCTGTTTTCATAAATGATCTTCACACAGTCATCCCCAGAGCCACCTGCATTCAATATGCAGATGACTCTACCCTGATCTGCTCTGATCTGTCTCTCCAGAATCTCCAAGCAGCCACCCAACAATGT
Organism: Protopterus annectens; assembly: GCF_019279795.1. Classification (NCBI taxonomy): domain Eukaryota; kingdom Metazoa; phylum Chordata; order Ceratodontiformes; family Protopteridae; genus Protopterus; species Protopterus annectens. The sequence continues at coordinate 1,551,827,494 of NC_056741.1, forward strand.
TTTGCCAAAGTTGAAAAATGGTTCTCCGACCGGAAACTCATACTCAACCCGACTAAAACCAAGTTACTTCTATTTTTCCCCACGTCTACCACTCCCCTAGCCCAAGAACCCCCACCTGATAATCCCAGGACCTTTTTTGTGGAATCCTTTAATGGCACCATCATTGAGCCCATCTCCTATACCAAACTATTAGGTGTCACTATTGACCACAAGCTTAAATTCGATATGCACATTGCCCAAACTATTGAGTCAATTAACAAGAAACTTGGCTCTATGTACAGAATCAAGAACTTTCTTACTCCTCATGCTAAATTAACCATTGCTTGTACCCATCTCCTTTCCACCCTACCATATGCCTCACCGATACTTTCATTCCTCAACAAACGCGAGCTTAATAACCTCTCTACCACCTACCATCATATTGCTAGATTCATAACAGATACACCCTATCGTACCCACCATTGCCTCAACCTCAAGAAACTTGGCTGGTTGGAACTGCCCAATCTTCTTAAATTAAACCAACTCACCGAAGCATTCAAAATAATTAATCAACCAGAGAAAACCCCCTCGCTGAGCAAAATCCTGACCCCCTACACCAACTTAAGTAGCCTTCGATCCTCAAACAGTATTCAGGTATTAACCATCAAATCTAATAACATGGGCGGCGATGCTCTTTATGCTAACTCCATCGGAAAGCAATGGAATTCCCTTCCCAACAACCTCAGGCTCATGACCTCACTCAATCTATTCAACACTAATCTCAGAGAATTACTTAAGTCTCACTGGTTATGCCCATGTTCCAACCCTGATTAATTCCCATAGGTCTCTTAGTACCTAATTTCTGTTCTACCTCTCAAGTTTTTATCTAGTATTTTACTACCTCCACAGGTATCTATGTCATATGACCAACTCAACAAATGCTTCCCAAACTATCAGCATGTATATTTAGATGTTATTGTTTTATTTTATATTAATGTAGTTTCTTGTATCTAATTGTATAGTGATACTTCTGTTAATTGTGGGAGCTTTTCTCCCCGGGCCTCTACTGAAAAAGGACATGTATCCAGCTAGACTAGCCCGGTCAACAAATGTAAAATAAAATAAATAAATAAATAAATAAAATAAGGCTTAAATTATCATCCTTGTTTAATATCCATATGCTTCTTGATTTTTCCTGTACATTCATTGACCATAGGGAATATATCTGCTTTAAATGTATAGTGATGTTGCCCTTTTCCTTATTTTAGCCCCAAAATCATACGTAAGAAGTAATAATGTAATAAGCAGTGCCTCATGTTATAATCTGCCATATGCTTCGGATGCTTCTAAACTAATCAATAGTTTCAGTAACTTTCCTAATATATTCTCCACCATTTCTTTAAATATGGCTGACATAGCTTTGATATACCTCTTACTTCTACCTTCATCCATCAGCTTACTTCTCTGCCAACTCTGACCTTATCTATACACTATCCAGTTGTAGAACTGGTTAGGTTAGTCTTGCAAGTCCTTTACATGACATATCCAACCTGGCTTGTGTATTGGAATATGCTGTTGTCCAGCAAAAAACAAACAAAAAAAAAACTCACTATTCTTTATTGCAGAATCTTTTTCTTCTCTTCTATAACCACTATGGCCAGGCTTTTAAATCTGTAGTTATTGGTGGTGGCCTTATTTCCTGTACTACACAAGACAAATAGCCTTCTTATTATGTCTGCTGGATTTCCAACAACATCACGTCAGAAACGTGAGGATTTTGAATGGTAGATTATCAGGTATGGAGCCTTGTTCTTCCCTGAATCTGTAGATACATCTGCTACAGCCTCTCCCTTTCTCCTGAGATCAGTATTTTGGCCTTTTGTTCTTTCAGTTAACCATTTCTTTTTTAATGTGCTTAAGCTTAAACACTTTATATTCATTACATAAACTTTGCTGTTTCATTAAGTGAAGATATATAGCCACGATTCAGTTAAATTTATACCCACAAATTTGTTTTAAAAATACAACATATGCACAGTAATAAACAATTATCATTCTTGGTAAAAGCACTTACTACAAAGGAGCTTAGAGCTCTTTCTGGGACATAGAAAAGAAGTTTAGCAAATCTGCTTACTCCCCATCATATGTTATGTCCCATCTCTCATTATGTAGTTTTGCTTGTTCTAGAGCATTCCATTTTTCCTTCCTGTTACATACCCTACCCTGTTCTCTTACCTTATCTTTCCTCTCCTGTCCCCTTCATCTCTAGCTCTTATAGTTTTAATATGCTTTGTTGCCCTTTTTCGCAGTTTCTATGTACTGTTTTTCTTCTAACAGCCTTTCTCTCCTACTCTCTGTGTGCTTCTCCCTTATTACCACCTGACCCATTCAATTTAACCATAGGGCAGTCTTTTTCCTCCTCCAATTTCTCGTCTTTCACAGTCATTTCTCCATTGCCTACTTTAAGATGTTCATAAGCCTTATCCAGATCATGTTGGATCTACTATTCCCCGGCCCAGGACCATGCTTACCTGTAACCATTTTTCTTAGTGGATGGATCGTAGACCACCTTCTAATAGTCCCACACCTGCAGTTTAGGAGAAACTATTTCCTAGTTGTGACTCCATCTGGTCCACATAGACCACCATTGTTTTTCTCTTTCTTTCAACTCTCATTGTTTATACCAAATAAATGTAAACTAATTAGTGGCAACAAAAATGAACTGTAGTAATTTATTTTTTTTCTTATTTTCTGTAAGATACAGAATATTTCTTAACAAAACTGTCTTCAAAAAACACAAAAGTCTTTTTTTACAGATAGTTGTCCATTACTATGAATTAATACCATAATATGAAACAAGTCAATACTGAATTTGAATGTCATATACTGATTGTATTATATTGCTCTCTAATACTGGAGATGCATATCAACTATGTTTATTGTAATTCACTGTCCTACATTTGTATTGTAGTATTTTTTTTAGTTAGTGAAGCTTTTCTCCTCAGGCATCCACTTAAAAGGAGTTTTCCTGCCCAGTCATTCTCTGTCAATAATCAAATGAAACATGAATGAAGGCTTACCATCACTTGCGCAAAGCAAATAGGGTCAGTTTCTGGAACATTGAGACAGGTAGGAGTGCAAAACTTGCATTGCCAAAAGTTATCAAACCACAAGATTGAGCCTCCCCCCTTTTGCAGGACTCATAGTAGTACTTTTTTTCTATGTCCAGAACACTAGGGACTTTTGGACTTTCGCTGATGGGAATTTTGGCCTTTACATCTCAGTGTTCCAAGAATTAACCTTGATGGCTTCGCACAAGTGATAGTAATGATAAATTAATATACATAATCGGTAGCTTTGCCATTTCTTCAGTCTTGCACTGCATATATTTAGGATTTCCCTTTTCCTGTTGGATATACATGCCAGTTTAACTATTTTCCACTGAGAGTAATCTCAAGTGTCTTGACTTTTAAAGTTTTTGTTTGGATCACCTCATGATTTTTTGTCATAGGCTTACTTTGCTACACTGCAGTTTCATTTTATTTAATTTATAAGTTATATAATCTTTAATATTAATTATCAATTCAATTAATGTAAATTCAATTATATTATCTTTTCCAGTGGACACATAGACTTTGCTCTGCCTTGTCATAATGTATGCTGTGTTTGAGTTCTCATATCATAATTCAATGCTGCTCTATATTAATTTTTTCTTATCCATACATTACTATTTCTTAAATGTAATTTATTAGAAACTCTTAATTTGCCTTCCGGTATTCCGAAAGTTGCTATTTATATTTATTTTCTAACTTTTTTCACAATTAACTTTACATTTGTTTATATATGCTTTCTGAGTAACAATCCACAACTTTTGATTATTTCTGCAGATTCATTTAACTTTCTTTGATTTATAATGCTTTTGCCTTCGGTTTCTTCAGATTTTATGTGTTACTTCTGTATTTGATTTCATCACTGCCCACTGTATTATGCACAAACCTTAAAACTGCTCTGCAGTCTCCAACTTAGTGCAACTAAATAGCAACCCCAGAACCCTTAGATAACCCAGTAAACTTATACTGAAGGTAACAAAGTCCCATAATTACTTCAGTGACTCTCTCTTCTCCTTCAATGTAGCCAAACAGTGGAACCTTTTACCCCAGAATATCTTAAAAAACACAGATCGTCATAGCTACAAAAAACACCTAAAGGAATACCTTACTCAACAATGGCTATGCTCCTGTAATACTCCTGGCTAGTTTCTCATGCCTTCGAACAAATATTTTCTATTCTGCTATCTTCTTGTCTTACTTCTTCCAAATGAAAATGCCACAATGGTTTTTAATTATATATCCAATGAGTTTCATATTACTGTCTATAGTAAGGCTTAAGAAATGTAATGTTTTCTGTTTTGCATTCACCTTTTTGTAAATTGTGGTTATTGGCAACTGTCAAGCCTTTTTGTATATTGTTTGTAAATCTTTTTAAACATTTTTGTAATCTTTTTGTACTATTGTTATGGAGCTTATCTCCCTGGGTCTCCGCTGAAAATGGGCTACTTGCCCAGCCGGACTCTACCCGGTTAACAAATGTGAAATAAACAAATATTGAGCCTTATTTGATGTAGCTTTGAATTTGTTATTTATACTGATGTCAGTCTTTACATCATCTTACCAGACAGACGACTGATTGGCAGATTCACATTCTAGTTTTGCCTGTTCATTTGCTTTCCGTTTTGTTATTTTTGATTTTATTTGTTACTGCTAATATTATATTAACATTGTGAAGATATGTGAAGGCTGCCAGCCTAGTCAGATAGAATTTTGTAGATAATTCTGTCATTTGTAAATATTAATAAAAGCTTCATGTTTGTTCTCTTAAATGGAAGAAAATGGTGTTAAATGCTGAACTTCAGAAATGTAACCACATTGCACTCTGCTGTAGGAAAGCTGATAAGTCAAGCATTGTATAATTGTTTGATCTCAAAACTCAGAGCCGAGATGTCTGAAGGAATTCTTCCTCTTGTTTTGAGACCAGAATTAATTGCTAAAATTTGCATGCATGATGTATTTTATTGCTGTAACTTCCTGACCAGGTGCCAGATCAAAAGGGCTGCTAAACTCTGAGTTTCTGTTAGCCTGGGAATCAGAGAAAAAATATATAATCTGAAAGGAGTCAGTAGTACTGTGCTATCAATTTAAGGACACAGAGAGAGAGAGAGAGAGAGAGAGAGAGAGAGAGAGACTCAGGACATTTTGCATTTGTTTTCAGAACTGACAAAATCACCACCACTGCTTTGCTCTACATGTAAGTTTATTTTAGAACTGTGTTTGCTCTTAGATATAGATAGGAAATAGGAAGTCTAATCTATCTGTTTTTCTGTACTGATGTCACAACTATTCTACTGTATTATTTTAAGCATTTTCCTGTGGTCTTTAAACTCTTGACTAGCACTGTGTAGTAAGAAATATTGTCTTGTGTTTTTATTATTTATTATTAACTATGTTTAAACCTTTCAACTGTGGCTGTTTTGTGTAGAGATAAATTAAGCTGTAGAGTACATTGCATGTATATACTGATACTGTACAATGTCACTCCAATAGTCTTGCTGTTCAGTCACACTTACCAGTTGGATAATAATATTGCACAGTAATAATTGGACACCCTTTGATAAGGGCCTTATTAGTAGCTGATATTAGTGGTTGGTGGCAAGTGGTACTACCGTATAGTCTGGGCAGAAGGGGCATAGCTGGAGAACCTGTGCCAGCCTTTTCCAGGAGTGTCTGAGTGTTTGTATATAACTCATATCTCAAAGTGTGTGTGTGTGTGTGTGTGTGTGTGTGTGTGTGTGTGTGTGTGTGTGTGTGTGTGTGTGTGTGTGTGTGTGTGTGTGCCAGCTACTTGGGCAGGGACACAAAGCACTGGTTGGACAGAGAGGGTGCTGGAGGTTTTAGCTTGACCACTAGGCTGAGATCTGGACCCAATAGCTGTGCCAGTGAGGAGTCTTATTGGGGATTTGGAGAGAAAGGGAGAAACCAGCCTCAGACTGACTGTGATCTCTATGTGCTCTTAAGGGAAATTGTACTTTACTGTGTGTATATTTGTTATCCTTCCCAATGTGGATGCCTCTCACCGGTGTTAGTGGTTAGGATTGAGGCTGCTTGATTGCTGGGCCAGTGCATGGGCATTATAAACATTACTAGAATATGTGCACATCACAAAAGTGAATTTATTTGTATTTATTAGCTGTACTTTCTGTTAAATGCTACCCTGCTGTATAAGTCTACTATTCAAAACATTTATAGTCTGGCTACCTTACAAAGTTGTATGATATTTTATGACATTTTTAATTTTGTTTTTAATTTCCTGTGTGTAACTTTATTGATTTACTGGTTGCAGTGGACTGTACTTTCAGATTTTTGAGTGTGTGTATTTTATAAATAAAATATTAGATTGATTCACAGATTGTTTGTTTGACTCATTTGTCAAGATGGATCATAGCATTCACCAGGTTATCTTGGAGTTTATCAACATCTTCTATAAGTACTGCCATTTTTACCATTCTAATCCCTTTTTCATCCTGTTAAACATTCATTTTTCAATGCCTCTTGAGTTGGTCTGGTGGCACCACTAAGTGTCTTTCTTCCCCAGTGTTCAGATTGTCATTGTAGTCACTTTGACAATTTCTTCTTCCTGTAACACATAACTTTCTGCTTTCTCATTCTTTCTTTCCCTAAATGCATTTTATATTAATTCATTTCTTCTGCTGAGTACAGCCATTTCACCTTCTTGCTGTGTCCTACATGTACACTATGTTCCCAAGTTATGTCATGTCCTTTCTTTTCATAGTTTTTTTTCCTTGGTCCAGATTTCTATAATGCCTGCATTGCCAACTTTTCCCTTACACAAGATGGCCTACAATTTCCCTTTCATGTATGTTGTCTATTTCTTTGTACTATACAAATTACAACCCAACTCCCTCCCAATTCTTTCCCATTATCTCCCAGTTTACCTTCTATTATTGCTCCAACATATTCCTTTGCAGTGCTTCTATCCTGTCTCTCTAGATTTAACTATAGTTTGCCCCTTCTACCTCAGTTTAAAGGTATTATCCCTCACGTCTAACTTTTTATCTGAATTATAACAAGGTTGTCTCCCTAGACTGAATTCTGAAGTGTATCTTGTCCTTGGTTCACTGTTCATTTTTATTCCAGGTCTCGTTCTAAGTTCACACTGTCCAGTATCAGTTCTTCCTTGTTAATTCTCTCAACCAGTTTAATTCTCTCTTTCTTGAACAAACTGGCTGCTACCTCATGTAGCCTTTGTTGTGAACTTGCTAAGTAACATCACATGCTAGTATGTGCATTGAATATTTGTTTGTTCATTGGTTTAATACATTTGTTAATTGGACAGATGTTAGTCATGATACCTTTCATCTATGAACCAGGACAATTTTTAAAAAGACTGCCACTTGGGAAACATGAAAATAGAAATATTTATAAGTATCTGCAGTATTGCAGATGTATACAATAGACATTTACAATTATTTGCACTTTTGAAAACTTGTATAGTCATTGGAAGAAGTTAAACAATAATGAACACAGAGATAAAGTATATAAAATGTATACTGTAACTAGTATGAGAAAGGATTATATCGATAACAGTAGAAGCTGGCCCATGAGTATTCAATGAGGTTAAGATAAAGGTATCAGTTGGACAATGTATTAGTGGTAAGGATTCAAACAGAAGGTCACCATGGACTAGGTTAAGATAAAGTTGACAGTTGGATAATGGACGAGTGGTAAGGGTTCAAATAAAGGTCACCACAGATTAGGTTAAGATAAAGGTGAGAATTGGATAATGGATTAGTGGTAAAGGTTCAAAAAGAAGGTCACCATGGATTAGGTTAAGATAAAGGTGACAGTTGGATAATGGACTAGTGGTAAGTGTTCAAACAGAGGGTCACCACAGATTAGGTTAAGATAAAGGTAACAGTTGGATAATAGACTAGTGGTAAGAGTTCAGATAGAAGGTTGCCATGGAATAGGTTAAGATCTTCTTCTTCTTTCGGCTTTTCCCAGTTAGGGGTCACCACAGTGGAACTCCAGTCCTCTAATGATTGGCAGTAGATTTTTATGGTGCCAAGGTGCCAGCCCGATGCCCAACCTTCAGTGAAGGCATGCCCATTCATGCATGTCTTTTGAACACCACTCGACCGTGGGGAGGACATGCAGACTCCACACAGAAGGTTCTCCAGCCGATAATGGAATGGGAGAACCTCTTGATGTGAGGCGACAATGCTACCGCTGCACCACCATAGCTTACCATGGATTAGGTTAAGATACGTCATGATACCTTTCATCTATGAACCATGACAATTTTTAAAAAGGCTGTCACTTGGAAAACAGGAAAATAGAAATATTTATAAGTATCTGCAGTATTGCAGATGTATACAATAGGCATTTAGAATTATTTGCACTTTTGAAAACTTGTATAGTCATTGGAAGAAGTTAAACAATAATGAACACAGAGATAAAGTATATAAAATGTATACTGTAACTAGTATGAGAAAGGATTATATAGATAACAGTAGAAGCTGGCCCATGAGTATTCAATGAGGTTAAGATAAAGGTGACAGTTGGACAATGGATTAGTGGTAAGGGTTCAAACTGAAGGTTGCCATGGATTAGGTTAAGATAAAGGTGAGACTTGGATAATGGCTTAGTGATAAGGGTTCATACAGAAGGTTGCCATGGATTAGGTTAAGATAAAGGTAAGAGTTGGACAATGGATTTGTGGTAAGGGTTCAAACAGAAGATAGCCATGGATTAGGTTAAAATAAAGGTGACAGTTGGATAATGGAGTAGTGGTAAGGGTTCAAACAGAAGGTCGACATAGATTTTTAAGAAAGCAGTTGCATTTTGGTAGTCAATTTTAGGTAATCAAACAGGAAGTTTTGAATGGAAGTAATGGATGTTCAATGCATATATATTTACAGGAATGGATGTGCATGTAGTGGGCTTGAGTTTAGACAAAGATCACCCTATAGTGTTAATCATAAACTCTGCTTGAATAAGGCCGGTCTTCCTAAAGGATAATATCTGACAGCATAAAGGATTTATGTTAGGTTATATTTAGAAGCTAAAGCTGGATAAAAGTCATTGCTAAGAAGATTACACAGAAGACCTGCAAGCAAGAAACTTTCTCTTTCACTTATTCAGAAGGACTTTGTATAGTAAGTAGATAGCAACAGTGTATATGAACATCAAAAACATTTATGAAATGAATTTGTTTTGGAGATATGTAGAAGTTTTTTGTCTGCTTATTGTTAAGGACAATGAGTGACAGGCTGGTTTCCAGTTTGGAACCCCCCCAATAGCTAATCTGGTATCTTTAGTAAAATGGCTTGCAAGTATATATGTATATTTTAAGTAAGCAAGAACTTTGGAGGATGTAATTTCAGCATCTATTAGTGCTACACTTTATTGATTTTGTCTTATATAGACACATTTTTGTCACATTAATCTTGAAATAGTTTTTATGTTTTTATATAACATTTCTGTTTAAAATATGGGATATGCATGTTACCCCTAGAGATGAAAAATGTAAAAGTTTGTGCTTTTCTTCTTACAGTTTACCCAACTAGAGCCCTTTTATTCAACAAACATAAATACATAAAAAAAATCCTACTTCCACCCCCCACCCCCATTTGTGACCTCCAGATACTTCCCACCACTAACTGCCACAGGTATACAACCTACTATTGTAAAGCCTGTTTCCTTCAGCATATGCTCCACCTATCCAAACTAACACTTGCCTCAGCCAGACCTTCCCTCATAATTTGCACATCTTATCACTTTCATTCCTTTAAAACTTTGTCTTACATCCACTACCTAGGAAAATTCCTTCCATCATATAGATTCTTCTGATACTCTGATTCTTCACAATTCATAATACGTTTCTCTAAGTATTGCTTCGCAAGTTGTCAGCTGTCTCCTATGAAGCACTCAGGTGAGAGTACACCGCTACCACTCCTGGCTTCCTGCTGTACCCAAGTGTTGACAAATGCTACATAGGCACCTCATCATAGGCACCGGATACTGTTGAAGACTGGGGGGGGGGGCGATGGAGGGTGAGAGGGGCACTTAGTGATCTAAAAAGGGCAATTTTTTATTACTATTTACTACCATGACATAGGTTCACTTGGAGGACAGTTTAAGCTTAGCCAATTCCCTTTTGGTGCTTGAATTAACATTTTCTGATTGGTCTTACCTATCTAACCGACAAACACTTACAGACATACCCCTGCACTCAATGCTGAAATTTGTGGTATATCTGAATCTTTTGATTTAACAAAAAAAAAAAAAAAACAGCTCACACACCACATAAACAGTTGATGATCAAATGTTAAAAATATTTTGTAATTGACAAGCAGGAATTTTGAAAACAAGTGAAGGCAATAACCTTTGTCAATAGCATGTTCATTTAACAGAGTATTTTGCAATGATCAGAATATTGTAAAAATATATGGCGTATAGTTGACATTTTAATACAGAACTTTCATACAACATAATTTGTATTTCATCCTGTATTTACTGATTGTATACTGTCAGTTGGCTTTATTCAGTGTGTTGTATTTGCAATCTGTTTTAATTTCCTTATATATAGATGAAAAAATATATAACAGAATTACAATAATAACCAGAGACACATGTATAATTCCTAGAATTTCCATCAAAGAAAACAGAACATCATTTTGTTTTTCTGTCCCATAAAGCAGTCTCAGATCACCTGCTGTAATATCTCCCTTATCTTTCAGCATGAGATAATGTTGCCTCTGTCTTAGCTTTGCCTAACATATATCACTTCATCTTCCTAAAACTGCCATCAAATTCTCTCCTCTGCTGTTCTTACTCTCCATTGTTAGACATACTGAACTACATTTCTAGGAAATGCCTATGTTTTCTGCCAGGTGGGGCTTCACAGTTCTCTCTATGTATCTTCTCAGTTTTGTAGGAATTAACCAGGCACATTAAATACATCCTGCTTCCAAAACGCAATACCACTGCTAGCTTCTATCTCACATGCCTGATTTTCCAGCTCAACAAGTTCCCTATTCAAAAAAACAACAAAAAAAATCAAACAGTTTATGGAATAATTAGTTTCAGTCAGACCGGCACATTGTGCAACCACAACTTTTAAGCAGGTTGCATCCTCTTAGCACCTGCACATCCTGATTAATTTGACTCAAGCTGCCTGTATGCATTGCAGACCCCAATTTGAATTCTGAAAGCATCTTGAGCATGGGGTCCTTCTAATTCTTCCCCATAAATTTGCCTTACAATAACACAACACAGGGCTTTACAAACCACACGCGGACAAACCAAGATAGTTATCCCACTAGAGTATATTCATAAATATACAGGACTGCATTTAGAGAATGAAAGCAACCATGTGAGGCCTCCCTACAGCAAGAATATACAAACTAGATTTCTGTTACTTACACAGGTTTAACAGCCACTTCACAACTGTTGGAATTATTGTGCTAATAAGTCTGTCTGTACACAGTGATGTTGCTTGAATTTGCATATATGCCATAAATAAGTATTTCATAATGTTATGCCCAGATCCTTCTGTTCTCACAATTTACACAGCTTATCAGTAACAATTACATAAAGTCTGTCATGTGCCTGAGATATCCAGCTTTCATAAAGTAATACATTGGCATTACATTTCATACCACTGGCAATGTTCATATTGTCCACGAAATCCAATAAAACTTGCAGTAACTTATGTTTCACTTAAGATGTAATTTGCCCATTTTTCAAGTTATTCACATATACAGTACATATCAAGTCCCTCTACATAGTGATAAATAACATCTGCATAAAATAAAAATGGATCAAGTAGCAGGCCATGTGGTATTTCTCCTTGTAATGTTAACCATGTACTTACCTATGAACCTATAGCCAGATGTGCTTATAACCCCTACAGACTACTGTCTACATTTTTACCATGACTTCATTCATCTTGCCCATGATTTCACATAGGCCAAGACTGACAGTTTTAATGACTATGACATCCACTGGATTAACTGTACCTATAGCTAGTGATGATTTATTAAAAATGATAAACTGACAGTGAATTTTAATTATGTTGCTGTATTATAGCTGTATTATATTATAGCCTGTCTAAGACCAAGCTCTTTTAATCATTTTCATTAATGTTCCATTGGATTTACTTTATGGTAGTGCAATATATATATATATAAAAACACATTTGCAATCACTTTACACACACACACACACACACACACACACACACACACACACACACACACACACACACACACACACACACACACACACACCAATGGACTGGAGCACAGTCCTTCCTGCAGCAGTATAACAATGGATTGAAGCACAGTCCTAATAACAATGGAATGGAAACCAAAGAGCACAGATCATAAAATCTTTCCTTACAGAGCAGAGTGGACCGAGCAGGAGTCCTACTACCTTTCTAAGCCCTACTACAAAGCAGCAGAATAGCAGAGTGGAGTGGAACCAAAACACATAAAATATCTTCTCCTTACTGAGCAGGCTTGGTGTATGTGTTGGAACAGAACATAGTTACTGAGCACAGCCTTGGGGGAAACCAAAACTCTCTCCCTCCTTTCTAAGCAGGCATGAACAGCTATTCCATGCACTTTTTGTGTTTTGAATTTACGCTAGCATGCAATGCACGCACGAGTCCTCTTCCTCCTTTGGGTCCGAGTCTTGCAGCTGTGGCCCCCTCCACTTTGCTCTATGGCTCTAGCACCCATGCACCTCAGTATGTGTTCTTATAAGTGTTGTTTATTCATTTTTAGCAATATTTGTTTCTTCCAATAAAGGGACTTAAAAGAACTGTTTCCTCCTGTCTACACTTAAAAGGGTTAGAGGTTCATGCAGTGCTTGTTATTTCTGGGATCATGATCAGAACTGGAACTTCTAGACATTATTGCTGTCGGCTGGGGTCTCCTCACTTTCAGCTCATTAATTCATTCCACTTCCCCTTTTTTCTGAATGTTGCAGGACCCTGAGTAGGCACCCTATCAACCATTAAAAAGTAGAGTCAAAAGTTAACTGCAACTTGAACATAACACTGCCAGAAGTGTTATTGTGTCACTGACTTGCAGTCCAGCACTAAAGATGTTGATTGTAGGCTCTCCTATTGTGGGTTTGCTAAGAGAATGTTGACCAAAAGGTGTAGCCTTCCTCCCATGTTGCTCATCTGCTTCACTTCACCTGCAAAGTCCAGGTGCTTCATGCACTGCTTCCTAAAAATAGCAACATTTAGGGAAGCTTACTAGTATTATGGTGTTCCAAATCCTACTAACATTTCATTTCTGGACATGAGCTGGTACACAAAACATTAATGTGCTTTGCCCTCCTTGCCACACAGATATTTATATTTCTGCATTGTCTTGTTATCTTTTTCCTGCTGAATAATCTTTATGATGCAAGTGATAGACCAAAGCAGGAATATGAAATGTGGAAGAGCCATTTACTTTATCAGGCTTGATTTATACTTATCTATTATCAAAGTATTGTATTAAAGTAATAATATCACATACACAAGACACTGATGCCTTCTGTCTAAAAGGAAAGAACAGCTCATCTCACTGGTGCTAATAATAACTTGTTCATTGTGTACAAAAGGCTAAATCATGTGGTTTTCAAAAACACAGTCTGGATTGAAATGACCCACCTTGGGGTATTAGATTTCCAGTCATGTGGATTTTAATGATCCTGAAATCCATTAATGTTCTCTCAGGGGGGCAATAAGCAATTATTAAAATAGGTCTGTTCACCTAAACAGAACCATTTGTCAGACTCTGTACAGACAGAGACTCTTACCCTTCTCTTCATCCTTTCTTTAAGCTGCTGCTTTGATAGAATCTGGAAAAAAAGGATCACTCATACTGGCATCCGATGCGTTGTACTAGCATTGATATCTTCTCTTTGTTTTTGTTTTATGATAGAGTACATATCACATCAAACTCAAGGATTTCCAGGAATGATTGCACTGAGAAATGGCAAACTGATACTGTTTCTAATAATTTATTAACTCCACACATCTACTGAAATATGAAAGGTTTTCATTCCTTTTTACTCTGTCTTTTAATAATGTTTTATTGCTTACAGTCAATGGGGACTAAGAACTTATTCCACGTTTCTTCTACAAAAGGTCATGAGTGGCACTCAACATTTAGTGAATCTGTTGCAGTCTGACACTGTAACAAATATTATAATAAGCTTTTAGCAATGTTATATGCTTGCTTGCAGTGTAAGTATAATGTAGTGATAAGGGATGATGTACTTTTTGCTTGTTTTGTGAGAAAAGTAGAGAAGTGCGACAAAGAAACGAGTAGACAATGAATCATATATATTTCAAATATTCTTTTTTACAGTATCAAAGTAGAAGGGTAGGAAGTTAGATGCCAGTGTATGAAAAAAATGAATTAAGTCAACATCTGTAAAATTAAACATGCTATGGGGTGATATGAAGCAAATGATGTAATAGAAATTGCCTAGGTTACAAGGCAGTATTACCAAACAAAAATGTGTGCTCATAATTTTAATTGTTTAATTACTTTTACCCAGGCATTTAATACACTCTTTATATGATGTATGACATAGGCAGCTGGATTTGTAAACAACAGTGAGCACAGAAACCAGCCAAAGGCCAAATGCGGAAGTGGGTCTGCATACACAAAATACTATAAGCTGAAGGGCATAGCACATAATGCAACATGTACAACACAAGCTATGAACAATGTAACAACAAGAACAGAAACAGCAGCAGCACAAGAAACTGAAAGATGGTGTTCCCAATACAAACCAATGGTGTGCTGAGGCAGGCCTACTGCTTGAATATTCACACAGTATGAACACAAGCAGGATGGGCCACTATGTACTTATGTGCATTCCACATCTACATATACAATACTACAAAATGCCACAAACAGGAATAATCTGGTATATAGGATGGCACACAGAAGGCGTTCCGTACAAGTGAAAGGCCACAAGGAAGCCTCAGGAAAGCAATCACTGATCAATGTCCGCCTACAAGACAGAGAGAGGTTATTACATTATATTACATTAATTTGATGGCAGATGGAAATAATAAGTGCATCTAGTCTGCTGTATACAACCCTCTCAGCAAAGTACTTTCAGAAATACAGGGAGCAGTTAGCCCCATCAGTCTGTGCCCTTTCTCCACCCTCTGTCTTTTATGTTTAAGGTGACACCTTCACATCTTCCTTACATGATCATGAGCACCAATGTCATGTCACTTCATCTCTTCTGGTTACTAGTATGGAAAGCTTCATCTTGAATAGTCTCTGGTCATGTACTTTCTCCTCCGTACCACCTTTCTGGAGGCTTTCCTCTGGGCTTCATTCAGCGGCTTCTTGTCTCTTTCCCTGTATAGCTTCTTGAGCTTCGCAGAGTACTCAAGGTCTGCTTTATTCAAGGACCAGTACAGTGAAAGCATTACCTTGTTTCTTTCTGGTTCCTTTTCTGCATTGTACATAGCTCTCAACCAATCCAGGACAAATCTTACCAGAATCAGGGACAACTCTAGGAATATTCAGGGACATTTTTTAAAATATTATTAGTATTAACTTGAGACATTCACAGAATAAGAGAATGTAAATCAATATACATTTTCTGAAGTAAAAGAAGTCTAGAACTCTAATTATTGTTATTACTTAAGGAAACTTCACCACCTTTTCTCCAAAAAGTCATAAGTTTTGGGAGGGATTAAGTGGGGCAGAGCTAAAATTTCAGCCAGAATTATGGATATCCCTGAAAATTGGAGCAAGCTGAGAGGTAGGCTCAAACCTACAGATCATCAGCCCTTCCCTATATGTCTTGAGCACTTAAGAGGAGCTGAGCGGAAGAGGCAATCATCCAAACAACAATGAAAGGAGTTTGTTTCCTGCACTAGTCACCCTGGTCCCATACTAAGGCTTTTTGTGTTTCAGTGGCCTGAATGTCTTCCTTCTCCTCCCCAAGTCTGAGGCTATCTGCATTTAAGGGTGAGCCCAGATTGTCTCCAACTACTATCAACTAAGATGTGTTGCTTTGTCGTTGGGTAGAGTATGCATTATTTAGCCTAGCTCCACCCATCACAGAGTTGGTGTGTATTCTGCTGAAGTGGGAGTGCACAGTAGTAGCCACCTGTGCAACCATGCATGTGTTGATTTAGTTTACCACTTTATATACACTAAATGCATGCTGTGACTCTTCATGGTGTTGTACCCAGTGCCAAACTTCATCATGACCAGTATAGCAGAAAGCCAATCTGCATCCCTACAGACGGATGGCAGTGGTTGCTTTTTCCTACATCCCCTTGCCAGCTGTTCGTGTAGCTTGAGTGCTATTTGAATCCATGTCATCTAAGTCTTTTACAGGGCTTTAACCATCTACACAACGGAATCAAGATAGAAGCATTATTTTTTGTATTTGGAGTCTATTCCTCTGACGATATATTCTGGCATTCTCTTTGTTACAGCTACTCTTTTCTCACTCTGCTCCAAGTTGTCCAGTCTAACATCATCAGATACTTTTCTTGTTGTGTTGCCATCATTTTCTACTCCTATCAACTGATACTTCACAACAGAGTTGCTGTAGCCCATTTTCATTCATTTGCACTGAATCACAGCTACCTCCTTACAGCTCACTTGGATATCCTTTCCAATTCCTTCCTTAGACACTTAGGCCCATCCACCTTTGTTGCACCTTTGTCATCAGTGAATGGTTTCATCTTGTTATCTGTTTTCTCAGATGAATCTTGTTGTACTTCAAAAACACTTTCCTTAATCCTGATATCATTCCTCACACCACAGTCCTCTGTGTTATGCCATGCAACTATACAGCAATCAACTTCTCCAGTCTTGGTCCTATCACAAGTCCCCTTAGTTTTCTTATCAGCTGCCTATGTACAGCTAAGTGAAATCCAGGTAGATCATGTCTAACAATACTCTGCCATCAAGTTCACCTGTAACACCATCATAAAGTGAAATCAAAATTATTTATCTGTCTAGGTAGTGTACTAATTAAGCTCCGCCATTTTCAGGATGAAGATTTGTCATGTAAAGAAGCAGAACTTACAATATTTATCAAAATGCAATGATTATACTTTACAGTTCAAATACAAATTGCATGCATTTCTTTTTTGTTCATCCCCTTGTATCATTGTCAGAGGAAGACCAAGAGGTTATACACATTTTTATGGCAAAGTGATACATAGCTGTAGCTAACAATTCTGGTGCCCTATGCCATTCCTCAGTCTGGCACCCTCTCAACTTTTTAAGTTGAAGGAAAAGTGAAAGAAAGAATGAAAAAAGAGGTCTTGTACTTGAATACCAACCCCCCCCCACCAAAAAAAAAGCAAGCAGATTCTACAGTTTATACCACACACTGAGAGCTAAAGTGCTTTAGTCCTGACAGCAAGTGCATTACTGGCATTAATTTCTCAGTACCAGCAAAGCACTAAAGACCAATTTGTATTTCCCAATTGAGTCACATAACACTTTCTGCATGAGGCAGCTGCCCCTTCACCCCATCCTAGCCATGCCTCAGTTCGATCTACACATATGGCAGGTTAAACATAGTTCAAACATTTCATTAAAAATGTGCCTACATTTTGAAAGAAAAAAATACATCACACTTTTAAATAATTTTCATTATCAAATTTTGTCGGTGTCGCTTAATGTGATATTTGTTTAGTATTTTATGTTAGGTAGACTTTCAGTATGCTGTGTATTGTTGTATACTGTCTGGTATATCAATATTTCTGGGTAATGTTGCACACTGACTGGTATAGCAACACTTCTGAGTAATGATGCACACCAACTGGTATAGCAACTCTTCTGGGTAATGTTGCACACTAATTGGTGTCTCAGTAAACAGGATAATGTAACAAAAGTAGTTGGGTATTGCTAAGCTGGGGTAATACAACATTGCTGGCTAGTGTATCTATAATCAGTCATAATGAAAAATACATACTGTGCTTTATATAGATTTGAAAAAAATCCAAAAGATGGAAAGAAATTCTGCTGCATTTCTTAGAAAACTTAAAAAAAGAAGGAATGATATTGACATGTTGTTGGAAAGAAAAGAGATGAGATGGCAGCTGAGGGTAGGGTCATATTTGCACCTTGCTTGAATAAGATAGTATGAAACCAGAGATAAAAACAAGGTGTGATGGTGTGAGGTATTGCCAGCTATGCCAGGAGGACTGAGGCATGGCTAGGATGGGGTGAAGGGGCAGCTGCCTCATGCAGTGGATGTATAACATATGCCAACATAGCTAGCTGGAGTTTTGTAAAGAATTATATGTCATTTGTATATCAAACTGATTTGTACAGGTGCTTGTGTTGAAAATGTATTTGTAAAACTGATTGAGTTAAGAATGTATCATCAGTGGGTCTTGCTGGACAGAAAATAAATACACTTGTATGTCAGACTGTATTGTAACAGCTGAAATGAATATATTGTAACAGACGATACTGGAAGGGAGAAGGTTAGTCTCAGTCCAGCTAACTTTACAAAATATTCTGAAATTAGATTACCTGGTTTAGACCATAAAGATTGTATCTTACAGTTCTGATTGCAGCCAGAGACAAACTGTCTGTGAAAATCAGGACTAGGACTCCTACTGTATTGTTCTTAGGGCTGAACTAATTGCTACCCTGGAAGGGTTGAAGTTTCTGAAATGGTTTTATAGCTTCTAGATGCTATAACACATAGCAGCAAAACTCTATGTGTATGTGTATGATGACACATACATGCTAGATTCTGGTTCAGTTTCTAGTAAAGATGGTAGTGTGGGAACCAAACATCAGGTGACCAGATGTATGCAATGTCATTCTATAATCCAGCACTGAAGTGCTGTTTTAATACTAGATGAGGCAGAAGTCTCAGGGCGGTCTGTGAAATCTGACAATGAAGGAACACTCACCCACCTCATCTTGCCTTGCTCTGTTAAGAGGAATAGGGGACAATGATTCTTTAGATTATTATGGAAAATATAGTGAGATTAGTTAAGTATTGTTTTTCCTGTATCTGTGTGAATCTTTCCATTGGTGTTATTTTTAATATTTCCTGTGATTGAAATTCTGGTGTTTATTGTAAATAGATATTTAGTAGTTTCATGTTCTTTTGGTTATTTATTATTAAATATATTTTAAACTTTTCATTGTGGCTGGTCATTTAGGGAATGTTTTAACCTTTGAGAGTACTTATATTTATTTGGAGACTCTGTGGCTTCCCCGGAAAGTCTTGCTGCATTGGTCAAACACTACCATTTCTATAAGTGTTAATTTTACTAAGTATAATTTGATACCCTGGTAAAAGCCTTGGAGCAGCTGGTTTTGGAGTTTTCTCATTGCAGTATTTACCTTATAGTTTGGGCAGAGGGGGCATAGCTTGTAAATCTGTACCAGCCTGTAACAGGTGTGTGTATGCAAAAATCAAATTTCAAAAAGTGTGTGTGTGTGTGTGTGTGTGTGTGTGTGTGTGTGTGTGTCAGCTACTTGAATCAGGGACACAGAGCACTGGTTTCACAGAGAGGATGGTGGAGGACTTGCTTGGAACACGCAGCTGAGGACTCAACTCTACAGCTGTATCAGTGAGGAATCTTATTTGGGCCCTGGACAGAAAGAGGGAGAAATCCTGTCACAGGACTGAGTGTGTTCCCTGTCTGCTCTTAGGGGAAATTGTGCTTGGTGCAGAGAGCTGCATCTAGAAATAGTGTGTGTGTATCTGTCTTTGCTCCAAGTGAGCATCCTTCATTGGTGTCAGTTGTGAGGATTGAGGCTCCTTGATTACTGGCCCAGAGGCAGGACGTCACACAGGAGGGGTTTAAGGTAAAATAATTCTAGTGTATTTTTTGTTTGTTTAAGATGCTTACTGTATGAATTTTATCCAGATGTTTATAATGCAATGCATTTATACGCATAAGGCTAATTTTTTAAATAAATGTTAGTCTGGTGAAGTCTTAGTGAAATATTGTGCATGAAGGAGCTTACTGTGTGGAATAAGGCTATTAACATTTGGCATGGCATGGCTTTATTATACACACACATACACACACACACACACACACACACACACACACACACACACACACACACACACACACACACACACACACAAACACACACACGTGCACATGTGCCCACACACACACATACACACATACAAACACACACACACACACACACACACACACACACACACACACACACACACACACACACACACACACACACACACACACACACACACACGTACATCCTGGGAAAAATCCTTAGAAATGTATGGTGAATTTACATTTAATCAAATGTTGATTTTAGTTACACACTTGCTAACTTAGCAGCAAGCTGAGATAATATTGCATCCAGGTTAGACTATCAATACACAGAGTTATGTAGCACACTGCCTGGTATGTCAGTATGTTGAATAATGTTAACACTAATAGCTGTTGTACTGCTAAATTGGGGTTAATACAGCATAGCGGCTGGTGTATTTGTAAGTTGGATAATGTTGCACACTGGCTGGTGTATCCACAAGCTGGGGTAATGTTCACACTAGCTGGTCCATTGGTAAACTAGGTACTGTAGCACATTGTTTGATACATCAGTAAGCTGGGTAAATTGACACACTGGCTTGCGAGTCATTACTGGCTGGTACATTTATAAGCTAGTGTAATCTGCATACTGGCTGGTATATTTGTAAGCTGGGTAATGTTGCACACTGGTTGTTGCATCTGTAAGTTAAGGTAATGTTCAAACTAGCTGGTTTACAGTAAGTTGGGTATTGTACCACACCATTTGATGAATCAGTAAGCTGGGTAAAATGGCACACCAGTGTAATGTTACACACTGACTGTTACATTAGTAAGCTAAGGTAATCTGCACATTGCCTGAGGTATCAGTAAGCTGGATAATGTTGCATAGTGGATGACATATCAGTAATCGGGGAAAATGTTGCACACTGGTTGCTGTATCAGTAAGCTAGGTAATATCACACACACTCACTAATGCAGCAAAAAGCTAGACAACATTTAACAATGGCCACTGTAGGAGTAAGCTAAGGTACTGCTGCAGTCACCAGTGTAGCAGTAAGATGGTAAATTTTACACATTAGCCAATATAGGAGTAAGCTGTAGGAATGTGGTAAGAAAGTCCTATACTGCACAGCCGTATAAACAAAGGGATTGTGTCAACATCTAGGGATATTATTGACCCCCTTTACTTAGCCCTCATTAGGCCAGTCATGAAATATAATGCTTTATTTGTCATGTATCAGTCCAGACCCATTCAAAAACTGGAACTCCCACAGAGAGACCTTACTAAAAGGATACAAGGCCTAAAAATATGTCCTACATTGACTGACTCAAAGTCCTTGCACTATAATCACTATCCTACTGACTGCTAAGAGTTAACCTGTATTTGGGATACAAGGCATCCTCCAACCTAATACTGATGGATTTACTGCATATCAGCAAGTCAGATGTCATTGGAAATACTTGATCTAGTGATCTAAACCTCTTCTGCAACATCAACAGAATGGTTTGGAGGGACAGGTATATCTCACAGAGGATACCACTGTTCTTGAACAGACTCCACATCCACATAAAACTAAATTCATTCCTGCCCATATTCAAGTACAATTTGGATTTATGGATGGGAAAAAGAAAATTTACCGCAAGATGGTCTTGTGTACTACTAACAGATAGAGGCAGCTCATAAATGCTTTATCTCTTGCATGGGTGCCTTCCATATTATCTAGGGCATAATCCCAGTTATTGTCATTAGGAGTAATATATAATTATCAACCATGGGATGGGTAAGGCCAATCCATAACCAAATGGGATAGGTTAAATCTAGCACAAAAAAGGGAAGCTGACTATGCTAAAATGGCCCACAATGGCAGCTAGTCTAGTACTTGCCTATGAATCTATACTTGTCACTGTAGCTATTCTGCAGGAATGCTGCTCACTGTCTATTATGGCAGTAAGCTGCAGGAATAATGTTGCACACTGGCCACTCTAGCAGTAAGCAGCAAGAATGTTGCACATTGGCCACTACAGCAATAAGCCGAAGGAATGCTGCACAATGGTCACTGTAGCAGTGAGCTGAAGCAATGTTGAACACTAGTCATTGTAGCAATAAGCTGCAGGAATACTAAACTCTGGTCAATGTAGCAGTAAGATGCAGAAAAGTTGAACACTGGTCACTGTAGCAGTAACTGATGGAATATTGCACACTGGCACTGTAGCAGTAAGCCGCAAGTATACTGTATACTGGTCACTGTAGCAGTAAGCTTTAGGAATGTTGCACACTGGTCACTGTAGCAGTAAGCTGAAGGAATATTGCACACTGGCACTGTAGCAGTAATCTGCAGGTATACCATATACTGATCACTGTAGCAGTAAGCTGAAGGAATATTGCACACTGATCACTGTATTAGTAATCTGCAGAAAAGCTGCATACCCGCAGAAGGAATGTTGCACACTGGTCACTTAGCAGTGATCTTTGGGAATGTTGTACATTAGTCAGGGCAGCAGTAAAGGGAAAGAATGTTGAACACTGGCTGCTGATGCTGCAAGCTTAGTAATGCTACACACTGGTTGGTGCAATGCTGCATGATAGCCTTTGTAGTAACAAGTTAATATATTGCTGTGCATTAGCTATTGTAGAAATAAACTAGAGAAATTTTATGCATGGGCTGTTGTAACTGTAAGCTGGGGAAACGTTGCATGCTGACCTGTGTGGTAGTAATTTGAGAAAGGGTTGCATACTGATCACTGTATCAGCAAGCTGGGTTAATCTGCAGGAAACTGGAATAACTCTACACAATGGCCAGTAGATTAGGGAGCTGGGGTGATGTATACTGGTTGAGGTTCCAGTAAGTTGGAAGAATGATGTCCACCTCCCTATATAAAGGTAAGGTCATAGAATGTTGCACTATGGCTAGTGTTGCAGTAAGTTGTTGCAATGCTACACTTGGTGTAAATAGAAGTACGCTGGGGAATACTGTTCCCTGGAGAAGTAAACTAGGCAATTGTAATCTGATAGGTATTTAAGAAAAAGTGAATAAAAATGCATAGTATCCTGCAACTGAATTATGTTGGGGGAATGTTGCAATTTGGGTTACAGTGCAGTAACCTGGAAAATGTTACACATCGACCTGTCTAGCCATAGGCAGAGTAGTGTTATACAAATGATCCTGTAACATTTCTCCTTTCTCTGAAGAAATACCTAGATTAACTCAAAAGAGTGGCTCCAGAATAAGCAGCATTCAGCTTACCAGTCAATATGTTTAGTTGTGATGCTTCAAATCGTGTGCCATATTTTATTTACAATGAGTTCTTGTAGTAACCAGATTTATGATATGGGTAATCATATTTCAACAGCTGGATTGAATAATAACCTTATTATGGCATCAACATCACTGCTGGACATCTGTTATTTTCACCAAATGTAAAAAGAGAAAGAAAATATATAAATATTTTAGATTTCTGTTTCGGTATGTAAATTGTATAGCAGACAGGTTATAGTTTGTTCTGCCCTGTACTTACAGTATCTGGGATTTTTCCTACGCCTGGAAGTCAAAATGTTATAAAAATGCAATTAGAAGAGATAGTAAAACCATGAACAATTAAACACGTCCATTAGTAAGTGACTGCTGGAAGCCTGCTTGATTACACCTGCTGTTGCAAGAAAAAAAAGACACAGAACATGTAGCTGAGAGAAAAGTTGCAAATAGAGGAGAAGGACCTGCAGCTTGTGACGTGAATGTTTTTTTTTTTCAATATTTGTGTCTTTCTTCTTGGAATTTAGGTAAGTTTAGCTTGCAATCCAGTAAGCCTTTCTGTTTCAGCAATTAACCATGTAAAAAAGGTAACAGTTAGAAAAGCTTACTGTGATGGAGAGGGCTTTAAAATGGTCATCCGCAGGATAAGCTTTTCTAAGTCTTAGAATACTCTACTGCTAAGATCTTCTGCTGATGGGGGACCTCAGCACAGAGGGTGGTCTCATGGGCAGGGTTGCAGGATATTGAGGCAGTCCAGGGCATCACTTATGCTAATTAGCCATGTGCTCTCCTGTGGAAGTGCCAACAGCTCTCAGTTTGCATGACCAAGTGATTCAGAACATCAGTTTACCACATAAAGCTTCATTGTTGGAGAAATAAGTAGCCACCATAAAAACACTGCATTCATCCATTCACTCCTATGAAAGTAATAATTGTGAATCAGGTAAGTTGAGCAAAGATGTAAGGATGTGGGTGTGTTAGTGTGTTTGTGTGTGTGTATGGTTATGTGTGTGCTTGCCTGAAAGACCATGGATGAAGCTGCCTAAATGTTTAATCATGTGAATGTCTCTGTCTGATTATGTGTCTGTCCATCTGTCCGGGCACAACAGGGGTAAGTAGGGAATCAAGAGTTTGGAAGCATGGGTGAAAGGGTGAGTGCTTCCATGATTGTGATCAAATATGTGTGTGTGGGAGATTATTTGTTGATGTTTGAGTGTGTCTGTATGTCTGTGAATGTATGAATGTTTGTGCATCTGTGTGCGCACACGTGCATGTGTGTGTGTGTGTGTGTGTGTGCGTGTGTGTGTGTGTGTGTGTGTGTGTGTGTGTGTGTGTGTGTGTGTGTGTGTGTGTGTGTGTGTGTGTGTGTGTGTGTGTGTGTGTGTGTGTGTGTGTGTGTGTGCGCGTGTGCTTAAAATCTTGGTTTTTGAATGTCTGTGTATGTATGTGCATGAATGATTGTAGGAGGGTGTCCTGCCAATGCCATACAATGGGCATTAGGGAGAACACTACCTCTGTCAGGTCTTACAGTAGTAGTGTGGACTGTGTTGTAATATAAAGATATGTTAATGAGCCAATAATAATGTCTTTCTCATTGCAGCCATAGCCATAGCTTAATCTCATTTCCTCACTGTCTCAGAAAATGGACTAACTTGTGGTAGGCAATTTCTGCAAATACGAGCCTTTTTCTAAATCCTAGGTTAGATGTAGTTAGATGTTTTCTCCCCTGCAGTATATTTGGCCAAAAGTTTATTTATTTGTTGTTTCTATGTTCAATTACATATTGTAAAAATTGACATAGTTTCTAGTATTCTGAAGAAGTCAGCATTGGAGGCTGACGAAAAGCGCTTAAATAAATTTTATTTATCTTCACAACAGTTTGTATTTGCTGTCGGTACTTATCTCCTACCCGTATTTTCCTGTTAATAGTTTTTGGCTTGTCATAGTTATTGTAAGCCTTTGCTGTATTAGTCATGTAAAGCTTACACTCATAATCTTCTTGCAAAGTTTATATTCTTCTTTTAAATGTTTTTTTTCTGTTTTCTCCAGGTAAAGCCTGAAATAGATCTCTCTGGATCAGTACTGTAGCCTGGTAAACACATTTAATTCATTCATTTAACCATCAGTGCATTGCTTAACTCATTTTATAAGTAAACTATTTTTTATTGATTCACTTTAAAAAAGTTTGTGGCTGGTCATGCTTGACTATTAATTGATAATTACTACTACTAATTACTAAAGGGTGCCTGCTGGCACCTGCCTTCCTTGGAAATTAATGTGTGTGTGTGTGTGTGTGTGTGTGTGTGTGTGTGTGTGTGTGTGTGTGTGTGTGTGTGTGTGTGTGTGTGTGTGTTACAAAACTAGGTGGAAAAAGTTATCCTGAACTCCAACACTTGCAATAACAACAGGAAAACTGTGTCCAAAGCCAGAAAATACTTATAAAAACTTGTAAAAATCCACAACAGATAAATCCACAGGAAACACGTTTATTTAAGCGCTTTTTGTCTTGGATATTCCTGTGACTTCTTCAGAATAAAAAGTTACTAATATCCAGCTTTTTTATATAAAAGATAATTGATAAACAAACAATCATCTCATCAATTACATCAATTAATAAGTTCAACCTAAAATCTTACAACTAAGAAATACTTAGGCAGTCCTATCTAATCTGTGCCCTTTGTTTTAAAACTGGGGCAATAGACAAAGTATCATTTAAATCAGGTTCAGTAAAATAATTTAATAGAAAACTGCCACTTTAACTCAAAAATATCAACATTAACTTCCCACCATCCATCTCTTGGTGATTTATGTAATGTTAAGTTTTTTTTTGAAATTACTACATTTTAGAATGTCTACTTAATGCATTTGTATCATGTTTTTGTGCAATGGCATAAACATGTCCATTTATACGTCTTCTTAGCTGTCTTTCTGTTTTGCCTACATAAAAATATGAGCAGGTCTGGCAAACAGCTAGATAGACTAAACCCTTAGTAGCACAATTTCCTGGTTTCAAAATAACATAAAACTGTTAGCCAAACAGATTCTTTTCTCTTCGCTGAAATATATTTAGAATAAGCACAACATCCACATTTTGTTGTACCTTTTTATACAGGATTTGAAACTAAAACATTATGCTCAAACATGTGTTTCAAATTCCTTCCCATACGGAATACAAATCTTGGTTCATCACCCAAAATCTTTAAAAAATCGGCATTACTATTGAAAATGCCCCAGTATTTTTTCATAATTTATTTAACTTCTCTAGAACTGCCCCCATAGGGAACTATCATACTGTTCCTAAATTCATCTGTCTCCTTAGTCAATCTCTTGTTAACACTCATTGAACCTTCACCTAACAGAGGTTTAAACTTCGATCCCCATGCTTGAGCCACCTCCATACTGACCTCAAAAATAAGGTCTCTAGGATATCCCCTTTCCAAAAATAGTTTATTAATAAACAATATTTCATTTTTCAAAAAATGCCAACTAGAACACATCTGAGTTGCTCTGACTAACTGCCCCTTTAGAATATTTTTCTTTGTCTTATAGGGGTGCTGAATGTTAAAATTCAAATAACTATTGGAAAAAGTTTCTTTACGAAAAATGGTGGAACAAAATTTACCTTCATCTGAATCTTTATGTATTCTAACATCTAAAAAAGCATTAGTACTATTAGATCTATTACTGGTGAAGTTCAAAAAAGAGGGGAGCTGATTCAGGCAATAAGCTATATCAGTATTATTTGATAAAGGTTCTTTCCATAGAATAAAAATATCATCCATGAAACGAAGGTACAAATACCAGTTTTATTTAAATTTTGAGGGAAATACAATTTTTTGCTCCCATGCATACATCACCATATACACATAAATGGGGGCACAACTTGCCCCCATTGCTACTCCCTTTATTTGTTTGAAAAAACATCCCTCAAATATAAAATAATTATTATCAAGGATGATGTCCATAACACTGACCACAAAATTGGTCATTGTACTCCCTAAGTTGGTGAGATCTAATATTGCTTCTAAAAAAATCCAGTCCCTCTTGGTGAGGAATGCTTGAAAAGAGCTCAGCTACATCCATAGTAGTGAAGGAAACATCGGGAGAAAAAAAGTCCTGTTTAAGTCTGGAAAGGTAATCCCAAGAATCCTTTAAAATGTAATCAATGGACAAAACAGTATGCTTGAAAAGCCTATCTATGAAAACCCCCAGGGGGTAAGTAGAACTTCCCCTAGATGTTATAATTACCCTATATGGTGGATCCAAGATGTTCTTATGTACTTTGGGTATTCCAAAGGCCTGGGGGATGATGGGATGGTCTACCTTCAAAAAATTAAATAATTCTTCTGAAATGACTCCCTGCATAAGGGAATTTTCTAGAAATAACTGAATCTTCTTATCCAAACTTCATTATACAAAGCCTCAACATATTCATTAGTATCATAGAAAATCTCCATCATTATTTCCTATAGTGTGTCAGGGCTGGCAACACGGCACGTAAAAATCAACTGCCAATCATTAGTGGACCGGAGTTTCACTGTGGAGACCCCTAACTGGGAAAAGCCAAAAGACACAACAAGTCCATACTTTCAACCAAAACCATATACCCCCCCCTTATCGGGTTTCATAACTCTAATAGAAGTATCTGTCCTTATTTCCCACAATATTTTCATTTTTTGTTTTGAAAGATTAAAAAACTTCTTTTTATAGGACGTTAAAAATGAATATGTGTCTTTTAAACACAGATTTTCAAAAGTAGCTATGATGGAATGAGTGTGGAGATTAAAAGTGCTCTTGCACTTAAACTTACTGTGAGATCCCTCAGTTACATCTTCAACACTTACTCTGTCATTAAACATTAATTTTAAATGTAATTTCCTGGAATATAACTTAATCTCTGTCATTACCTCAGAACACTGATGACTGCCCCTGATATAAATTTAAAACTCTTTTTTAAAAAGAGAAAAACGTTAATTGCAGTAGGTTAATAGTAATACCTAATAGTAATAGTAATACCTAAATTGGTGTAATTAAAAATATTAAACCCATGAAAACTAAGAACTTTACCTTCGTTCAAAATCTTAATTTCTTGGTTTTGTACCATGCCCTCCCCCTCTTTTAAAAATTGAATTAGATCTGTTCTTAGTTCCTGTATCGGCCCCATTGCTGTCCCCTGGGGTAATTCCGTGTGCCTTGGGATGCTGGGGAATAATGAAAAGAATTATTAAAGTGTAGTTATTATTGTTACCATTACCCTCCCTCTGCTTGTTATGATTAACTATCCTTTCTGATCTTCTCAAGGTAGTGTTGCTTTCATTTTGTTGATTGTAACCTTGTGGGGACTCCAGGTCATGCTGACCATTAACATTAGTAACTTCACCTACTTGTTCAAAACCATTATTGTCCCTAGCCTGAGGGGCCTAATTAACATTTTTTTGGAGTTGGATAAGCTACACCCCTTTTATACTCTTCGATATCTCTATTTAATTTTTTCCTTTTTCTATCCATATTAAGATCCACTTGCTTTTCTATGCGTGAATACATAGCATCATATCTAGCCACATTACATTCAAAAAGCAAGTCATCAGTTAATTCTGTGTTCAGTTCAGTTACTTTCCTAAGTAAGTCATCAATAAAATTATTATTTAAATTAACAATAAATTGAACCAACTCTAAACCAAAACGATCAAACATAGCCCACATATCAAGCTTGTCCTTTTCACTCAAGTTCAGACCTGTGGGAAATTTAAAAAGGCGCAAGCCCTTAGGCACTTGCTTGCATCTCAAACATTCAGTAAGAAAAGAGTTATCACATTGCAAGCTTCTAACCTTTAAAAGCTTATGCTCTAAGTCCACCAACTTGTTGTTAAAGGTCATTGGTTGTTCACTAGTATTAGGCTGCGGTGATTCAGTATCAAAAAGTCTAATGTCCTTTTTAATCCATTCATTGAAACTAACCTTGGAAGTAACTATTTCCATGCTTCTTGGTTTCGCCAAAGCTGTTATTTTCACGTTGCTAGTACTAGCGACTAAAATGTCTCCTTGATTACAGACATTAGATGGCAAACGCTCAGCACAAACAGAACCAATCAAAGCTGAGCATGCTGGAAACAGATGACTTTAGGAACAGTATGATAATTCCCTATGGGGACGGTTCTAGAGAAGTTAAAGAAATTATGAAAAAATACTGGGGCATTTTCAATAGTAATGTCGATTTTTTAAGGATTTAGGGTGATATATCAAGATTTGTATTCTGTATGGGAAGGAATTTGAAACACATTTTTGAGCATAATGTTTTAGTTTCAATTCCTGTAGAAAAAGGTACAACAAAATGTGGATGTTGTGCTTATTCTAAATATATTAATGAAGAGAAAATAATCTGTTTGCCTAACAGAAAGTTTTATGTTATTTTGAAACCAGAAAATTGTGCTACTAAAGGTTTAGTCTATCTAGCTGTTTGCCAGACCTGCTCATATTTTTATGTAGGCAAAACAGAAATACAGCTAAGAAGACATATATATGAACATGTTTATGCCATTGCACAAAAAATGATACAAATGCATTAAGTAGACATTCTAAAACGTAGTAATTTAAAAAAAATGTTTGGTATTTTAGAAGTGGTACATAAATCACCAAGAGGTATATGGTGGGAAGTTAATGTTGATATTTGTGAGTTAAAGTGGCAATTTCTATTAAATTATTTTACTGAACCTGGTTTAAATGATACTTTGTGTATTGCCCTAGTTTTAAAACAAAGGGCACAGATTAGATAGGACTGCCCAAGCATTTCTTAGTTGTAAGATTTTAGGTTGAACTTATTTAATTGATGTAATTAATGAGTTGATTGCTTGTTTATCAATTATCTTTTATATAAAAAAGCTGGCTGTTAGTGACTTTTTATTCTGAAGAAGTCTTGGGAATATCCAAGACAAAAAGCACTTAAATAAACGTCATTCCTGTAGATTTATTGGTTGTGGATTTTTTACAAGTTTTTATAAGTATTTTCTGGCTTTGGACACAATTTTCCTGTTGTTATTGCAAGTGTGTGGGTGTGTATACAAGATTACTACTGTGCAAGTGAGCACTGGAAGGCACTGAAACCCATAAAGACTGGTCAGAAAAGGGTCTGGGGAGCTAGACCGAAGACTCGGCTTAATGGGATGCTTACAGTAGAGCCTATTCACAGGTCTATTTTGACAGGGCCATACCCAGGGCAGTAGTGCATATTTCCTGCATACCTGTGTGGTCAGGCTGTACTTAGAAATTTATTTAAGAATTACTTTGTGTGCCTTATCTATAATGTAATCTGTTTGTCACAAGTGGTGTGACACCAGAGACAATACCTCAAACCCCATCTCTCTCTCTCTCTCTATATATATATATATATATATATATAGTTATATATAGTTATATATATATATATATATATATATATATATATATGTATAGTTATATATGCATATGCATAAATACACATTCACACAGTGCATTTACACATGCATGTCCATAACAAAAACAAACTTTATAATGCTGAATCCAATCTGTTTTTGCAAATAGCAGAGGGGTAATTCCTTTTCTGTAGGGGATACTCCCCTATGTGACTTCTGCTAAGGAGTGCTAATTCCCTCATACCCATTCTAGCTATCATACTAATCCTAAGTTGTGCTACCTAACAGGTAAAGGGAATAGCTATTTTTTCAACAAAAACAATTATTTCCCTTACTCCTTAGATATCTTTAGCTTAGAATTAGCATATATAGTAAAGAAGGGTATGGAAGTATATTTGCCAAAATATTTTAACAATCTTTCTTATGGTTGTACTGTTTGAGTGATTACTAAACTATGAAAATTCTGAAAAAAAGATATAAAGCTTGAGTTACATATAACTCCCTCATTTTTTTTAAATAATAAAGTTGTAAAATCATGTTTCAAAGTCACATAACTTGTAAAAAACTTTGTTTGAATAGCACTATTTATTTGTATTATCTACAGTATTAGTGCACCTGGAAGTATTATTAAAACATCAACACATCTTATTACTGAATAATCATTTACTTGAGTACAGATACATGTTGTTAACTAAGCTAAACACCTTCAGTGCAGGTAATTCAGTGCAACTGAATATACTTAATAATGCTAGTAAATAGTTTTTGTTTCACCTAATCTAACTAAATGTCTGCTCTATTTTTCTCAGTGCAACTACAAAAATATAACTTGCTAGCAGTTCTTATTAGGCTTTATTAATTCACTGTGCATGCAACTATTTGTAATATGTTTAAGAATACTTAAAATTGAACAGATTAAGCAATATTCTTTATAAAATAAACTGTTATAAAGAGCTGAATACAATTTGAATATAATGCAGTATGGAAGATTAATATCATTAGTTCAAAACCTGCCCTCATCTCTGAGCTCCTGTCTCAGTCATGTAGACTGTACAATGCAAAACTGTGAAGGAGCCAAATTTCCACAGCCCTATGATCTTATCTGTTTAGTCAATTCTCAAAGTTCATGACTGTCAGTGAGGAGGAGACATACAGACTGAAGGACAAACTGAAAACTTTACTATATGAATCAGCTTTCATGCCATTACCACAGCATGGTGCAATGCCTGTTACACTTCCATAACTGTCCCTAGTGGTGGATCATGTGCACCTTATGCCCTGGGTGGTTTTCAATCCATGGGCTCATTGCTTCCCATCCAAACAAACTTTTATTAGGGACTACAAATAAATGCACATGTTCTTTTGGATTCAACTTCCTGATTTAGGTTGGTTCTAACTGCTGTCACTACAATCTACCCTGTCCATACCCATCAATTACAGTCACTTAAGATCATAGACAAGTATTTGTCTAGCTATCCTTGCAGACCATTTTAAGCCTGGTCAATTTCCCTTTTCATACTAAAATTAACCTATCCCAGTTAGTTAGAGCTAACATCAGACATATTACAATTGATTATGTACATATCAAAGACTGAGTTGTGATACAAAATGACCACAGTGATGTATTCCATCCTGCTTTATACTAATCACATTAGTCCTGCAAAGCCAGACTAATGACTCTTTAATTTGGTCACGAGAGCAAGATTAGGCATTCTCATTGACAGACAGAATGTTTACCTATTATAGCCACATTGTTGACTAAGTACATCTCAGATGTTTAATTGTGGTAACTAGAATAATCATCTTTGCATATATGTATTTCATGTTTGCTTCACACAACACACAACACACGATAGCCCATGTATTCAAACTTATTTCACAAAAATGTTCACAAATCTTTCAAAACCAAAATGTTTAAACTGATCACACAAGAGGGTAAATTATTTTCAACAGCAGACGCATACCCACTCAGAGGTTATAGTTACTCTGTGTGTACATATCCTTTGATAGTGTAAAAAATAATTCCTCTCAATTTCTTACAAGCAACAGAACAAAGACAAAAAGCAATGAGGTACAAAGGCCCAGAATCAGGGCTAGATTTTAAATTTTGCTGTT
Source organism: Protopterus annectens (assembly GCF_019279795.1). Taxonomy (NCBI): domain Eukaryota; kingdom Metazoa; phylum Chordata; order Ceratodontiformes; family Protopteridae; genus Protopterus; species Protopterus annectens. Next base: position 1,551,860,342 of record NC_056741.1, read on the forward strand.
GTATGCTTAGAACATTGCTAGAATAAACATTTGCATTAGCATGCATTTTCTGAAGTACAATGTTTGTCAATATGGATTGGCTGCAGTCATCAATGATATGCCAGAAAAAATACAACATTTTATAAAGAACAAATAAAAAGATGAGGCAAAATCAGCGGCATTCTGCAAACTCAGGAACAGTTGACAACTATGTAATTTCTACTTTGTTTCACATAAACAGAATCCAGCTTACAAGTATTCCATTTATTTCATACAAATGCACCATAGTCTTGTAAAGCAAGATAGCTAACCATGCAAGCAATAAGAGTGAAATTTACTTCCATGCACAAGCAACACCCATCCCCACCAAAGAGTTATAGCAACATTGTTGTTGTATATACCTCTCCTGACTCTAATAAAAAACTAAATAATACCTCTCAAAATCTTAGACTAAGAGTCAGAGACAAAGCCAAAATATAATGAGGGTTCAAAGGTCCAAAATCAGGGACAAACTTATTTAAAATATTGCATTTATATAGTTAGATAGGCACTTGATAGAGCAATATTTTGCACTGAAATGCATTTTCTAAAAGATGTGAAGCATGAAAAATAAATAATTGCCATTCTTTAGTGACTGCAGTCCTCCATGATTTGCCAGAAAACAACAAAACAAAAAAAAATATACATAAAACTCAGGGATATTTTGTGAAATCAAGGACATTTTCAACTTTTTTTCATACAAACAGTGCCCAAAAGTAAGTATTCCAACTTATTTCATACAAGTAAACACTAGTCCAATAAAGCCAGACTGAAAGCAGAGCAAGTAACAATAAGGTAAGCTACTTTCATCCAAAGCCAGCCTCCTCCACCCATATTTAATGACTACAGCCCTTAATGATTTCATGGGAAATCACACATTCTCTGTAAGATACCAAACAAACATATGAGGCAAAGTCAGAGACAATCCACAAAATCAAGAACAGTTTCAATGTAGTTTCATACTTACAAAAAACAGATGGAAAATATTCCAATGCTTTTCATACAGATACAGCTTAGTCCTATACAGCTAGTCTTTAAACTGAATGAGCAACAATAAGGTAAAATGCTTTCATCCACAGCCAGCACCCTGTCATTTAGTGACTATAATTATTGTAAGTTGTCATAAAATTACAAATTTTGTGAGACATAGACCAAAATATGAGGCCAATTAATGTCGATTCTGTGAACTTGGGAGCTATTTCAATTTTGTCTAACTGAAACAGTGCTCAGAGAGTAAATATTCCAACTTATTTCATATGAAGGCACATTAACTATTTAAAGCAAAATGTTAACTGAACAAACGATGGAAGGGTAAGTTGTTAACCAAAAGTATTATTATGCAAAAAAAAAAGGATATTTAATGAAATAAGGGGCAGTTCAACTTTTCTTCACACAAAGAGATGATTTATACCAACTTGTTTCAAACAAATTTACACTAACTTTTAATACCTGTATTTAACTGTGCAAATGAAAAAGTTCAGTTACTCCAATCAGCAGCACAGCTGGTCTGCCTTACTGCTTACCTGCAAGTACTAAAAAAGAATTCACAGTGATGCACACTGGCCCTTAATTTTAGACTTTACACTGACAAAATGAAGAGTGTAAGTTACTTTCACTCATACTAGAGCTAGCCCCCCAATATGGCTGCTTGCCACTGTTAAAAAAAATATTTATTTCCCAAAAAGGCATACTAGCCCTTCATTCCAAACTTTAAATTGAGCAAACAAATAGTGTAAGTTTCTTTTATCCACAACACAACTATCCCCCCTTATCTGGTTGCCTGCTGATGTAAAAATATAATTTATTTCACAGAAATGTAAACTACCCCTTAATTCAAAACTCTCCACTGAGTAAATTAGGATGCCACATTACTTTCATTGACAGCATAGCTAGCTCCCTTATTAACCTGCCAGCATAAAAAAAGAAAAAAGTCAAATGCATACTTGCCTAGACTGTACATTGAGAAAATAAAAAGGCTAAGTTGCCTTCATCAACAAAACATCTATTCCAGCTTGCCTGCCAGTATTTTTTGTAAACCAGCAATTCACAACCACAACTATCCACTATTTAATTCTTGTGGACTTTCATGTTTTAGTAATCCCACTGGAAGGTAATGAACAAAAAGATGCATTACTTGATATAGGATCACTATGTGTGTTTATTTGTTTATTCTTTTAGTAACGAAAAAAGTCTTTACTTAAAAAAATAAAGTTCACAGACTGAATAGTGTCACTAATCCATGCTGCCCACATGTAAGTGGCACTTATGGTGTTTATCACTTAACACAGCTGAAAGCAATTCCTACTGGTCACTTGTTATATTCAGCTCATAAGCAAACTAAATTGAATTAGCAATGCTGAACATAACTACTCCTTTTAAAAAATAAAAGTACTTTCTTGGTTGACCTTGAGGTTTCACTCAAGGTGAGGGTGTTGATTGACCACCTGAGCTGCTACTGTTTTACCCTGCCATTGGCTTCCCTACATCCTTGCCAGTCTCCCAATCTATGTTTAAACAAATACAGGTACAAGACCACAAAATACTTAAATTTTCCAACTGATATTGTTGATCCTTTCTCACCTACACAGAACAATTCATTATTTTCTGGGAAAGAACCATGAATTCTGGCCTGAAGGTCTTTATTTTCATCCATGTCACATTAGTATGGCAGTTGGCACATAGGATTAAGTCTGTGAGCTGTAGCTCCTTGGGTACAAGATTTTATTCCCTCAACTCTCATTTGCCTACTGTGTGACCTTGCGCAAGTCACTTAACAATACATTGCTCCCCGATTACCCCTGAAAAGTTACTGTGTATCCAGTGGGTCTACATGGTATAAATGTGTATTATTACCATTATTATTATTATTATTATTATTATTATTATTATTATTATAGTGATAAAGGATTATGATCAGGTTGCTGATCATAACAGGATTATTATGTGTTTGAGACATGTATGCCAAGTAATTCACCTTGAGAGCAAAGCTTGATAGGTGAATCTTAGCATCCATGTAGAGCACACATGATAATCAGTTATGATCAGAGACAAAAACATAATCCTTTGTAATGCATGGGGCTTTACCTGCAACATCTTCTACTAGTTACAGGAAAAAGTGTGAGAGTGTAGATATCTGTGTAGTAATGGAGACATGGTTTAAAGTCACTGAGAGCACCCCAGCAGTGCAAGGTTATAATGCCTTTCACACCTTTATACCAGCTACTGCACAGGAGGGAACTAAAGATGGAAGAGTTTCCGTCTAAATTAAAAACAATCTCACATCCAGAATAGTTAAAGCGTATGACCCACTGGAACTCATACATGTACAACTCACCATAAATAAGATGTCATTCCATATCCCTATAGGTCTCCCTCCATGTCCCAGGAAACCCATACTACCAGTCTCAATGTACTAGAGTCTCTCTCCATTTAACCCAATATGATACTCATGGGAGATCTCAACTACCTCTCTATAGATTGGGAATTCTATACCACTTTTAATGCACAACCCCAGTGATTCCTAAACTTTGCTAATACCAACATCCTCAATGCTAAGAAATGCATAATTGTGCTCTTTGGGAAGTCAACCATCCCAGCTAATTACCATGTTGATAATATGCCTCTTAGAGTCAACCCTGTGGTCAGGAATCTGAGTATGCACATAGGCAATATCCTTACCTTTGACCACCATGTGGCCACAGTGGTGAGGAAATCGTTTTATTTTGACCAATTCATAAATTAGGACATGATATCAAGGTCCAAAGAGGTCATTATCCCACTGTACTCCACTCTTATAAGACCAATGATAGAGTGCAATACTCTCTTTGGTATGTACCTGATCATGCATATGTAGCAACCAGAGTGACCTCAGAGGTTCCTTACAAAAAGAATACAAGGCGTAACAAACCTGCCTTTTGCAGAGCACTTTAAAGCCCTTTTCCTCTACCCCACCTCCTATAGATTGCTGAGTTGTGATCTATGCCTGGCTTACAAGGCATCTGCAAACCCCACACTTACGAATCTCCTACATATTCATAAGTCAAAGAGTACCAGATATACAAGGTATAGGGACTGAATATTTGCCTGTGACTTAGACAGACAGATATGTATCCTAATGACTGCCACTCCTATCCATGTGAAGCTGAGGTTGTCTATTACCCATTTTAAGCTCAACCTAAACCAGTCAATGGGGAATTGGACATTTTCATCAGGCCTGGAACCCATGTCCCTTATGGACAGAGGTAGCTTATAAATGCCTGGCCCTCAGTGTCCTATTTGGATACAGGACATCACTGTTCTTTTGACAAAACTTGGTTATGCTTAGAAAGTCTCCACAGGCTGTTAGCCTAGTAACAGTCTATCAGTCTATGAATCTAAGCGTTTTGTAATCTTTCAAAGTCATAAAGCACTTAGCGAGCAGTATCAGAAAGACAGTGCAACACATTATTTTATGTTACAGAAAATCATGTACACAATAACAACTCATACAGCAGACAGAAACAAATATGTTTTTTATTCTGCCACCACTGTGGTTGGCCAGTACTAGCAGATTTAAATACCTAGTGTGATACCCAAGCTTAACAAGTGAAGAAGGGGATGCTTAACATTTATTAAGATTGGGTCTCATGCTATAGAAGCACTTTACTGGTTTGTCTTTTTCTGGATATCAGAGTGTGATTACCAAACTTCATGCACTATATTATTATTATTATTATTACATTCAGCAGAAAATAACTTGAGTATATGCCAGAGATCACAGTAACTACAGAAGAACCTCAGGATGACATTGTCCACAAATAAGAAAGATGCAACCTTCGTTTCCCAGTCTGGTATTTTCTTCAGCTTTTCAATAAGCCATGAAATCATGAACATGTATATCATAAACAAGAGGGGATATATAGCACATTTTATGAAACCTGTGCATACTTTAAATATATACAGCCTAACAAAGATGAGCAATATACAACTCGCATTCTAGAAACACATGGATCAAACAGTACTCAGCAGTAGCCCTGGGATCCTTTGATTTTCTAGTAACTCCCTTCCCAAGACATTCCAGGGAAGAAAGTCAAATATTTTGTCCATACAAACTGTACTGATGAACTCTCATGACCCCTCCAATATCTTTACAAGGAAAAAGAGCTCAACACTTCTGCTTCTGAAAAAAGTCTGCCCATTCGCTCAAGTCTTTTGTCTTTCACTCTGGCACAGACCCCTCCAATATCTTTACAAGGAAAAAGAGCTCAACACTTCTGCTTCTGAAAAAAGTCTGCCCATTCGCTCAAGTCTTTTGTCTTTCACTCTGGCACAGAATTTTTCCAGCGTATCTGATTTTCTACAAATGGAACACATTCTTATATCTTTCTTTCTGAAAAAGTGGACCACCATACTATTTCATTTCAGAGGTGCTGTCCACACCTTCCACAGAAGAACAATCAGGTATTTTAAAATATAGTAACACAAGACTATTTAGTGCATTTGACATTTCTTGACAGATCTCATACACTACCAACAGCTGTCACAGTAGAAATGCTTTAACTGTCATAGTGAATTAATCTACGAAATGAAACCAGCTCCATCAGCTGGTACTGCATACTCGACAGAGGGCATTGTCCACTGGGATCAGAAGTCTATCACATAGTGCACTCTACTTCTCCACAATATTTCCAGTGAAGATAAAAATTCCTGTCTTTTCTGTGTACAGCCTGGACAATGACTCCCTCCCCCATGTGATAGAACCTCTTTAAGTCATGCCAAAATTATTCTGAGTGGCTTCTGCTAATTTTTGCATGCATGGGTGATTGCCACAGCTGTTGTTTTCTAGGACTGTTGGTACTCATTGGTCAGATCTGGTGTCCTCTCCACCACCACCACTACTGATTGAAAGACGCTGTCTTTATCTTGACAGCATCCCTCAACACAGGTGTCAAACAACTGATTAGAGGATCACCACTATGACAAGAGCTGACTGCCTTTTGGCTACAGATCTTTGCTACTGCATTAATGTCTATGTTGTTGAACAGGGCATGTTCAGAAGCCACAACCCTGGGCTTCCCTACTTTTGTTGTTGTTGGTCTTTCGGCTTTTCCCGGTTAGGGGTCGCCACAGCGAAACTCCAGTCTGCTAATGATTGGCAGTAGATTTTTACGGTGCCGAGTTGCCAGCTCGATGCCCAACCTTCAACAAAGGCATGCCCATTCACACATGTCTTGTGGAACGTGGGGAGGACATGCAGACTCCACACAGAAGGCACTCCCCGCACTCCAGCTGAGAATCGAACGGGAGAACCTCTTGCTGTGAGGCAACAACGCTACCACTGCATCATCGCGGATTGCTATAAGAGACAAACTCTTTGATGGAGGAATATTAACTCATACTGCACATATGTATGTATGAGTGCATTTTAATATTGTGGCTGCTTTGCCAGTTAGGAGCACAAGGTACAGCAGCAAGGAATGTAGGAAAGCTATGACTTGAACCCAGGTTGTACGCTAAAATATATGCTATTCACAACAGATACAAGCTTTGAAGGCAGGAAATAGGAAGTCATGTGACAGTATCAATTAGATGTGTTTTAGGCCTAATACTGGCAGGCTTAGTAAGTCTGCTTACCTCTAACCCTGAAGTGATCTATAGGGAGCAGCCATGACATCTCCAAGTGGAAGGATATGTTTTAACTAGAGAGCTTCTGCTCTACAGCAAAGGAAAGTCAGATGAAAGTTGTTATACCCATGAAGCTTGCCTTATTTACATGGGAAGCTGTTGAAAGTTCTGTCCTTTGGCAGTGTTACAAATTAGTACTGTGAAAGTGTTAAAGGGATATACCTCTGATCCATAAGGAATCTTGGGGCCAGCTCTAAGATACTTTTTGTGTGAATGGTGCTGGATGGGAAAGCAGACATTTTCACAAGGCTTTAAGTACTGTTTTAAAGAATTAATTTCAACTTTCTGTTTTTTCATGTTTTGCTAAGACGAGAACAATTTTCGTAATTTTTCGCGTAAGCAAACTCTTACCAAATCTTCAAAAAGAAACAAAATGAGTGTTTCTCTGACTACTGTTAAACTACAATATAATATTTGGTGGAGAAAAGCAATGGGCAATTTTTAATCCCCTACAATTAAATACTGATTATGTATTACAATTTATACTGCATAAAGAAATGAACAGTGTTTACTATATTCCTTGAATTACATGAGGGTGGGTACATACTCCCCAATGACTAAAAACAGTTTTGAAAATCAATGATATAATCTAAAACCTATGAACTTTACAACCAGTTGTTTGTGAACTGTAATCCTTTGCAAATCTGAAGTGATATTATCATGTATATGTTCCAACCACCACAAAAAGGCAGTATAAAACCTTGCAGATAAATAAATTTCAGTTGTGTCTATTCTATTCAGTTAGAAGAACATGTATTTTATTATTGTTTGATATTATCATGTACATGTCACTGACACTACAGCTACCAAACAGTAATTGCAGGCCACTAATCAACACTGGCAAAATGTGACTAGACTAGTGAGACACGATGTATTCCATAAGTTAATAGGTGATCACTAGGCTAATGACCCTAAAGGGCCTTTTTAATCCCAGCAAAAGAGTGTCTCATTCCCACATTTGGAGTCAATTTGGCCTGCCTGGGTGAAAACCAGGAATGCCAACCACTAGATGGTATGGGACAACTTAGGAAAGAAACAACATCATGAATGCAGCTATTTAGCAACATTTAGTTATCTTGCAACATCAAGTTGCTATGTCACAAAAACAGATAATATCCATAACCAGTCAACCACCATCAGTCCTGGCAACTAGTCCTGCACTTAAGAAACTTACATCAGTCAATGATATAGATGATATTGAGAGATAAGTAACAAGACTGAGCTGGCCATCAAATGAGTGGGACAGAATTTAATTTGTCTATCATTTACAGGACTTTCTGAAAGCCTATATGGATATGGAAAATAGTCACTCATATTTACCAAAAACTGAAAAAGGAACTTTTACCTACAGCAGGTACTTCAATGAGGGTGCAGACAATCAGAATAAATCATTCCCTATTCACCACTGACAAATTGGTAAGGTCTCATATGGATGATCTGAAATACATATTGAGATTGTCTTTAGATCCTGATGCAGACGGTAGAGGAAAACTTTAGATATCATAGCAGTGGGAAGATTTAAGAAGGCGCTACCTAAAAATTATGAAATGTGTGTTTTGAAATGATGTACAACCTACAGAACAACTTGAGCTCTTACTACAATGAAACTGCCTGAAATTACAAAACATAATTTGGACTTTCATGCAGCAAAAACTACTAACACGCCCCCATCTAGGTATGTGCCTCTTTCTGTAAATAAACAAAATAAGTAAATATGAACTTATGCCAGTAGGTATGCAAGAATATTGCTATCTGAACTAATTTGATTTAAATATTTTAACAGGGGACACATAGCAAGTACTGCACAGTTTAGGGCTTTACCATTTTACTTGTAAATCTGCTAACAACAATCATGTAGCTGTTAAGTAATGTATATCTGAAGATGAATCAATCAAATGTGGCCATGCAGAGAGCCTAGGCTCTAGAAATGTAGAATCTGCCTTTTCCATTGTGCTATTACCAAACTTGTTAAATGTACTACTTTTGTACGTGGACAAGAATTAGAAGGAGTGTTATATTCAGAAAGCATGATTACATGGAAAATAATATGTGTGGATGCATGAAATTACTAGCAACAAGAAAACTGAAATAGCGTGTACACAGAGGCAAGAATGAGTATCTTATAACCCAAACAGGAATATTCTAGGTAAAATATTAAACCCAGTAATTTCATGTCATAGTCTAACACATGTTGCAGTGCTTGGGCAGGACTTCCAAATTTCAAAGAAGCTGTGAAAAATATAAATGACATATCAAGACCAGATTTGTTAATTAAGATACTTAGTCCTAATAAATGCAAACTGTGGAATTAGAATATTCAAAAGGCATTAAGGCTTTGAGCAAGATGGAAGAAAAATATTAAACTGTGTTTGATCAAGAGACTTTACCAAGTAAGTCTATGAAAGGAGTTTTACTTATCCAGTAAACAAAATGCTCACAGTTGACTATATTTGCATAAAATACTACCAAAGTATTGAGAGAAGCCAGTACAGAGACCTGATGAAGAAGACTTCATAGATATGAAAGAAAAACAAATGCAGAATGTCAGAAAGAAGCAGGTAATCTCTGTGATAAGGAGGAAACAGAAATGAGGGTAGACAGGCAAACTTCAGTGGCAATGTTTTTGCAGAGACAAGCCGCCTGCACTCCCTGATGTGTAGGTGACCCCATTTACACCACCCAGCCTTATGCATAACTATTCTGAGGTGTAACTGTGGGTAAAAGGGAAATGTACACTCAATGAAAATAGTTTTGGCAATTTCCTTCAATCTGTCAGCAGGCAAAGAAAAGGCTCTTATTAGATTCTCATTGACCCCCCCCCCCCCTTATTGGATGGGCTGGAATTCCTAAGGAAACCATTATGGGCCAAGGAATGACCAGACTAATGCATGAACAGTGTATGTCAGTTCTTTAAAATGAAGCAGATGAGAATCTTCAATTACCGTTCTCAAATATATGGGCTAGTGGAACTCTTAGCAAAACTATGAGATTCACTCTTTCTACAGCTATAGAACATGATATGAAAAATTGGGACCAGCTGCTTCTATATCATCTCTTATCAGTAACAAGTACCTAAATCTTCAAATGCATTTACTCTCATTTTGTGCTACTATATGGCCCATATCTGTGTGATATGCTTGACACAGAAGCATATGATAGAATATTGCAGTGAACTGCAGGGTAAGATGATTTATTACCAGCTAGTCTGAGTAGAATTTCGCATTTTCTGACATCCGTAGATTTTCAGTCTGGATGGCTTTCACCTGTGCTAAACTTCTGATAATGCAGTCTTGCAGTATAACTGTAAACAAATGTATATCTTAAAATTACAAAATTACAAATAAAATTAAAATATGTAAATTCTTTACCACATAAGCCTCTTCACGATGATGATACTAATATTTCTGCCAGGCATATTGGCAATTTTATATTGAATAAATAATTACATAATATATTAGTAAGTAATTACCTAAATATTGAATAAGCAAGTAATTATTTAAATAAATATACATGCCTCCCATCACAACCCATTAGTGAATGATACATACCCAGAAAGCATTTTATTCTTAGTAACTGTATTTACAATATATTTGCTATAATAACACGTAATAATGGAGCTTTTTTACTACTACAAATGAAAAAAAATGCTACAACAATATTGTCACTGTTGATGTCCTTAATGTCCTTCATCCTGCCTGTTCTTTAAAGCTGTCCATTGTTGGGCAGAAGCACCACAATCCCTCTCATGAGCTATAGAAGTTCTTCTAAATCTGCCCATAAAGCCACTTCTCAAAGGAGTGTCTGTGGGAACTTGGAGTCTTGCTCGCTATCAGGGCCATTTCATGTTGGAGATTGATGGATGCTTTATCAGTGGATTGGCTGGTGAGTTGCTGATGTCAGGCATCAATTCACCTTGAAAGGAATTCACTAGGAGGCAGAGCTCTCAGAAACACTGCACGTAACCATAACCTTAAGTTATGAAAATGATGAAATAGTTAATTTTTTTTCTTAAGTAGCATATACATACTATGTCTCGTAACTATGAGCCCAGTATATGACCATTTATTTACAGCAATTCAAAATGATGACTTTGAGATTATAGTTACATACTGTGTGTTTACATATTCTTAGTTCGCACTGATAGCTTTCATTTTTATTCAAAAATCTCCTATGAAACCATTACCTAAAAAGTGAGTATTTTAAACAAGGGATGATCTGCAGAAGGCACCCAGCTCAATTAAATGCTGAAAATACCTGCAACACATGCTGCAGATATGATAGAAAAATGTTGTTTTCAGCTGGAGCAATGTTGGGGACATTTGAGAGCATTCAAAACCCGCTAGAGAACATACAATCAAATTTCTCGTACCAGGGAGCTTCAGACTGGGAACATAAACTTATGCTATTGCCAAGTAGTGAACACATTTCTTGATAAGTAGCAAAAGCCTTTTGAAATGCAAGACAATTTAGAGTGTCCCCCCAGCCGAGGATCGAACCGGAGAACCTCTTGCTGTGAGGCGAAATGCAAGAAAGAGTAAATGAAGCAAATTACAAAGTAAGGTAAATTGCAAAAAGGAAACCCCAACAGATATATTACATATAAGAGTTGAAGACCAGGAAAGAAAATTAGAGGTTTTAGTGTGTCTGCTGAAGATGTTAAGAAATCCTACAGCATGAAATACATTTGCAACTAGAGGCACAAATATACAAATTACCCTAAAGAATGTCTCCACCAATGGCACACCAAAATAATGTCTCCTCCAAACAGAATTTGTAAAATAGCCACTGTTTATTTAGCACTTGTGTCTTATGAAAAGAATTACTCTTGTTTAACACACACATATATAGCCACAGCCAGTAAGAGACCATTACATCACTTCCTGGAGCTCACAACACACTTAAAGAATTTAAAAAGACAGTACAATAATTCCACAAGATGACCCATAAAACTATCTTTGCCTATGCAGATAGAACAAATTAAATGAACAAAGTACTGAAGAAACGAAAGCATGCATTTAAAACCTTATTTTGAAATCAATCTCAAAACATTGTAAAAGGTAGATACCATATAGAGTTGAACCCTATCCACCACTAAAAGGCACGTCAAGGCCAATTTTAGCAGTTGTCTAACTACCAAAGCCAATTTATATCAAATTTTGCTACTATGCTTTTTGACTAACTTAACCCATCCAGTTAATCCTATATTTTATATTTCTGCAAACAGTTCACAATGGAAACAGATACCTATGAAGTCTGCTTATGAGCAGTACTGGGACATGTTTCTGAAGGGGAAGAACACCCAATTTGCTATATCAGACAGAAGTTAAGCAAAACTGATTTTAAACTAAGAAGCTATGATAAGACCCTTCTCAAACAACCTTATTTTAAACCCCAACAAATATCACCACAAATGGTTAATAATAGAATAGATGATGTGAAACATATTATTACTTTTAATACAAGAACTCACAGAGTGAAAGAAATAATAAAGGGAATCTGCGGAATATTAGAAAGTATGCCTGAACTAAAGAAATTCATTATGAATGAACCTAAGTTTGCATATAGAAATTATATTAATCTTAAAATAAGACTTTGCTATAAGAATGTTAGGTCACAAGTAAATAAAGAAAGACTAATAAGTAAAAAAACAGGGATCATTTTCATGTTTTAACTGTGTGAGCTGCAGATATATTTCTTCAGACTGTAACATTTTTGTAGATATTAGCTCAGAGAAGGAATATAAGTTTGATTTATTTGCTACTTGTAATACAGTGAATATTGTCTGGTGACATGCATAAAATGTCCTGCATTCTATATAGGTAAATGTAGTAGAAAACAAAAAGATCATATAATAGAACATCACTCTGAGATTCGTAGAAATAATTTATCAAATGCATTAGCCAAGCATATAGTTAAAGATGGCCATGAACATAGCTTTGTGTTCAGAGTGATTGATACAATTTATAAGTATGTAAGAGGGGGTGACAAATAATTTACAGGAATTGAGAGAATATGCATGGATAATAAGACTTTAGGCTGATAGTCACCCAGGACTAAACACAGCAGTTAGTATTAAGCCAGTATTGGTCAAGAAACAAATGCAGCTAAAAAGATGAAAGTATTGTTTATACTGATTTTCTGTATGTACATTCACGTGTATATATACTTATAGATGTTGCATAGGTAATTTGCATGTTTTTAGGAAGTTATATAATTGTTACATAATGAAAAAGTTTTAATTTGTTCGGATTTGAATGGCTATGAATGTCATGTGACCACTATCTTTTGATATAAAACAGCTGTTAGAATACATATATGCCTTTGTACTGAAGAAGGGTTCTACCCAAAAGCTGTATGCTCTGCACATTTGTATGTTTTATTAAAGTTTTTACAAGCTATGAGAGTTTCTTGGTTTGAACTTGTGCTGTTGTAGGTTATTGCACCCATAGAGTTTGCTTTGCCTTTGTAGGAAGCTGTTGAGATGCTTCTGTACTTGTGGGACTGTTAATAATTGTGCTGTCTTGGTGCCAGCTTAGAGATGATTTTTATGAACTGTGTTGCATGTAAATCAATCCATCCTGAACTGTTATTTTTTTAAAGTTGTAAGCAGTGTAGGGTTGTAACTGAGTTTTAAGATTCTGCATGTTTTGGCAAGAAGTTTTTGATGTATTTATTTAATAATATATAATAAATAAATATTTATTTTATTTAAATATATATATATATATATATATATATACATATATACATATAAATATAGCTATATTGCAAGAGGTAAAGGATACATACGCACACACACACACACACACACACACACACATATATATATATATATATATATATATATATATATATATATATATATAATTGTTGAGAATATAGGGAAATTGCATACAGTAGATATGTACAAATATATATATATATATATATATATATATATATATAAAATATATATATGTATATACATAGATATAGAGGTATAAATATATAGATATTTATAGACAGACAGACAGATATATAATTTCTGTACAGATACAGAGACAGATGAGCAGGTTTAAAAAACATGTAGTGTATTGTTACATACAGTTATATACAAATTAGTATATCTTTCGACATAGAGTTACTGAGATTGCTTACAATACAGACCTTAAGTTTGAAGTAGATTAGCAGTGCATTAGGATGACAAAGAGTTTTTAGCATGTAGGGGTTAAAGCATGGATAGTAGGGAAGGTGTCAGTAAGTAGGAGTTTAGAGCTAGATTGGTTATGTGATTTGAGATATTCCTGTGAAATGTTACTATTTTCAGAAATTTAGGCAAGATGATGTGCCTTTAGGTGAGGTTGGCATGGATTTCCAGATTTTGAGACCTAGTACAGAGCAGCAGTGACTTGTGTACTGGCATTTAATTTGAGGGGCATGTATTGAGGGAGCAGCGTACACAATGGTCAAGTTTTCTAAGGTTATTAGTGGGGGACTCTCATATTTTCCATTTGTTTGACAGGAAACCATTTGGCATTTTGTAGTATTTTGCAATGGTGTTCTTTTAGTGAGTGTGTGATGAAGCTGCATATTTTACTGGTGAGTGTCTTTTAATGAGAGTGTGATTTCATTTTAAGACATATACCATTAAAGGAAGGCTGGAGTCTAGCTGAGATAGGAAAACTCCTGTTCCTACTCTAGATTTGCAGTAGTAAAATACCTTTTCCTGCTAAACATCTGGAGGGTTTTGAGATGAAGGGGGAGGTCCTGTTAGCCTGTAAAGGTAGAGTGTGTCTTTTCTTCATTGTGATGTTTGTGTGTTGAGAGTTATAAGAAGGATCTAGCCAGAGACTCTGTTATTTATATGAGTGTGTGTTTTTAATAGTGCCACTGACTTCCAGTGTGCAGGTACCTTTGTTTTTGGACAAAATGAGTATATGTTTATTGTTATTGATCCAGAGAATCATCTGGAAGAAGTCAGATTAAAGTTGTTTTTGTAGATATTTGTGATTTATCTGAGCAGTATAGTAACATGTCATCAGCACAGAATGAGAATGGAAATTGATAAAGAGTAAGAGATAGCTTGTTGATTGACATACTGATATATATATATTATATATGGTATATATATATATATATATATATATATAGACAGATATGTGTAGAGTGAGAGAGGGAAGGAGTGGGACATGAATAAACCTTTTCAAACACCTTGTTTCAGACTGATTAGTGAGACAGAGATACAGAAAAGAATTTAAACATGGACTTGTCAACTAGACAGATACTTCAGTTTACTTTTTTCTGTTTCTGCCTGTTTTGCCAAGAATTGCATGTTTCTGTGCTTCCTGTTTTTAAAAAGCCCACAAATAATAGTGTCTCTGTAGACTACCAAGCAAGTGACCATTGGCTGTAATGACCATTTCATGTTAAAATTGGAGGCATTTATTCACAGCCGATATGATGAGATATACAGATGCAATGGAGATAAAAGGGAAACATAAGCTAATTGCAGAAACGGAAGTGGTTTAAGGGAAGAATGGTTGGATCGATCAGGTGCAGAACTTGGGCCAAGAAGGGTTGTCTCTTATAGGACTGATGAAAACAACACCAAAATGTTTATTTTAGAGTACTGGAAATTTTGACATTTTCTGGAGTACATGCAGTAGTATAGAAAGAATCAGTATTTTCAAGAAGAAAGTGAATTTTATGAATGCATTGCAAGGGACAAAAAAAATACAAGATTATCTTATATAGCAATTCTACTTTCCCTGTGCTTTTTGTAACCTTTGCAAATACAGAACTTAAAAAAGTGCATTTTTGATATCACTACAAGAACTACTTATTGTTCTGTCTAAAGTGAAAGCGATGTTTCATACATTGTATTTCTTTTCTATTCTGAAAAAGGTTTTATTAGATTTTAACTAAACAAATTGATCATGACAATGATTGTATTTAGAATTTTGAGAGAAAAAAAACAAAGAACAATATGAAGAAGGCTAAACAAGAACAGCTATTTACAAGAGTGTCTACTAACAATGATGATTCTCAGAAAATGCCTATACATTACAGCTAGAAAGTTAAGGCAAAGCATTAAAAGGCATCTTAAGCTATCTCCAGTAAAAATGCTTGCAATACATTGTACAGACGTCAGTCATATTAGATGTAAACATTTTAAAAAGTTATCACTTTGTTAAAAAATGTAGGTCTTAATACAATTAAATGTAATGTGTTTTTGATGCTGGATAGAAAAGAAATACAATGGCAACATCATTTAGGAGCTAAAAGTCTACCTGGAGTAAAAAAGGATAAGGTTGTTTCAAAATGCCATTTAAATGCTGTTTTCCTGGATATTTATGATTTTAACTGGATACTGAAGGCCTGTTTTTAGTTTACATTCATTACTTTGTCATCAGGGTGTTTTAACAACAAACAGAACCAATGCTGCCGGGTAAAGCACTCTCAATAAACAAGAATACATGTAGAAAAAACAATAGAGAAGTGCACCATGGACTGTAAAAGCCAAATTCAACAGTACTTCCAAGTTGACGAAATCCACGTTTATTGTAAAAAGACAAGATGACAAATAACTGCAGTAACGTAAGCGCTTTCGCGTTGGGGACAACGCTTCTTCAGACATAAATGCAGTTAAAACACTTCTCTTTAAATACATTGAATGACATCACAACATATTCAAACCAACGAATCAGAATAAAACCACACTACTGAAATGTTAAAAATTCATTAAAAATTCATGAGTATATCATATTGTAAAAACTAGTGTTTGAGAGGTCTGCTAGCTAAAAACGGCTTAATTGTGAATCTATCATTTAAACCAAACCTGTGAGCTTGCAGTTTCACTATCCATTTACCTTCTCTCTCCTCAGTACGATTTCTAACATTACCCAGTCTACCATTTTTAGTTACTAACTCTAGGACTTGGAATTTAAAGCTATGTGCACATCCTTGGTCAACTATATGTTTCGCTAAAGTATTCGTGACATTGCCTTTTTCAATGGCATAGATGTGTTCCCTGATTCGTTCACGTAAAGATCTAGTTGTCATGCCAATGTGAAAAGTCTTGCAAAGCTGACATTCAGCAATATACACTAAATTAATGGATTTACAGTTGGCATGATGCTTGAAAGTATATACCCGTTTCGTCTCAGGGTGTGTGAAGCTATCAGAATTAGAAATATATTTGCATTGATTGCAAGCACGGCAGGGAAATGTGCCTGTCGTGTCAAAAGTGTGAATTTTATGATGACCCCTATCATAACAAAGTAGCCTATTAAGTGAAAGCATATTTCTATATGCCACTTGAGGTCTATCATCAATCAAATTTCATCCACCATCAGAAGTCCCCAATTCTTATTGAGAACGTCCAAGATGTAATTATTCCTATTGGTGTATGGAATGACGATCCTGTTAACAGTGACCGTATCTATGGCCTTGTTGGGGCATTGATGGAGGTAAGGTCCATTAATTAAAGGAGCTCCCACATCTGCTCTACAATGGTCTCCTGATGAAATAGCATCAAGGACCTGAGTTCTATCATATCCTCTAGAAATGAAATTCCTGGCTAAATGCTCTTTATGTTGATTATAAGCAGAAGTTTGCGATGTCAATTTAGAGACCCTAATGGTTTGATTCCTAACTATATTCCTGTGTACATGCTTGGGATGCATGCTGTCCCGATGTAATAAATTATTTCTCCAACAGGATTTCCTATATAGTTCAGTGTCAAAACCATTGGGACCCTTGATAATCTTTACATCAAGAAAGGCAATCTCTTCAGTAGAGTGGGAGCAATCAAAACAAAGAAAATCAGTAGTTTCGTTAAGATATGTTACAAAAGCCAGTAATTGTTCAACTGTTCCTCCCCATAACAAAAACACATCATCCACAAACCTGTTGTAATACTTGAGATATTTAGTAAACTCAGAATTAGTATTGAGGACATATGTGTCCTCCCAATGTGCCAACACCAAGTTTGCGTAAGCGTTGGCACAAGGGGTGCCCATTGCTACCCCTTTAGTTTGTAAAAAATATCTCTCATCATAACAAAGAACATTGTTTTCAAGAACAATCTCAAGAAGGGACATGCACCTAGTGATCATGTGACCTGATAACTTGTTACAGACCAGAATGGCCCTAATAAATTCCATGCCAACATCATTGGGAATAGATGTGAATAAAGATTTCACATCAAGTGTAACTAGTATATCTTCTGTATTAAAAGATGAAGAATGACTAAAAACAGCCACATTGTCTAAAAAATCAGACGTATCTCTTAGAATTTGTTTAACTTCTGTAACAACTGGTTTAAGAGTTTTATCAAGGTAAATAGATAACGGTTCAGTTAGCCACCCACGACTAGACACAATTGGTCTCAAAGGAGGATCCAATGTGTCCTTGTGGATCTTGGGAGACCCCTAAATGAGGGAATTAAAGGGCTGTCAACAGAAAAATAAGTATACAAATCTTTGTCAATGACATTGGTCAACATTAAATCATATAAACTGGCATGTACTCCTCTAATCAAATTACTAAGATTGTAATTGGATAAAGAAAAATATGTTTCTCTATCAGAGAGCATATGCTCCATTTTTCTGGAGTAGTGGGATTTGTCCATAACGATGACAGCACCACCTTTATCGGCTTGTCTTATAACTATGCTGCCATTAGTTCTTAAATTGTCCAGAGCTTGTTTCTCATTTGGTGTCATGTTATAAAAGTATGGTTTAACATGTTTGTCGTTATACAACTTAAACAAATCCATCTCACAAGCCTGTTCAAATGCCTCTAAAAGGGGGTGTTGCTGAGGTATAACGGTAGATGTTTTTTTAAATGGCATAAAGCCGTTATTGGTATTTCCAGCATTCTGTCCATAAAACAATTTCAAAGCCAAGTTTCTGGTAAAGAGCTTAATATCAACTATAGTGTCAGTGATATCATTACAGCTCGATGGTATAAAACCTAGCCCTTTATTTAAAACTGATAACTCAAAGGCATTTAAGGTATAGTTAGATATGTTAATAACTAAATCCTGGGTTACTGTATCATCATTGTGCAACATAAAATCAATAGTATTAAGAACTAAGTCCTGGGTCTCAATACCTTCTTCGTGGTTTGTGGATTGTCCTCTATGCTCTTTCTTTTGATCGCTCTTCCCTGTGGTGACCAAGTCCTTTTTTCGAAGGGTTTGTATGGCAATGGAAAAGAAGGCAAGCCATCACCAAGACCAAAGACCTCATCTTCTGTTTGAACGACAAAAGGATCCATGGAGAGCTGTTTCCTCCGGACATCGTTTCCCTTCAGGCCAAAGGGAGTATCCGCCGAGGCTTGTGCAATCATATTTGCACTGTTCGCAACATGTACTTGAACTTCGACAACCAAATGGTTGGATTGAGAAACTGTTGTAGTGTTCTGCACAACGTCGGATGCCAAACTAGTAGAGGAGATCACATTTTGGACGCCTTCTGATGATGTCATCAGGGGGGAAGATCCCTTGTCAGGTTCACGATGTATATCCAGAGCCCTGGATGGATTCTGTGAAAATCTATGAGAAGTATTCGCTTTAGAATGTGTGCTCTCATGGGGCCAAGAAAAAACTTGACTTTTATTGAAATCTAGGAAATCTCGCTCGAGTTTCCTTTTTTTATCTTGCATGAACTTAATATCAAGTGAAGATGTCATTTGTTTAAGACCAATTGTGTCTAGTCGTGAGTGGCTAACTGAACCGTTATCCATTTACCTTGATAAAACTCTTAAACCAGTTGTTACAGAAGTTAAACAAATTCTAAGAGATATGTCTGATTTTTTAGACAATTTGGCTGTTTATAGTCATTCTTCATCTTTTAATACAGAAGATATACTAGTTACACTTGATGTGAAATCTTTATTCACATCTATTCCCAATGATGTTGGCATGGAATTTATTAGGGCCATTCTGGTCCGTAACAAGTTATCAGGTCACATGATCACTAGGTGCATGTCCCTTCTTGAGATTGTTCTTGAAAACAATGTTCTTTGTTATGATGAGAGATATTTTTTACAAACTAAAGGGGTAGCAATGGGCACTTGTGCAACGCTTATGCAAACTTGGTGTTGGCACATTGGGAGGACACATATGTCCTCAATACTAATTCTGAGTTTACTAAATATCTCAAGTATTACAACAGGTTTGTGGATGATGTGTTTTTGTTATGGGGAGGAACAGTTGAACAATTACTGGCTTTTGTAACATATCTTAATGAAACTACTGATTTTTTTTGTTTTGATTGCTCCCACTCTACTGAAGAGATTGCCTTTCTTGATGTAAAGATTATCAAGGGTCCCAATGGTTTTGACACTGAACTATATAGGAAATCCTGTTGGAGAAATAATTTATTACATCGGGACAGCATGCATCCCAAGCATGTACACAGGAATATAGTTAGGAATCAAACCATTAGCGTCTCTAAATTGACATTGCAAACTTCTGCTTATAATCAACATAAAGAGCATTTAGCCAGGAATTTCATTTCTAGAGGATATGATAGAACTCAGGTCCTTGATGCTATTTCATCAGGAGACCATTGTAGAGCAGATGTGGGAGCTCCTTTAATTAATGGACCTTACCTCCATCAATGCCCCAACAAGGCCATAGATACGGTCACTGTTAACAGGATCGTCATTCCATATACCAATAGGAATAATTACATCTTGGACGTTCTCAATAAGAATTGGGGACTTCTGATGGTGGATGAAAAGATTAGAAATTTGATTGATGATAGACCTCGAGTGGCATATAGAAATATGCTTTCACTTAATAGGCTACTTTGTTATGATAGGGGTCATCATAAAATTCACACTTTTGACATGACAGGCACATTTCCCTGCCGTGCTTGCAATCTATGCAAATATATTTCTAATTCCGATAGCTTCACACACCCTGAGACGAAACGGGTATATACTTTCAAGCATCATGCCAACTGTAAATCCATTAATTTAGTGTATATTGCTGAATGTCAGCTTTGCAAGACTTTTTACGTTGGCATGACAACTAGATCTTTACGTGAACGAATCAGGGAACACATCTATGCCATTGAAAAAGGCAATGTCACGAATGCTTTAGCGAAACATATAGTTGACCAAGGATGTGCACATAGCTTTAAATTCCAAGTCCTAGAGTTGGTAACTAAAAATGGTAGACTGGGTAATGTTAGAAATCGTACTGAGGAGAGAGAAGGTAAATGGATAGTGAAACTGCAAGCTCACAGGTTTGGTTTTAATGATAGATTCACAATTAAGCCGTTTTTAGCTAGCAGACCTCTCAAACACTAGTTTTTACAATATGATATACTCATGAATTTTTAATGAATTTTTAACATTTCAGTAGTGTGGTTTTATTCTGATTCGTTGGTTTGAATATGTTGTGATGTCGTTCAATGTATTTAAAGAGAAGTGTTTTAACTGCATTTATGTCTGAAGAAGCGTTGTCTCCAACGTGAAAGCGCTTACTTTACTGCAGTTATTTGTCATCTTGTCTTTTTACAGTAAACGTGGATTTCGTCAACTTGGAAGTACTGTTGAATTTGGCTTTTACAGCACATGGTGCACTTCTCTATTGTTTTTTCTACATCAGGGTGTTTTAAACAATGTTATTGGGTGTTTGTATCTTTCATTTCACACATGATTTTAATATATTTATTATTAAACTGAGTGTTTCTAATGACTTGCTTTCAAATATAGGGCAGGGAGATACTTTGAAAGAAAGTGCACATGTGTTTAGTACCGTCTTTGTATTTGAACAACATGAGCTTAATTTTGTTATCCTTTTTTTGTCTGTAATAGCTTTGCGAAGTGCTGGGCTGATTCTTTTTGTTGTCATATATGGAAATGAAATTCTGTTTTTGCTGTCAGGCCTGCAGCACTTGCTTCAATGCTTCCGTTTGGAATAACTTGTAGAGAGCCAGTTGCTACACATGTAGCAACTAGCTAAATACATTTTTTAAAAGCAGAAGACTTTCTCCTGGATTTACTAATCTTCTGCGCAGAACAAGTTTAGTCCTGCATGGAACCAGACGTTTAGGAGCAGGATGGCAGTGCACCATGCATATTAATTAAGGCACGCTGCCTGAGCTCCTAATCTTACACAGAGCATGTAAGAGTGCAGGGGGCGTGTCTGAGAGCGGAGCTTTAGGACTATACATGTGCCCGCAATGAAGAACAGCAGAAAGGCCAAAGGAACAAGTGAGACCGCTCATAGGTGTCTGCATATCCCCAGCAACATTCCCCCACATGTACAACAGCAATAGTAATTACAAATCAAACAAACCTTTTTTTTTTTATTATGAATCCGAATAAAGCTAATTGTAGGTGCTCGGGTGTGCCCATTTGTTAGCTATGGTTAATCCAGCTTAAATGGCTGAAGAGGATAACAAGAAAGACATATGCAAATAAAGCAATGTAGCAATAGTGTAGTGGGCAGAGCATTTGCCTTACAAGCAGGTATTCCTGGTTCGAGTCCCACTGTAGTACATTCCATTTTCCATGTCAAATCACATTATGACCAATATTTTAGTTGCATAACCTACTAAATAACATATATTTGTGAACTGGAGTACTGCATTAAATACACATGTGAGGTGTCAGTGTCATAATGTTGCAAAGTCCACAGATAAGCACATGTGCCCCATGCAGTATATGTACACAGGAATCATGGATACAAATGGAAGGTAAAATGTGCATTGAATGACAACTCCATACAGCTTCCAAATCCCCCACCTTCCCAAGAACCATTAGATATTGCAGTCTAAATCAGTGCAATTGTAAGTGGAAGTAAGCACTAGTAAGCAAGTGTAAGCACCAGTAAGCAGTAGTAAGCACATTTAAGCACTAGCAAGTGAGTTTAAGCCTGTTTGCGTGGGGGTAAGCAATGTACACACAGGTTAAGGAATTTTGAAGGTAACTCTCTGTAAGCATATTTAACCAGAGGTTAGCATTTCGTACCCTTGCGCAAACCTGCTTACAACTGCTAAAAAGTGCCTTAATCACTCTGTATCCAATGGCCCTTGTTCTGACTAGCAACAAAATAAACAGCCTTGCAGGTCTTGAACCCAGGACCTTATACACTATAGCCACAGTAGGTGGCCACCAAGCCACCACACCAGTACAGAAGAATGAGGTATCACCAAGCAAGTCCTCACTATAGTAAAATCAAACTGAACCTGTGAAAGTAATCAGTATACAGTCATATGTTCTATAACCCACTACATAACATAAATATGTGAACTGGAGTACAACACTAAGCCCAGATGTGAGGTGTAATTGTAATACAGTGTTGATGTATACAATAAAACACAAGAACCCCATACAGTGTACATACACATGAATCGTGGATACCAGGCATATATATAAGATGTAATGAATAATAAATCAATGCCAAAAAGAAAATATAATGCAAAGTCTAATGTAAGCAATGCTAAGCATTGCACAGGCCAGCTTAGGAGGTGTAAGCAATGTGTAGGCCAGCTAACACATGCCCAGTGGTATACCCCTTTAAACAATACCAACCTTAGGCAAGCAGGTTTGCCCATAGTCTAGCCTTTTCAAAACCAGCCAATCATGGAAACATGCGGGAAATCGGCCCTACTTAAACCCTATAGGTGGGAATACATCTCATAACTGGTTGTAGCTTCCTCTTGCAGGCACAATGTCAGAAAGGGGAGAAGGTGTGCACTTCCGGGTGCAGCACTGGTGCATCCGGGAGTCCAGAGTCATGGCAGGACTCCTTGTCAAAAACCATGAGCAGAGACTGCTGCAGGACCAGTACCAGGTTTCCCAATATAAGGCAGAAGCCTGGGACTGTATTAACCATGACCTCACCAGTGCCACTGGCATACCCTGAACTGCTGAGCAGGTCAGGCATCACTATGCCGACCTGAAGCCGTGTAAGGGTGACCTCTTGTAGCAGTGGATCCAAGAGGCTAGAACAGCAGGGGCTGTCCCAGCTGTGTGTAAGTATCACTCCACTATATGTGTAATAATTGCCAGTTCATGTATATCATGGATAGGTATGGCTAAACATTCCTGTTATGTCCTCCACAGCTGCAAGTGGGTGGGCCTCGAACCAGGAGGCCCATGGAAGCTGCCTAGAGATGTTGCGATGCAAGGCAGGTATTTAATACTCTTGCATGTACTGTCATAGGAAATAAATCTAAAAGTATTAGTAAATGAATTGCCTGTATAAAACCTGTATTGTTTAAGGCAAGTATTACATACACCAGAAAATATGGCAGGAAGAGTCTAATATACTTTGTATGGAATTAAAAGCGTAATACCTGACAATAAAGGTCTAACTGTTGGTATGGCTCAGGCTCTGGATTGCATTGCATAAGTGGAAATTCCTTAAGATTCCAAGAGCAGGATAAGTTATTTCTTACATTTATTTCACTGAACTGCACTTCTGAAACTCTTATAATTGTGCTATACAGCTGATATACATTTTGCACTGTTATAAAGCTTCTTGTATTGTTTCACTGCATTTATGTACGGTTTTATACGGTTTTAACATTACTTAAGTGTAAACTGCTGCTTTTTCATACTGAGAGTTGTATTTTCTGTTTGTGAGTGCTCTATCCGAGCTTTTCTGTGCATTTTTGATAATTGTCTGTTTACAGTTAAAAGCATTCTTGAGTCTGCTCCTTGATCTGTTTAAAACTTTCATTTAGTGGCTACAGCTAGGAACTGTAATAGTGTGCATTACTATATTTTCATTTTTTATTTAATTACTAAATTGTAAACTGCTTTTTCATACTGAGACTTGCATTTTCTTTGTGGGTGAAGGCAGACAACAAAATCCGAATAGCACATCCAACTGAGACGTGAACTGTTGTATTTTTTGCACACACAGCCATGGTTTGAATCCTGGCAGTGGTAGTAGTCTGCATACAGAATCATACCCCACAACTGTACAGATATGTCCAGTAAAGTGGCCCATATATGTTGCCTACCAACCTGTCCCCCTGGGAAATCAGTGGGATAACCCCAGACATATAGGCAGCAAACAGAAAATACAACTGATTGATGCACATCTATGAGAACAAAGCTAGCACACTAACAGCTCCCCAAAACCTTATGAGAGTAAGAAGCCATCTATGTCCCATTTACACCCCCATGTTGTCAAGCTGTGGCCAGAGTGTGTACATTAACAGAGTAGGATGTATGTGCATAATAGTAATGTGGAATCTAGTACTGTGTGTGGCACCATTCAGGTAGTGCTAACAAACATTACTCCCACAGGTCTGTCAGATACCAACACTGTGCACAGAAATACAAGAATGATACCCTGTACTGGTACTGTTTACTTTGGTATTGTATGGCATTGTGACTGATGCAGTTGCTCTGAATAATGAGGTATTACACATCACTGTTGCCCAAACTGTCCTACAACATATAACTGTCTAGGAAATCTTGTATAAGAGTGTTGTAATACGAGGTCAGAATGCAAACCCACAGGAGAATTATAAGACAGAAAGCAAAGAGGAGATATACAGCAATATCTATATAGCACACACAACTCTGATGGACAGTGTTTAAGTTGTAGCAGACACATCCATGATCTGACTCCTGGGAGTGGAAGTAGGCTGCATACAGAATCATACCCCACAACTGTACAGATAAGACCAGAATGTCCAGTATATAGGCCCATATCTGCTGCCCATCACCCTGTCCTCCTGGAAAGTCTGTGGGATGATCCCAAATGTTTAAGGAGCAAACTGGGAATACAACTGATCGTCACACATCTATGAGAACAAACCTGTCAAAACTGTTATGAGAGTAATAAGCCAAGTATGTTCTATCTACTCCCCCATGTTGTCAATCTGTGACCAGAGTGTGTACAGCAACAGAGTGAGATATATGTGTATAATACTAATGTGTAATCTGGTACTTTGTATGGCAACATTCAGGGAGTGCTAACAAACATTGCTCCCACAGGTACGTCGGATACGAACACTGTGCCGATTAATCAAAAGCTTGATACCCTGTACTGGTACTGTTTACTCTGGTATTGTATGGAATTATGAGTGTTGCATTTGCTCTGAATAATAAAGTATCACTGATCACTGTCACCCACACTGTGCTATGTAATATAACTGTGTAGGAAAGCCTGTATATGTGTGTGGTAAGTCACTAAAGGTTGAAGAGGACAATTGTCTAGATATGTCCTGGTTCACCTGCATGTGGTCAAGACATGGACAGAGTCTGTGCAGAAAGAGATGGACAGCTATGTGCACAAGATCAACCTGGAATCTGGGAGTATGTGTTAGTGTTAAACAAACATTTCCTCCACATGTATACTAGGTAAGAGGTGTATACTACAGGTAAAACCAGTTCATGTATAGAGATGATGACAGCCATATCACTGTCCAAACTAAGGCTATAGGGTAGTGTAGTAATACTTGTAAGGTACAGATAGTACTGACTAGGAATGTAATGTGGACTACAGGAATATATTAGTTGTTAATGGACATCTTTCTCCCCCTCCCCAGCATATCTCCAACAATAAACTACATTCCCACCTCAACTGGTATGTAATGACTTCACTGTCCTATAGGTTGATAATCATTTAAATCTGTTTCCATGCATGTGCTATTTTAAAATATCCCATCATTGGTGGCATGGTGCCATCAATGTACCTGCATGCTGTTGTTATTACTACTGTGGTCCCACTTATGCATGTGTTCTGTTTGCTATGCAACTGTTCTGCATCTGTTGTCTGGGTTAATGGGAATATCTATGCATGCTGTTATACCTAACCCTGGAATGTGTTGACTATGACTAACCCACATATGTTGATAAAATTTAAATACTATAGCATGTTTGGGAAGGCCAGTCCCAGCGGACCCACCTGTCCCACCGCAGCTGGCCATGGCACCGAGCACCAGCACGTCTGGGGACCAACCTGGGACCTCCTCATCTGTTGGTCCTGCACCACCTTCAGGTTGAACACCTCAGGCGTTGGGACTCATTCACCCCTAGGAGTGGGCGCGGACAGGAACCTGTCACCTGTCACCTGGTCTGGTTTGTGGTGCGTAGCGAGCTCCCCCAGCAGTTTGGAGATCTGCTACGCCAGCCTGAGGGCTGTGTGCTGTGACTAGGGGGTTGGCCTTGCTCTGTGACTCAGCCCCCAGCACAGCCATTTTCGGAGCTGTGAAGGTGCAGTGGTGACTGCCGGTGGGTGGGGACTTCAGTCCCACTGTTTCCACTAAGGGGCTCATGAGCTTCCGATTTCCCAACACCCCTCCCCATCAAGGTGTTTACCCCCCACATGTGTCATATACTGTCCCTGTATGTGTCTTGTCTGTTAGCCTACCCAACCTACCTCCCCAGATATACCTACTATCCCACCACAACATCCCAATCTATTCCCAAAAAAAAAAAAAAAATCACACCCCATACATAGCTGTCCATTTCACACACATGTCCATTGGACACATATAATCTGGTCTAATTGGCATCACAACATATTATTGTTGTCCTCACCCCACTCTCAGGAGTTTGAGTGTCCAAATCTATCTCTAAATTCATTGTATATGCACAGCTGTTGCTGTAGAAGAAATGGGCAGCTATGGACCTTCCCTACAGCCTTCCTGCACATCCCTAGCTATTTTCCCTACTGTCTTTCCCTCTTTGTGCCCCTTTTTCACCACTTTCCTATCAACTCTTTTTTCTTTTCTTTAAAAGAAATTAGTGTGGGGTAAGCAGGAGCAAGCACTTTTAAGCAGCACCAAGTGGGTTTAAGCCTGTTTGCGTGGGGGTGAGCAATGCCTACACAGGTTAAGCAATTGAAAAGCTAACTGGGTATAAGATACTGTAACTGGAAGTTAGCAGTGCATACCTCCACGCAAACCCACGCAAACCTGCTTACAACTGCTTAAAAGTGCCTTAATCACTCTGCATCCAACAGCCCATGTTCTGCCCAGCAACAAAATAAACAGCCTCTGCAAGGCTCAAACCCAGGACTCTGCACACCATAGCCAAAGTGATTTACCACTAAGCATATCTCTCAACCTGGAAACATCAAAAATCTGGACAAAGGCCCATGAAAAATAGGTACAAACCTGTACCCTGATTAACATATACTTTGCATACATAATTATGTAACCTCACCCACTCCACTGGATTTGTGGGATACCAGCTTGATAGGTGATGCCTGCAATGATTCTCAAATGAACTCTGATAGAGATGCATAATTATCATGGGTAACAGCCTTTATAATGCTATCATAATATAGAAGCCCATGTATTTCTAAGCATAAGCTCCCTATGCAAAATTCATCATATTACTCTTAGGAACCAGACTGAATCAAATGATCATGGTCTTAATTATTCAGAAGTAAACTCAAGTCCATCCTTCAGAATTTTTCAGTCTGTAGAAAGCTACAATCTAGCTCCCTTACCAACAGTATACAATTTTCTGTTTGCTCTTTTAAGTATACAAGAGACAGATGATATATAACCTCCTGTCCTTAACCAGTATCAAGAATGCAAGCAGTAATTAAATTGTCATTGCCAATACAATAGTCTTTGAGGGCAACCCTGCATTGGTTCATATATTTTTTGGAAAACAAACATTCATGTACTGCATAACAACCAATCAAAACAGAAGCTTGACTAACATAATAAAGTGAAATACAAAACTCCCACACTCAACTCTATAAAAAGGAAACCCTACTCTTTGCTACCCAAAGCATTCTTAATATCCTATAACAATGATGGGATTTTGGAAAGGAATATCAGATCCACCTACAACAATGAACACAGAAGTCACCAATGACCAGTGGAACACCTGCCATTTAAATGTTCATCCTGTGCTGGCTAGGTAACTTGGATAAAGTTAGCATGAGCATATCTATCTATCAGGACATTGGCCACAATATTCTGATCAGTATTCAGCCAAAACACAAAGTCTGAGGCTGATTTATCACCATTCCAGGTATGGCAACAATATGCTCACAGATTTATTTTCTGTATCAATCAGAACACACTCCTCCAGAGCCAAAATTAATATAAAAAATCATCACTGACAGGAAATTTCCCCTTTCAAATCGTAAGAGAAGTAGGTGCTTCCAGACCATTCTTACTAAATTAAACCTGGGCAGAAATGACATCTAAAAACTGCCAGATCTAACCTGTCCAACACCCATGCACAGATGTGATTTATATAACAGAAGAAGAAGACAATAAAGATCCTTCAAAATCTGGTCCAGCTCTTCTGTGTACCATCACCAGCTCCCAAAACTGCAGGTTAGGTCCCCTGATTCTAAATCCCCTACAGTCTGTACACCAATAGCTTCCCTTCCCAATCCCAAACCTCCTGTGGCTATACTCCAGTAAAGCAGTAGCAATGACAGCATTGTTACAGCAAATGTTACTCACATACGTTTTAAGCTTTTTTATTCATGCAGTGAGTTGGCTCATATATTGGGCACCGCTGTGAGAAAATACAAGGGAATACAGGTGCCACTGAGTTGTCCCTTATTGTGTTATTCAACAGAATAAAGAGGTTTGACCTACACACACACACACACACACACACACACACACACACACACACACACACACACACACACACACAAACACACACACACACCACACTTCCAGTAAAATAATCGGACAATACCAGCACTTCCAGTAAAATAAGTGGACTCCAGAACTTCCAATAAAATAAGCGGACACCAGCACTTCCAATAAAATAAGCGGACAACAGCACTTCCAATATAATAAGTGGACAGCAGCGAGCGAACGCAATTCGAATTGCATGCATTCCACTTCTGAATCTGAATGGCAGGCAGCACATAAGCATCTACGGATATTAATGTAAGTGTTCTACTGTATGGAATGGAAACATATGTAGTGGTTTACCTGGAAAATCCCAGTGGCTGTTCTACGGAAAATAAATGTAGCAGTAGCAGTGCTTTATCTGGAAGAACGGAATGAGTAGCTCAGTGTTCATGTTTCTTGCTTGTCCCACCCCTCTTGTAGATGGGCTCAGAGCAGCCCTCAGCTGAATTCCGCCAGGCTGGATAGAGCTGATGTCACTGCGCATGCCTCCATGTGATGACATCAGTCCGAACAAATTTCGGAAAAAAAATTAAACAGAAAAGAAGCCAGGAAATTCAGAAATTAAGAGGTGCCACTCGGGAATCGTGTGAGCCCATTATTTGGACATCAAAAACCTGGGAAAACCGAGAGATTCGGTATGGTTGAGAGGTATGCCACTAAGCCATTTCAGATATATATAACTCGGATGTTTTCACAAACATATCATCCAGCCCAGTCATTCAATAGTACAGGGAATGTATTTCAACATGTAGATGTATGTGTGTGTGTGTGTGTGTGTGTGTGTGTGTGTGTGTGTGTGTGTGTGTGTGTGTGTGTGTGTGTGTGTGTGTGTGTGTGTGTGTGTGTGTTTGTGTGTGTGTGTGTGTGTGTGTGTGTGTCTATATATTAATATCGAAATATATATATATATATATATATATATATATACAGCAATTTATATGTATGTAAGCAGATATATATATATATATATCTGTATAGGTATATACAGACATACATCTGTAGATAAAATGGGAACATAACATAAACATATATGTCCACAGGCACCGTTAATGGGGTTGAGAGGCCCCAAATAACATACATCATGTACGAATAGGTATCCCCCCCAAAGCCAAACACGTCTGCCCTGAAATTCACTACCAGCTGTTGCAGATTCCATAACCAGGACCTGACACAACATGGGCACAAGATGTTAACAGTACTACATCCCACGTTTGTGATGTCAGACTGGTATCAGTAACATATCACACAGTGCAGTCTGGCTCCCATAGGGAATGTACAATGTAGAAGCAATCGACATCCCTAGGATACATATACACAGACACATATATGCAGATACAGATACACACACACACACACACACACACACATATATATATATATATATATATATATATATATATATATATATATATATACATATATATTTATTTATTTTATTTTATTTAATATTTGTTAACCGGGGGTGTCTGACTGAGCCAAAAAGGCCCTTTTTCAGCAGAGGTCCGGGGAGAAAAGTTCCACAAAGAAAAATTACAGATACATTTAGTTATTTAAACATGACCACTATACACACAAATTACAAGAAACGTGTTTTTACAGTGGTATGCGGCACATAAACAGTTACAGTGGAGAGAACAAACAAAAAAATCTTAATTTTAAAAAGGTAATTAATATACTTGTGGTGTACAGCTGAAATTTGGAACATAGGTAGAATACATACATAGTACACAGGTACAATACATACATTGTAGATTAGCCAGTGTTTGTGAATAAGACTGAAAACTATTATCAAGTGCTCTAGATTTAGTATGTATATATGTTATCCACTTTCACTAGCCTGGGGAGCAATCATGGTACTGCCATATCTACAGCTATCAGTGTGTACAACATGGACAGGTATGTCACATGTGAACCCCTTGTTGGGACCACATTGCCCTTGTCTGTGAAGTATGGAATGGGAATATGGGGAAGTATGGCAGATATAGTTGTGGAGGTGGTCAGGGTTGGTAGATATAGAGGGCAGTCTACAGTGCTGGTATGTGACACATGTGGTGGGTAAACACCCTGGATGGTGTGTGTGGTCTGTGATGTGGATGCCCCATGGGCCCCAATATGGACACAGTGGGAACATGACTCCCACCCACTGCTACTCACAGCAGCAGTCCACATCCTGTAGGTGCGTGGCCTGGAGGCTGAGCAGGAGGAGCATGTCAGTCCTGTGAATGTGTACTGGGTGCCTCAGAGTGATGTAGTGCATCCCACATGTTTATGTGGAACCAGTTATGGAACAGACCCTGGACCTGACCTCAGGGGACAGGAACATATCTGTGTGTGCCTCAGGGGGGCAACTTCCCTTGGGTTGGTTCCACCTGACGGTATTGCTGGACCAGTACATGAGGAGGCCGCAGGGTGGGATCACAAAGCAGCCATACCACAGAGGTATATGGAACTATAGTGGCCTTGACAATGGCATGCAGGTAAATAGTCTGTAACAGGCCAGCAATGATAGTGTCTACACAGGGAACATGGCTACAAACACATAGCACATCCTTCCCCCCCCAACATGTGTGGAGGAGCTCCTGGCCAGCCTCGTGCACCTGCCCATTCGGCCAGCCAACAACCACCAGACACCTTTGTGGAGGTGGGTGCCACACACACCGGCCGAGGAGCATGCAGGTAAGGTCACAGGGCACAACAGTAGACCACTGTTGCGTATACATCTGCATCGGTGCAGGTAGATCATGCATATCTGACATGTCATAGATATAGTTTGTTGCTGCATAGTAGTGATAAACATATATCCATATGTGGTGTATTGTGGAAATGAACCATTGATTTATTGTAATACTGCACCCACCCTGTAGCACTGCCACAGGTGTGGCCACTGACATTGCATCTCTAACCCTCTTATGTAGGTCCCTCTGAGATACCACCAAGGCAGCAGCCTGTAGATGGTGAGCATGGCTTATGTAGATGCTTGCCAACACACTGGGCATGTAATGGCGATGGTATATTCCATACACACATCTAACACACCTACCCAGAATGCATGCTGTACATATGCACATATTGTTGCGGTGAAATGCACGGCATCACAGGGGTGACCATGATGGGGTATTGGAAGTGTATGTCAAACACCTGCATGATAACTAACATCCTGTCATTGTCGAATGTGTCCACAGCAAGTAACATAATGGTGGGAGACATGGCCTACAGTAGGGATATGTTTGAAACAACACCCATATACAGTGCAACACCAGTGTGTATATACCTGTAGGACAATAACAACTGCTTCAGAGATACACTATGGCATAAGGCATTACAATAGTCCACATTATCAGCTGAGACAAGGCTGTAATATGTGGTTTCAGCATATGGGACACTGCAAAGTGACACACATGTGTAGCCTTACTTGTCATGCATCTGCAAAAAAGGCTGAAGGAGAGGTGATGTCAGCATGACACATCAGTGCACTGCAGCAGGGATCCTAAGGATGCTAAGAATTACTGTATCTGCACATAGTCAGGCTCAGGACCTGTGGCAGACATATCCCTACCCCCACAGCAATAGTGATGGCAGTGTGTGAACACCAAGGTATGTTCACATGAGTAGATCTTGCAATCATGCAGATTAGGGGGACATGTATAGGGCAGACTGAACATACACTGGCAATTGCAGATAGCCCACTCTGGTATAACCCCGTCAGGAGTAGTGAGTGCTGTAGTACACACAACAAGAGGTGCAACAAACCATCATGGAGTGTATGCATTGTGGTCAGCATCCGCACACATAACGCATTCCCTAGACACTGCATGTGAAAGTACAGGACATATGTCACATATCGGGCTCATGTACTGTTAAGATATGCAGTGATGTGGTCCCAATGCAGATCATGGATGGGTGCATCATATCAATAAGAGTGTGTGCACCCCCGATAGCCATGGTATGCTCTGATGGTTGTTAGTGTAAAAGTATTGGATTGGTTATACATGGTCCACTGATGTTGATAGCTGTAATTCAAACATCAGGCATTCACAATTGACATCTGTCCACATATCATCCCAGGTATGTGTTGCTGAAAAACATAGGGGCTGTGAGCATTAAAGCTGACATAACTGACACAGTACTACATAATCTACAATGGGTTGTACACCTGTGAGGTGTGGTGCACAATACATGGCAGGGTGCAGAACAGGTGCACAGCAATACTGTGTACATGGGTGCAGTGGTATCCAGGGGAAGGGGCATCACCTAGTGACACAGCACATGCATTACAGACATGTATACTCTTGCTAGCATGGATTGACTATAGCTGCAATGCATGCTGTTGTGTACCATATGTTCTGCATGTTGGCAGATGGGTAATAGGAGGACTGTGTGTACTATCATTGCACAACCTCACCTGTATGTGTGTGTGTGTGTGTGTGTGTGTGTGTGTGTGTGTGTGTGTGTGTGTGTGTGTGTGTCTGTGTGTCTGTGTGTGCACATCTTGGTGGTTAGTTAGTTTGTCTGTAGGGTCACACTGCTGAAGTGGCGGGAGGTTGATGCATGTAGGATGCGTGTGTGCATGTGTGTGTGTTTGTGTGGGTGGCCATGTATGCACATGTGTGATTGCGGGGTGTTCATACAGCAGTGCCTCCCTTTGGGACCATGCAGTACATGGATATAGACTGCCACATTACATACCAGGAATACTTGTCATCTATGTAATCACAGGACAGCTGATAGTATAATAAGGTCTGTAGCATGGAACAGGTATTGAGAGGAAAGGTAGACACCAGGTATACCCTTAATATCGCATTCAGCAATGAGGTGACCTACAACCCACGTATGCAGCACTATAGATGCATTGGGGAAGTACTAGTCAACACCAGGGAGTGTATCCATAAATTACAGTTGTTACATATATGATAGGCTGATTGAGCAGCATATCTGGCATGTACTGAGCAATACATACACATGACACACCAATGCGTGATATTATGGAGTGAACATATTAGCCCACACATATAGAGGCCATGCTCATGATGTTTGGACATACACAGGGTGAACACTGAATGACAGCAGTGAGGCCATCTAACACTGATACACACAGGTCAGGCAGGTAATGTAGTAACAGGTCTTGTGTTGTGCTCCCTTGGCATTTAGAGGACTCATATCTTAATGAGTGGTATCAATGTGTGTATGTTACCAAGTGTGATGCAGGATGGGTAACACATGGAAATATATGTGGGACTGTCTGTAAAGTCACGGACAGGTAGGTATTACAGTGGTAAGTGTGTGTGTGTGTGTGTGTGTGTGTGTGTGTGTGTGTGTGTGTGTGTGTGTGTGTGTGTGTGTGTGTGTGTGTGTGTGTGTGTGTGTGTGTGTGTGTGTGTGTGTGTGTGTGTGTGTGTGTGTACTGTTAGGCAATGCTGTAAAAGTTTTAAAGTGTGTTTATTGTTTTCCCCCACAGGTGGCAAGGTGGGTCAGGGTCCCTCCTGCATGCAATCTGATGTTGTTGTCCATACAGACACCGAAGATGATGATAGTACTGTTGAGGGACAGATGGGTTGTCAGGGGCCAAAACAGCGCCATCATTTCACACACCCCTTTTAACCACCCCACCCCGGCACACAGTTTCAGTGCCTATACATACCCCATCACCAGTGGCCATAGCAAAGGGACAGCTGACATATGGTGGTTGTGCACAGGAAAGTGTGGTAACCATGTCTACTGTGTCTGGTCACAGCAGGCATAGCCAAATGTCCAGCAGGGCACCACATAGGCAGATATTCCAGGGTGCACATGGTAGAATCATTGAACATCATGACCCTGGCAGAGGCAACATAGCTGGTACCAGCAGGTGCATGTTTCAGGCTGTCATGGAGGTGCAGGCACATATAGAACGTTACACCAGACAGGGCCTGAGGCTGCAGAGGGCTGCTGTCACATCTGCAAGGGACAATACCTGTGAACTGTCAGGTGCCATCCATGTGTTAACTGAGCTCATAGATAGATGGTCAGGTGAGATGATGGCCCTCATCGATCGTGGTCTGTCCATGCTTGAACAAGTGATGGGAGTGCGGTGACGACTGAGTGGATGTAGACCAGCAACACCAACAGCTGGCAATGAACATGGAGATGCTAGGACACCAAGGGCCTCCCGTAATGGCAGTACCAGCCCCGGAAGTGTGGAGGGGTGCTGTCCACACCACACAACAGCAGACCACGTGCACGTGGTCCTGGTCAGTCCCAGGATGGGCCTGGTATCAGGGGACATTTGTCACCAGCAGGTGAGAGTAGCACATGGAGGCCTATACCTGGACATGCCAATGGAACCCCTGGCAGCCACAGTCCATGTGTCCATGGCCAGAGGCAGTGAACTGCACACCCTGCAAGGTATGGTCTGCAGCTGTCCATAAACACCTGTTTAGAGCAGCCACATGGCAGAACTGTGTGCATGCATACCCACACACTGTACAGACACACCTAGGGCAACCCCATACCTACACACACCACAGCACCATGCCCAGCTCACTGCAGTACACCACTCACCCACACACATGGTGTCAAATGTATGGCCCATCCTTGGCCTCTGGCAAACCATCACACCCTGTGCATATGATGATACCTGTGCCACATCCCTGTCATCCATACCGTCAATGCAGGGACAGGCTAATATGGTTCTGATGCACACAGTGACTATATTACAGTGTACCACAGTACTGCAGTGTAACATGTTGTAAGGAGTAAAGTGTAATGCATATATGGCAGGTAGTGTAGCCATCCAGCAATGATGTATTATAGCTGTTAGTAACACTGGTTGGTTGTGGTCTCTATAATGTTATCCATTTGTGTTGTAGGTGTACACGTGTCAGCACAAGGATGCCTTGTGCATATGATGATACCTGTACCACATCCCTGTCACTCATACCATCAATGCAGAGACAGGCTAATATGGTTCTGATGCACACGGAGACTGTACTACAGTGCACCACAGTACTGCAGTGTAACATGTTGTAAGGAGGAAAGTGCAATGCATATATGGCAGTAGCTGTCCAGCAATGATGCATTATAGCTGTTAGTAACACTGGTTGGTCGTGGTCTCTATAATGTAATCCATTTGTGCTGTAGGTGTATATGTGTCAGGATGGTCTGCAGTCATATTCCACAATGGGGTATGGCACTGTGGTGACACCATGGCTGTGACATATCTGGGGTACAGTTAAACACATGTCACAGGTTACTAAAATGGTTATTGCCTGTGCCACATGGACAGGTGACCCACTGAAGCATGTATACCCTGCAACCTGATGTAGACCCAACCACATACATGCACACTGTTACTTGGCAACACTGGGACTAGACCCCTACTTAGCTATGTAGTGACACTGAAGTGTGTGGCTTACATTGTACACACCACACAGCCTTTAGGGTGAGGTGTGTCCTGGTTACATGTAACATGCAGAACATCCCCAGACATGCACAATATGCTGATGGGAGATGTAATGGGTGCATATGGACAATATGTAGTGTGACATACCTTCAGATACACATTAACAGACACATAGCAGGCAGACACACATCTGAGATACCAGGGCCTATTGTTTCTAACTAATTTGAACCTGTGTCCAATGTGTTACAGGCAGGCTGAACACAGCACATGCATAACTGGCCTGGATTGTGGTATCAGTTACCTATATGGTTGATGATGACAGTGGTAACCATAACGTGGTACATGGGACATATACTGGGTGTACCTTGATGTAATGACAGTGTACACAGCACCCACATCCCCCAGTGGATATTGTACTCCCTGTAACCCATGATGACACTCTGCCATACCCACCATCACACACTGGCTGTGACTGCAATACAACCCATAGTATACCCCAACAGTGGTCGTACAGGGATATGTATCTAATGCGCATGCCACACATGTAGGGTGTTGCATTGTCATGCCTCAACTATGGCACTATCTCTACTACTGTGTGGCAATGGGTATTGTAATAGGAGTATGTGGCCTTGAAATGCTGTACCCTACAGATATACGGACATGCACAACTACACATACATGCCAGAACACAATGGGTATCCCATGCCTATCAACCCATTTGTAAAACACTGCTGTGCTTGTACAGCAAGGCTCATGTAGCCGGTATGGGGAGGAGCTTAACAG
This sequence comes from Protopterus annectens, assembly GCF_019279795.1. NCBI lineage: Eukaryota > Metazoa > Chordata > Ceratodontiformes > Protopteridae > Protopterus > Protopterus annectens. Next base: position 1,551,897,773 of record NC_056741.1, read on the forward strand.
GGTACATGTAATGTCCCATATAGCAGTAGCCACAAATGAATATGGCAATGGGTGTTGTATTGGTTGTGAAGGCCCTCATGGAATTCCCAAATACAGGTGTGCTAACACACAGACTCTGCTATTGTCAGTCATACACACATACACATGTGCCAGTACAGGGGTGCATCGCTGCAGGTGGTCATAGCTTTGTACCTAGCTATTGTCCAAGGCGAGATGCGTTGTGTAGGGGTTGTGTGTACAGTGGTATCCTGCCACCTGCCAGGTGGCAACAAGCAATCTATCGATCGACACTACTGTGGTGACCCTCAGGGTGAGAATGACATGCATCAGCCAATCCTCCAAGTGCCTCCTGCACATGGCCACTGAGGTGATCAAGTTGACATGTATGGAACATGCATTACAACACATGGTTAGTGTCTGTGATGGAGACCTGTACCCAAGCATGTTCTGTTTACTGTGTTAGTGTAGTGGAGGTTCCCGTGGCATGTGGTGCATACAGGTTGACATCTCCTATATCTGCCAGTTCTTACACAACTG
>NC_056741.1:1551903309-1552070809 GCF_019279795.1 Protopterus annectens
ATCCCCTAAACATCCCCTGCTTATATATTTTAACTCTGATGCGGCACAAAATCGACTTAAGGACAGATACTTAGTTTATACACAAAGTTTGATATCATACTAATCTTTGACATAGCAAGCATATATAAGTAGAAAAATGTCAGGAGTAAGTGACTTGCAAATATATATTTTTTTCAAGGCTTTCAGTATCCAGGCATTACACCTTAACATATTCATCAGTTCATTTTCTTCCTTTTTCCATTCTGGTAGCCTATATTTTTCCAGTTGATTTTTATCCCCAATTTCGCAAACTTATTTTTGTACATTAATGTTTCACACTTTAACAATGATGTCTATGGTGTATAAACATTGGTTTAATTCTTTTGTAAAGTACTCAGGGTCCTGTAGGAAAAGTAATGCAGGCTGTTATTTGAGTGTTGAGATTTTATTACAAATCTGTAGAAATGAAATGATTATGTATAAGGCAAATTATTAAATTTATTATTAAATGTATTAGGCAAATGCCTAATTTATACTTTTACTGAGTACCTGTATTCTTTGAAGTATACTTCAGTGTAAGCATTATCTGCTCTACTAAAATATGAGACAACGTTGAAATGTAATCTTTGTACTAATTATGTATGTTTATAGGAATAATACAGTCAAGGAATTAATCATTTGGTTTTCTAGATTACTGCTGTTTGGTTTCAGTATATTTGTTTTAAGTCCTCTAACAGTAAACCCTTAGGCTTAGTGAACAGGTTGATACTACAGGTAGATGAATAAAATACACCTGAACAGGATGATAGTACACACTGCAGGTACATCTACAGCCTTTATGTCATTGAGACATTCCTGAACAGGTTGGTATTTCACACTGAAGGTACATGGGAAGTCTTTACATCACAGAGAATTACCTGAATAGGCTGCTGCTGCACACTGCAGCTAGATCACTGCATAAAAGGTTATCACTGCAGAGAGCAAGCATATGTTTAGCTATTTTATTTCTGAGATACAGGCTGGTACTGAGACAGCTGTGAACAGACTCTTACTGCCCACTTCAGGTAGGTCATTCAGGCACAGTTGAACTTTGGTATTGCATGTATCAAGTACATCTGTAAAACGTACATCAGTGAGACACTCTTTAACAGACAAGTGCATCTGAAGGCTTTTCAGACAACCCTGCTGCCAAGCAAAAATAAATGGCCATGAGCCTATTACCTTGCTAGTCAACTGCAGCATAAACAGCAGTTTGAATTGTTATGCAGAATGTATGGTAATGGAATGTTTTGACTGTGGGCTTTCTAAGTGCCACTAAGGTGGTGCGTGTGTGTGTGTGTGTGTGTGTGTGTGTGTGTGTGTGTGTGTGTGTGTGTGTGTGTGTGTGTGAACGCCCCAGATAAATATACCTGGTGGTTAGAGAGACTCAGGAACAGTAGTGGTTAGAGAATAACTCAGCCTCAAACCCTGTACCTTGGGTGCAGGTAGCAAGAGCCTGAATTCTCTACCCACCATCACTTGTGAAAACTGCTCAAAATTTTTGCCTCATATTTTTGTTCTGTTCTGTTCCTCATAAAATCTGTGGTTTCTGGATTTAATTCATTAAATAATGACAGGCATTTGAATTTCATATTCTTCAGAAAGTACATAGCAACAAAAAATCTTTTATTCTAGCAATTTACTAAGTTTATAAGATCAATATTTGAAAGGTGTCCCTATTTTTGGGGCTGTATTCACCCATTATTGGCTTTGTCCAGGTGTTTTGTGCTAAGAGGTTGAGAGTTATAGTGAGAACTGAATTCACTGAATATGTTTGGGGGCTGTTATTCCCCCATTATTAGCTTTGTCCAGGTGTTTTGTGCTAAGAGGTTGAGAGCTATGGTGAGAACTGAATTCACTAAATGATAACCATTTAAGTTTCAGTCTTCCCATGTTTCAAGAAACAGTTGATTTAGCATAGTGGTATGTTGTGCTGACTGTCCTGGATTTAAGACATGGCAGGGAAATGCATGATAATAACACAATATTTTATTCTAGCAACTTTCCAACATTATACAAGCAATGTTTAAAATGTGACCCTGGTTTTTGGACTTTGCCTTTTTCCAGATTTCTTGTGCTGCAAAGTTGAAAGATACAGTTGGGTGTCAAGTGGATTTTACAAGGAGCTGAGAGCTTCAGGGGAAGATAAGTTTAGTGCTGCTTTTGCTGAGTCTGCTTGTATTGTTAATAACACAACAGGTAGTTTGTACATTTAAAGGGGTGGATGCTACAATGCTTAGAATGTCCTCTTTGGCGGAGATACCTAGTAACTATGAACCTGTTATCAGTTTGCCACCCATTCCCTATTATAATATTATAGCTTATCATTTTTTAATGTAAAATCTGTAATTTATTCCTCAAGGGCAACATGCACTTTACTTGCAGATGAAACAATGAAATAAAACTTTACTTGCTAGCAGCAACAACTTCATTAGTTACAGATTTCCTTAATGTGGAGTTGTTTAGATGACTTTTACTTCTGCAGAGATTGTGCATATTAACTGATACTGGTGGACTGTAGAAGTTTGAGTACACTTTTATACTGGCAATGTTCTGAATTGGGCAGTTTTGTCATTATTGGTGCATGCATTTTGTTTCATTGTTTACTGGAAAAATATTCAAAACAATAAATTTAAAACACCCTCTAACAACTGTACTGTATTATACAAAGAATATAATTTAATACAATCAGGAAGGTGCATCAAAGAACACATGTATGTTTCCTGTACAAGTGGCCTATGATTTGAAAACAGCCCAAAGTTAATCTTTATCGGCCACTGGCCAGATGTATTTTCTTTGAATGTGGGTTTCAATGCTGTTTCAATGAATGTGAGTTTCAAAGGCAGAGAAGTTTTAATGCTAAGTCTGTTTTCATTGTGAGACTGCATTGCTTTGTTTAGCAGATGTCTATTAGTGTTTGTGCTGAAAAATGTAAAATAAAACTTTTAAATGAAATCCAAATCATCATAGAAGTAAAGCAGTATGCACATTATAGTTTGTGTCTTTCGGCTTTTCCCGGTTAGGGGTCGCCACAGTGGAACTCCGGTCTGCTAATGATTGGTAGTTGATTTTTATGTGCTGAGTTACCAGCCCTGATGTACAACCTTCAACGAAGGTACGCCCATTCACACATGTCTCCACGCAGAAGACGCTCTAGCTGAGAATTGAACCGGACAGCGTCTTACTGTGAGGCGACAACACTACCGCAGCACCACCACCGTGAGTTTATGGTAAATGGGGTGAAATAGCCTAATAATGGGACATTAGAATGGCTGCAGAGGGGGAGGCCTCATTCGACCAAACTCAAAGACAGCCCCGGCTGAACTATACCTCTCAACTGTCCAGCTTTTCCAGAATGAATAGATTTTTGCTTCTTATTTTTGGTTTGTTCCTCATAAAATTTGTGGTTTTCTGACAAATCATTTAGGAATGAAGTCACTAAATAATGACAGACATTGAGTTTCAGACTTCATAGCCTTCAGAAAAATGCATGTTAAAGCAAGACCTGTTATTCTGTCATCTGTCTACATTTATACCAGAGCCATTTTTAGTACTGTTTGCATGTTCCCCCCAAATATTTGGCCTTGTCCAGATTTCCTGCGTTAAGAGGTTGAGAGGTATGTGCAAATAAATTGCTTTATAGAATTAAGTATATCCAAACCTCTCAACTGTTCCCGGTTTTGGTTCAAAGTGTTGCTCTCCCCTTAATAATCCCTTTGCAAAATGGCAAATTTGAAAGAAATCGTAGAGGGTTTACGATTAATAAGTAATTGTAATGATCAGAGTTATAGATTACTTTTAATTTCAGAAATGCACATCGATTCTCTTATTTTGTCAGCTGCTCAAGTTAACAGTACTAATATTAAAAAAGTGTCCATTCTCTGACAGGTTTCCAGGTGTATTGTGTGGCTATTTTATATTTTTGCATCACATCTTTGGTCCATTTTTCATAAAATTGTGTTTTTCTGGCAAATTAGTGGCAAATCATTAATGATTGAAGTTATAATTACAGACATTTGAGTTTTAGATTTCATACCCTTCAGAAAATTCATACTAATGCAAGACCTACTATTCTATTATCTTTCTAAGTTTATAAAAACAATATTTAAAATTGTCCTTATTTTTGGGCCTTTGTCCGACTTCTATTTATGGTTTTCTTCAGATTTCTTGCTCTGAGGTTGAGAGGTATGACAAATGTGTCAGAGCCATCATCGTCACCCAGAGACATTTCAAGTTGTGACATACTTGTTGTACCCCACTCACCCATGTAGTGACTCTGGATGTGTCCAGGCAAGGCAAGGAGCAGTTATGCAGTGTAAGTGTGCAGAGTATACCCCCATCCAAGGTAGAGAGAAGTACTACAGTGGCTTTTCATCTGTCCTTGATTTTGAAAAATGTCCTGGTTTTCTGTCATATTTTTATACTGTTGATTTATGTTTCTTATTCAGAAAATGCATGCTGTTGCAGTACCTGTTTGTCTGTGTTTAACTAGCAATGCTTTAATGACCATCAGGTAAGCTTGTCTGAGATAGTAAGATGCAAGTAAGCTTTAATAAGCATACTGTTAAAATTACCAACACTGAAAGCCTTTTTGTTGTGAAAGCCTTTTTGTTGGTGTCATGCAGAGAATATTTACATAACTAGACAGCGTATGACTTAGGTATTGAAATGCATATGATAGCATTTGTAATAAAGGACAGGATTACAGTATTTTCAGAACCTCATTATATTTGTTGGAGACTTGCAGTCATCTTTGCAGGCTTTACACGTAAACTAAACAAAATGCCACTCTATCATGTGTGGTCCATAACCTGTGCAGTAATCCTTTAAGCAATTTATCTTGAGCTTCTTTTTGTTTGCTGTTCATTTTTTACTTTGATCATGTTTTCCTCATGAAACAAGTAGATAGTTGTTGTTAGACAACAGGTATTTTTTTGGATAAGGAACATTTTTACAAGTGGGGGTTTCACAGAGATTGCTACTTTCAGCATGTTACTTGGTACTTTTATAAAGCTGAATATAAATTATAATTAGAACTGCAGTGCAAGGAGAAGTGGTTTGAGTTGAGTGCTGTTTGTTTTTTTTTATACTTGATTTTGACTGACATTCCAGTAATGTATTTAAAAAGTAATTTATTGTTTCATGTCTCACAACCTTTTTGTTTCAATCTAGATATTAAGTCCGCTGTAATGTAGCCAATGCATTGAAGTATTTTATTTCTTCTACACTTCATTGTGTCTTGATTGGACTCTCATAATGATGGTTTGGCGCACAGGGCAGCGTATTTAATTAAAGTCCCATTTTTTTTGGTTTGTAGCATAGCTCCACCCCTTTCTAGTTGGCCACACTCCTTCTCATGGCCACCCCACCCATTCAGCTGTCTTCTGCAGCCCCCCTTGATTTGAAGTCACTAGCCACCACTGCTCAACACTGGCCTACATTTCCTATAGGGGAATACACATGTACCTGCATATACAGCAGGCTCTACAGGCATGTCACAGCACAGAGTAACAGTCACCTGTGTGAAAGTGCATAACCACAACCAATGTGAACACAGCCACAGCCACATATGGTAAGCTAGTGTAATATTACAGAATATGGACTATCTGTTCAACAACATCCTCATATGTGCCACTCACACATTAACCCTACATATACTGGGCCACTACACAGTGTGGTCTGACGCCTGTCTGTGGTATGGGACATGTGTGTGTTTGGCCATACAAACATGTAAGCCGATAGGGTAACATACAGTGGAGCAGCATGTAACATCAGATAGAACAGGACCAAGAACAATGACATCTACCACAGTCTGTACACAGGCCAGTATACATATTAACAATACACACACTGTCAACAATCACCATACGTACACAGACCTTAGTACTGTACACACAACCACAGAATGTCCAAGTTATGTCATCAAATATAACCACTACTATACGTAAAATGTGTAGCAGTCTGATATCTCACTGGCTTGTTATCAGATATGATGTCACTAAATATGGTGTACAACACATATGCACCTCTTACTGCATGACATATGTACAAAGGTTGACAGAGTTGTGGCTGGAGGCACAAACACAGGGCAAATATTGACATGTTGCTGTGATAACCTTATACATTTACTGTTGTAACAGTGTTTATTGCAACATATGTCCTATGAGGGATATGAAGTCAGTAACTCTTACGGCTGTCACCATCTACAGACTGCAATCCTCACACTACCTTCTGCAGTTCACAGATAAGTGTTCTGTGGGTAACACATGAAACAAAAGGCACCACATACTGCCCAGTCTGCAGATGACCCTACAGATGGGGGTTTCCTCATAAACATAGCACTGACATGACAGGTATTAAAACATATAGGGCAGCCATATCCACCCACACACCCTGTTAAACCAACATTATCCCAAATGCAGTACAGCAGTACTTACAGTCTGTAGTCAGGTCAGGCACATTCCCCCTCCTGTGTGTTGGCCTGTTTCCACAGTATATGTTGTTAGATGTAAATCCCCAATCCATCTGTAATGCTGTTTGCCAAACAACAGACCAATGTCCTGGTCACAGTGAATGAAAAGGCCCAAAACCAACATAATGTTCCTAGATATTGGAATGTGTTTCCATGCAATTGGCTATGGGAATGTTACCACAGCTGTTCCACATGCAATCAGCTAGAGGAGGTCTGCAATTCATGCAGAGGCCATCAACTGATCATGAGCATCACTTAAAATACACATGCTGCTGCCTAAGCAAAGCAGGTGTCAGTCTCCACATCCACCAGAGAGGGAGTGAGAGAGGCAGACAGAGGCAAAGATAAGTCAGGGACGGGTGTGAGAGTAAAACATAAGCATGTTTGTGTCACACACCTACCAGTACAGGGTATCAAACCCCTGACAACTATGTAGTGTAATTACATGTCTATGCAGTTATTGGATGCACCACATAGGTTACATGTTGAGGACCCCTCCAAATAAATATGTGATGGTGAGTGACATCTACAACAGTGATATGGTAGCTATACGGTAGTTGTCGTACATTTGCCTGTCCACATTAAACAGGTGTCAGCGTCAACACAGCCACACTCTCACAGGGATGCACATACATTGACACACTTGGCAGGGCCAGGAATACAACTCATCACTAGTGAGATTGCCACAAAACAGTACTGTGCAGTCACACCACGGTTACTATCAGTGGGCAATATGCAGGGTACTACCAACATAGCGGCTGTTGCTTAGGCAAGTGTGTGTGTGTGTGTGTGTGTGTGTGTGTGTGTGTGTGTGTGTGTGTGTGTGTGTGTGTGTGTGTGTGTGTGTGTGTATGAGACATGGGTTGAGAGTGTTCTCTGGGTAATACAAGGGTTGCTAATTTTGTTTGCCTGGCCTTGATATCACATGTAGGGGTATGGATTTGCACCCCACCCTCTCAGCTATTTCACATCTGTTATCCCTGTATGGTGGACATTGTGATATATACTAGGGTCGCCATATAAGAGATTTGCAAAACCCAATCCACATTGAGTCCAGTTGTTACACATTCACAACAACCTCCACACAGGACATGAATGACAAACACAGGCACACACACACACACACACACACACACACACACACACACACACACACACACACACACACACACACACCTGCCATGTCTGGGATTAGAACTCCTACATAACTAGTTTATTACACTACAGCACTACACAGTTATAGGACATGGCACGGAGATTATTGGAGTACTCCTTCCCCAGAGATGCATTTCACAGTGAATGACATCAGCAGGATTGCCAAAGTGGGGTATATGAATTGCAGTGAGTGTGAGTAGCCTAAAACGCATTGCTCCCTACACAGACATAGAAACACACACACAAACATCCACAACTGCCATGTGTGGGAATAGAACCCCTACCAGAGTTCTATATCACACTACAGCATTAAGCTGTTATAGGATGCGCCACAGGGATTACTGAAGTACTCTTTCCCCAAAGGTGTATTTCACAGTGAATGACATCAGCAGGATTGCCAAAGTAGGGCATTTGAATTGTAGTGAGTGTGACTAGCCTAAAACGCATTTCTCCCTACACAGACATAGAAATACACACAAAAACATCCACAACTACCATGTGTGGGAACAGATCCCCTACCAGAGCTCTATATCATACTACAGCATTAAGCTGTTATAAGACATGCCACGGGGATTACTGGAGTACTCTTTCCCCAAAGGTGTATTTCACAGTGAATGCCATCAGCAGGATTGCCAAAGTATGGCATTTGAATTGTTGTGAGTGTGACTAGCCTTAACTGTATAGCTCCCTACACAGACAAAAACACACACACACACACACACACACACACACACACACACACACACACACACACACACACACACACACACACACACACAGTTACCATGTTTGGGATTGGAACTCATACCTAATTAGTTTATCACACTACAGCAGTATGCAGTTATAGTACACACCATGGAAATTACTAGGGTATGCCTTTACAAAAGGTGTATTTCACAGTGAATGACATCAGCAGCCTTGCCAAAGTAGGACATTGGAATTGTAGCGAGTGTGACTAGCCTAAAATCATTGCTCTCTACACAGACAGAGACACATACACAGTTGCCATGTGTGAGATTAGTACTCCTACTTAACAGGTTTGTCACACTACAACAGTATGCAGTTATAGGATTCACCACAGATATTACTGGGCTACAACTTTTCAAAATGTGTATTTCAAGTGAATGTCATCAGCAGCCTTGCCAAAGTAGGGCATTTGAATTGTAGTGTGTGTGACTAGCCTAAAAAGCATTGCACTCTACACAGAAAAAGACACACACACAGGTGCCATGTCTGGGATTAGAACTCCTACCTAACAGGTTTATCACACTATAGCAGTACACAGTTATAGGATACACCATGGAGATTGCCGGGCTACAGCCTTGCCAAAGTAGGGCATTTGAATTATAATGAGTGTGACTAGCCTAAAAAGCATTGTTCTCTACACAGAGATGCACACACACACACACACACACACACACACACACACACACACACACACACACACACACACACACACACACACACACACACACACAGAGTTGCCATGTCTGGAATTAGAACTCCTACCTAACAAGTTTATCACACTACAGCAGTACACAGTTATGGGATGCACCATGGAGATTACTGGGCTGCAGGATTCCCAAATGTGTATTTCACAGTGAACGACATCAGCAGCCTTGCTAATATAGGGCATTTTAATTGTAGTGAGTGTGACAAGCCTAAAAAGCATTGCTCTTTACACAGACACACACACACACACACACACACACACACACACACACACACACACACACACACACACACACACACACACACACACACACACACACACACACACACAGTTGCCATGTCTGGGATTAGAACTCCTACATAACAAGTTTATCACACTACAGCAGTACCCAGTTGTAGGATGCACCATGGAGATTATTGGGCTACACCTTTCCCAAAGGTGTATTTTAAAGTGAATGACCTCATCAGGCTTGTCATAGTAGGGCTATGGGGAGGCAGTGTGTGTGTGTGCATGGGCCATAACCCATTCATCTAGAGGTTGAAACACCACATGCGGGCACACGCAAGGTTATATTCCACAGGTACATGTATACAGCTGCTAGATGACTACTTCCTTATACAGTCGTGTTGCACAGCTAGCACTATCACCATATAGTCTGTAATGCTGATGGATACTGGTGGCTAATGTCTACAGTGAGTGACAGTTACACCTCATGTGGTTGTAGTCATTTGACTGTGTGCTGGGTGGGACAGGCCTCATAATGGATGGCTCCTTGTCACAGTCACTCTCTTCCACACATCTATGTATTTCTACATTTGGCTTATTATAGTGTGTTGTCCTTGGATATCTGCCTGTATTTCTATCCACTGTGTGTGCAAGGCATGACTGGTGCATACTGAGGAGTTTATGCTCCAACATCTGCAAATTCCAGATATGTATGGTCCACTGTTGTTTGCAGTCATGGGCTTCATTTGTTTAAGTGTGTGAACATGCCCAGTATGACCTTTCAGTATGTTGTTGTCTGACATTGCCTTCATTTCACTAAGTGTGTGAGCATGCCCAGTATGCCCTTCTGTAATGAATGTGTGGATTGATTCCAGGTAGTTTGTACTCCAGTGCAGACCTTTGTGTTGTACACCTACAGGTAGCAAACTGTTTCTGCAGGGTATCCATCAATCATTTGACAATATGGGAACAAACTGTGCAGGGGATAGTGTGTACTGTAAGTGATTGTGTCTGTGCTGCTTCAGCTGCATGGTACTGCTGTTAGCAGAGATATTCAGACATGTGTACTGTTATAGCAACCAACACAGCAGACCAAAATGTAGAAAAACAACAACAGGAACCAGATCCAAAATTTATTGCACTTAGCTCCTCGGCCACTACAGCCTTTAAAGAGTACATTTTGTTATTAGAACCTTCCCCTGTATATATACCCCTAAACATACAATTAATCAATAAAACAATCAGTAAAACAATTACATCAATTAATTAACATAGTTTAAAGCAAACATTTCCAATTAATTTCTTTATTCGACCCCCTTGGTATAAAAGTATCAAATTTTAAAATAAACAGCTTCTTTATATGCTAGTACATTTTTAATCAAGCTCTCATCCCCCTTTCTTACAAAAATGTTTTCTAAAATTGTTGCTTGTAAGAAGCTACTATAACTATGATGTTTCTGCATAAAATGTAGTGCTACAGGGTTTTCCAATTTCTGTTTTTTGATGTCTCTTATGTGTTCCTGCAGCCTAATTCTAAATTTTCTCTTGGTCTCCCCAATATAGAATAGGTTGCAGGGACATCTCAAACTATACACCACACCTTCCATGTCACAACAAAAAGTGGTATTTGATATAAATATTATATCATTGATTCTATGAAAATTAGACACTATGTGGCAACATATATTACAATCATTGCAGGGTATAGTACTCTTACAACTTAAGGAAATAGAAACATTTACTGCAGGTAATATAAAGTAAGCCCTCACTAATTTATCTCAAATGTTGCCCTCTTTTTATAGGCAATATAGGGTGTGCTACGAATAATTTTGTTCAACAATTCATCTTTCATTAAACACTTCCAATAATACTTAACTGTTTCCCAAATCTTTCCACTTAAAGTGTTATATGTGGTAACAAAAAACATTTTTTCACCACCATTAGTTTCATTTCTATTCATAACATACATATTCCTATTGTTATGTTCAGAGAAATTGGTATTGATTATTTTATTTACAGATTCTTTGATCAAGTCTTTACTATAACCTATATGTATAAATATAAGCAAAGTCTGGCTTATTTGTTTTTGTAAATCAACTGTATTATTACAAAGTCTGGATAATCTAATCATTTCACCAAATGGTAGATCTTTGATAGTATCTTCAGGATGGCAACTAGTGCCATATAAATACTGGTTGCCATCATCAAATTTACGATGGACCGTAGTTTTAATAGAGCCATCATCCATACCAGTTAAATGCACATCCAAAAAATTAATGTCTGTGCCACACTGTAAACCATCAAATTTAACATTGTAAATATTATTATTCAAATGAAATAAAAATTCTTGAACTTTATCTAACCCTCCATTACAAATAAAAATTAAATCATCAATGCATCTAAAATAAAATAAAATGTGTTGTACAAACTTATTTCTATATATATATATAATCCATCTCAAATTTGGCCATAAAGAGATTTGCATGCATGGGGGCAAAAGGTGCCCCCATGGCTGTATCTCATAACTGATGATATATAACATCATTTAAACTAAAATAGTTATGAAGCAAACAAAAATGGACATGTTCTACCATATAGTGAGACACTGGGTTGTCATCCAAAAAATATTGTAACTCCATGATGGCATCATTATGTTTGATATTGGTATATAAACTACATAAATCTATGGAAATCCAAAACATATTAGAATTCCATTGTATGCCAGATATTTTTTCCAAGAAATCAAAAGAATCTTTAATGTAAGAGCCAATCTTCTCTACATAGAGTAATAAGAAATTATGTATAAGCACACCCACATTATGTAAAAAATAATTTGTGGCAGATACTATGGGCCTTCCCAGAGGGTTAATACTATCTTTATGCAGTTTAGGAAGACAGTAAAAAGTAACTAAATTACACCCATCAGTATTAAATTTAGTGTCAATATCCTTCTTAATGAAATAGCCCAAGCGACATCATTTCTCTATCAAAATAGAAAAGTTTTCCATTGCTTTTTCATACATTTTAATATCACAAACTTCATATCTTGTATTGTCATTTAAATGTTGTAAACACATATTAAGTTATTGTGAATAATGAAGTACAATTTTGTTCCCCTTGTCGGGAGGCTTCACAATCAAATCTTGCCTAGCCGCAAGGTTTTAAAGAGCAAACCATTCATTCTTAGTCATATTGTATTGAGAATGAGGCATATTATAATATTCTTCATAAATCTCTTTAACAGAAAAATTAACCAATTCTGCAAAATGGTGAACACTATTATTTACATAGGGGGGAATAAATTTACTTTTAGAAGTCACTGCACTCGTATCAAATAAACTGTATGCATTAACAGTAATAACATTAAAATCATCAGAGACACAAGAATAGAAACTATCATCTTCACTATCCATTTCCAAATTGCTGTAATCCTGTTGTTTATCAGTTTGTCCATTAAAAAATCATTTAAGATGTAACTTCCTTACAAACTTAAATATGTCTTGCTTTAATGTGTGTAACCTTGGTACCACAGTTGGAACAAATTTTAACCCAAGATTCAATACACTGTGTTGTTCATCAGTAAGAGAAAAGGTGTACTGTTATACACTGTGATGTTTTCTGTCATCATGTACTGTCAGGTGGACATTCTTGCTCACATTGATGTCTTGGGGGACAAGGGTGACTGCAGCTGTGTCTGGTATTGTGGTCAGACAACTACATATTCATGGTAAGTTATGCCATTCCGGAGGAGGAGCTGCAGACACTTTCTGCTGAGTCTGTGTATCCGGTTCAGCACCTTGGTACAGTGCTGGCAGAGGATCCCATACATGTACATCTATCGATATGACACTATGGCCTTATCTTGCTGTGGCAATGCCTCACAGCTGTACAGATTTGCACAGGTTACCCATAGGCAGGGGCCATGGGTCAGGACATTACCTCTATTGTGGTGTATGGGCAGGTGTGTAGCCACCCATTTATGTGTTTGCAACCAGGGATAGTGTGTACACACAGCTTGGTGTCAGACCCTGCACATTCCATGCTGCCCATGCTCCCCCCCCTCTGTTATTCTAACCTCTTCCATACATTATGCATACATTCTCTGATACTTTCCTTAATGGTATCACCCCATCACAGGTGTGTGTTAGTGTTGGTCCACAGTTCATGCAGTGGGACATGGTGAACATGTTACTGTGGTTTGTCCACATGGCCTTGCATATGGCTTATGTGGAGTGTGTTATGTTGTTATTTGGGTGTCCATGACATAACATGCATTGGCAGCATGTGTGAGACACAGGCCTTTGGCAGAGGCCTGTGGGCCATTAAGTGTTGCTGCGGGCCAGATGTGGCAGGCCATTGCATTCTGTCAGTCCTACAGTCTCAGACCACCATACAGTATTTTCCCCTAGGGTGACAGGGTAGGTATGATAGATGTTCATGCCAATACCGTCTATCAGTCTTGATCAAGTGGTGTGGATGCTGGCAGGGTGCTACCTACAATGAGGGACACACCTGCATGGGACACCTGCACTGCATGCTGCATTATTCTGCTATTGCCATATACAGGTGGGGTCATATTGTACCCATTCCCCACAGCAGAGTTATGACCAGAGAGGTACCTGTGGGTGGTGTTTGCGTGAGCAGGGTGCATGTGTGCTATGGACACTACTTGCATCTGACACACAGCTATGCGTGGGGCATTCCAGTTATGCTGGCATGTGCGGGTACATCAGCTGTTTCCCAATACATCAGTCCTACCTCCTTTGTGATCTGCATGTGTTCGGGCAGACATCACCGATATCCCCTACTACAGGACCAGTTAATGCAATACATACCTGTATGTACAATTCCAAGGGTGTCTCCATTTCACAGTGACACAATATATACTGTATACTGTATGTCTCGGGTACTTTCCCCTGTCTACTGCTTGTATATGTAGCCCAACAGCCATGCCATGTCAGTCTTTCAGATGGTGACACATATTACCACCATACATTTACAATGGCTTACTGCTAGCATGTGATATAGTGGTGGGAATTGTCTTAGGCACTGCAGTTGTGTGGGCTTGTCCTTGTTATCAGCATTGGTGGGCAATGGCCACCATGTCTTACCTTAACATGCATACATAGTGACCACTCTCACTCAATATGAAACTCACACCAACCTAACACACACAGACCTACATATTGTGCAAATGCTAAAACCTATCCTGCAACCTTGGCCACCTCTGGGCATCTGTGCTCCACTGGTATGATACCTACACATACATGTTACTATATTTCTAAATAGGTTTGGGAGGGTACACCTGACTGTTACTACATGTCTAGGTTGAGATGGGGGTAGCATACATGACTGTGTCTACATTCCTACACAGGATTGGAGGAGGGGGGCACACCTGACTGTTACTACATGTCTACGCAGGATTGGGGGGAGGGTCACACCTGTCTGTTTCTACATTTCTACCTAGGGGTGGGGTGCACACCTGACTATTACTACATTTCTACATAGGATTGTGGGGGGAGGGGCACCTGACTGTTTCTACATTTCTACACAGGATTGGGGGCCACACTTGACTGTTACTACATTTCTACACAGGATTGGGGGGCATACCTGACTGTTCCGGGGAGCACACCTGACTGTTACTACATTTCTACATAGGATTGTGGGGGGGGACACCTGACTGTTACTACATTTCTACACAGGATTGGGGGACACACCTGATTGTTACTAAATTTCTACACAGGACTGGGGGACACACTTGAATGTTACTAGATTTCTACACAAGATTGGGGGGACACACCTGACTGTTTCTATATTTCTACACAGGATTGGGGGCGCACTTGACTGTTACTACATTTCTACACAGGATTGGGGGAGGCACACCTGACTGTTTCTACATGTCTACATAGGAATGGAGGGCACAACTGAATGTTACTACATTTCTACATAGGATTGTGGGGGGGGCACCTGACTGTTTCTACATTTCTACACAGGATTGGGGGGGACACACCTGACTGTTTCTACATGTCTATACAGGATTGGGGGGCACACCTGACTGTTACTACATTTCTACACAGGATTGGGGACACACTTGACTGTTACTACATTTCTACATAGGATGAGGAGGCACACCAGGCACTTGTACACATTTGCTATGACTTTACTGCTATGTCAGGTACTCCATTTTAGTCTGTATTCTAACCTATCATGCTGACTAGTGGCATATCAGTGTACTATAGGTCTTAGCTTTGGCTGACCTACATATTAGTGTCTGACTTTCTGCCCTTCAGAACTAAAATCCCACTGCCTGACCTCCTGCAGTCTGTCTGTGTAGGTCTTGGGGGGAGGTTACCCATAGGCATCATTCAGAGGCCATAGCATAGCCTCTCTTTGTGTTTGTCTGCACCTGTCCTGCTGACTGAGACTGTTGTTGGGTATGTGAACCACCCTGACTGGCATGTGTGAGTCATATGGACACACATGTGGCCCAACACATTTCCTGCTGTGGGTTTTGTCACCTTGTGTAGTACTGGCTACTATGGTGACTCCAGAATTTGTTACAGATCTCATGATGCCACTGTGGGTGTTTACTATTTTCTGGCATCCCATTCAGCTACCCAGTTCCCTTGCATGCTCACATCCATACCATAGATACAGGTAATGACACATTCTACTCCATTCAACAATTGGTAGGTTGATTGACTTACCTTGTGGGTGTGCCAGTATTGAGGCTAGTGCTGGAGGGCTGCCTATGTCAGATTCTCATAGTGCACTCCCTATACATGGTTGAGCACAGGTAGTGTCATGTTTGGCATCCCTTTTACTGTATGTGCGAGTCAGAGAGTGGTGTCATTCCCTAGGTTCCTACTGTGTCAGTGTATGTGCTATGCATTGCCTCTTAGCCAAGGCCAGGGCATACTGAGCATGCCTCTATCTGCCTACTGGGGCAGGCTCAGATTGTTCCTCCTCCGATTCACTATGTGCCTGTGCAGGCCTTGGCATTGGTGGGGTGGCTGTGTGGCCCTTCCCCGTGCTGTTCCTGCTGCACCTGTTTCCACAGGATCATATTGTGTAGCATGGCACATAGCATAACAATTTGAGTACATGTAGCTGGTGAGTACTACAAGGCTCCACCGGATGTATCCAGGCACCAGAACCATGACTTGAGCATCCCAAACACACACTCAATTATAAGTCTGGTCTGCGCATGTGCCTCATTATGGCATTCTTGTTTGGGTGTGTGTGTATTTCTAATGGGTGTTATCAGTCACAGCTCCAGTGTGTAACCAGCATCCCCCACTAGGTGACCGTAAGGGATGTTCCCATTGACAGATCTCTGGTACAGCTGCGTCAGATGCCAGCTGTGGGAATCATGATAGCTTCCAGGGCAGCCAGCACACACATTCATTATAGTGCCCTGGGCATCACACAAGACTTGGCAGTTGATAGAGGGGAAGCCCTTGCAGTTGATGTAGACTCTACCCCGATCACCGGGTGGTGCTTTGATGCATATATGTATGCAGACTATAGCACCCACTACCTCAGGGTATTCTGCTCTTTGGTGGAACAGACGCATATTGCTGGCCAACACCTCACGGTGTGGAGGAAATATACATGCTCCCCAGCATGTGCTGACATAGCATCCAGGAACTGCTGGAATACTCTGGATGCTGATACCTGTGAGATCTCCATGTTATCCCCAGCTGGGCTTTGGGAGTTACCTGTGGCTAGTATTCCTAGGCCTACATATACCTTGGTATCCACAGGGATGGGTTCCCGTCTGTTAGTTTGGTGTGTCAGGCATGGCCGGCATAGCTCAACAATTTGCTGTAGGAGGTCCCTGTCCACCCTATAGCGCTCCACTATCTCCAGCTCATGTAGTCCCTGGTAGGTTACCCTGGGTCTGTACACTCTTCTCTGTCTCCTCACTGTGGGTTGGTCGACTCCATTCACATCCTCAGCATCCTCAGCCTCTTCCACATGTTGTTGTATGATGCCTGCTGCAGCCCATATCATTTTGTTATTTTGTTTGTTAAAAGTTCCTCACTTGTATACACTGGTGGTGTAGAGTATGGGAAAAGCCAGAGGGGAAGGTGTTTGCATACTTTATAGTAGTGTTCTTGTCTGGGCTGGTCTGATGCCTGTGTAATTGGCTGATTCTGATACATTTCACTTGCCAGCTATGCTAGTTCTCCTAGATTACCTTTCTACTGCTGTTTTCCCTTCCCATTGTCTTCCTGTTTAAGCCTGGGGAAATGCTGCACAAACACAGTGCTCAAATGTGCACAGAGCTGTTATTTCCTGGTTTACTTTTTTTACTTTAAAACCTGGTGCATTGTACACACCCCCCCGCTTAGGCAGTGTAAAGAGTGCTAGGCAACCTCAGACACATCCCTTTGCTTAGCTGTGCTAAGCTAGGAGCAAACCCGAGCCACAGGGCTCCAATCCGCTTACAGTATGCCTGACATCCCCCCATGATGTCAGCTAACTCCTAGGCTTGCACCAAGCTATTCCTGCTCTTACACTGTTGGGGGCTGACTAGCATGTAGGGGAAATCTGGGATTCACTATCATTCCCCTCATTAGCATAGGATTGCTTGCTAATGCATAGTTACATATCCCACACTGAGCCTCCCTCCTTAGCAACCACTATTCACTGGCCATGTTGTCTTCTGCCTGCCATTGAGTATAATGGCAGAATAGTGATTTTAGTTACAATGCTTATTGTAGGTTTATTTTCTTATTTTCCCCCGATCCCATTTGCTTGCCGCTGCCCTACGCTTAAACAGCCGAAATCAGCTAAAAAAATAAAAGTTGATTTTTTTTCAAGTGTTTTCCATGCCAATGGCCTTATAGTTGGCCATTGGCATGCTTTATACATGATATCCACCCTTTATTTGGAGCTGTCATGGCTCCGTTTTGTAATTTGCAGAAATGTACGCCGTTACTGGCTGAGTACATTTCTGCAGATTACACTAGTCCTGCACGGCCGGTTTCTAGCTTCCTGGATAGCAAATTCATCTCATTTGCATGGATCTTTCTTTCAAATGGGGTAATTTGCATACAGGGGCTGAGTCCATGCAGGATTAGTGCAGGAGCACTCATGCACTCCCCTACAGGTTATTCCTGGATCGCACTGCAGACATATAGCCTGCTGGAGCTCCTGCACTAATCCTGCATGCCGTGCAGGGTGTGCAGGATCCGGCGGTTTGTTTTGCTCTTCACTTTAGAGTTGAAGGGCACCAGATCATAGAATGACACCAGCTGTTAGATGTTAACAATGTATAGATAAAGCAAAACTTTAATGCAGGCAGCAAAGCTTTCAGGTATACAGCCCTTCCTCAGTGTAAACAGGCTCATATACCCAAAAGCTTTGCTGCCTGCATTAAAGTTTTACTTTAGCTATATGTTCATTTTTATCATTGGTTCTTTTACTTATAAACTTTAGCTTTACCTTGACTCTTGAATTTTTTATAACCAGCTGTTAGATGTGATAGCTATAGATTGGTTTTATAGTTACATATCAGGTTGTGCTGGAGTAATATGTTTGATTATCTTGTAGTTACATAGTTTGTTCTAGAGTAATAAGAATGCATATCTTGCAGTTAAATATCAGGTTGTGCTGATGTCATAAGTATGCATATCTTGTAGTTACATATCACTTTGTTCTGGAGTAATAAGTATGCATATCTTGCAGTTAAATATCAGGTTATGTTGATGTAATAAGTATGCATATCTTGTAGTTACATATCAGTTTGCTCAGGTGTAATAAGTATGCATATCTTGTAGTTACATATCAGGTTGTGCTGATGTAATAAGTATTCATATCCTGTAGTTGCATATCAGTTTGTTCTGGAGTAATAAGTATGCATAACTTGTAGCTACATATCTGTTTGTTCCGGAATAATAAATATGCATATCTTGTAGTTACATATCAGTTTGTTCTGGAGTAATAAGTATGCATATCGTGTAGTTACATATCAGGTTGTGTCGATATAAAAATATGCATATCTTGTAGTTACATATCAGTTTGTTATGGAGTAATAGGTATGCATATCTTATAGTTACATATCAGTTTGCTCAGGTGTAATAAGTATGCATATCTTGTAGTTACATATCAGGTTGTGTTGGTGTAATATGTATGCATATCTTGTAGTTGCATATCAGTTTGTTCCAGAATAATAAGTATGCATATCTTGTAGTTACATATCAGTTTGCTCAGGTGTAATAAGTATGCATATCTTTTAGTTACAAATCAGGTTGTGCTGCTGTAATAAGTATGCATGTCTTGTAGTTACATATCAGTTTGTTCCGGAATAATAAGTATGTATATCTTGTAGTCACATATCAGTTTGCTCAGGTGTAATATGTATGCATATCTTGTAGTTACATAGTTTGTTCTGGAGTGATAAGTATGCATATCTTGTAGTTACATAGTTTGTTCTGGAGTGATAAGTATGCATATCTTGTACTTACATATCAGGTTGTGCTGATGTAATAAGTATGCATATCCGGTAGTTACATACCAGGTTGTGCTGGAGTAATAAGTATGCTTATCTTGTAGTTACATATCAGTATATACAGGTTAATAAGTATGCATATCTTTTATTTACATATTTGGTTGTGCTGATGTAGTAAGTATGCATATCCGGTAGTGACATACCAGGTTATTCTGGTGTAATAAGTATGCATATCTTGTAGTTACATATCAGTTTGTTCAGGTGTAATAAGTATGCATATCTTTTAGTTACATATCAGGTTGTGATGGTGTAATAAGTATGTATATCTCATTTAGAATATACACTGAAGCTTTACCACCCTTCCATTGTCACCACTAAAATATCATTGCTTATTCTGAAACATGAACAGCTGGTTCCAGTCCAAACTATATCCTATATACCACATTCTCAACAATTAGTGCAGGCATAGTACTTTAATTTCCTTGACCTTATTAACAATAAAAAGTAACACTGAGCATTAAACCAATATGTATAGCAAAAGCTATTAATCTACACAAATCACAATCACTGCAACCTCACAAAAATCTGCATTTCGCAAACCTAATTAAAATCAATTTTCTTATATTTAACATTTTTTTAATTATTTTTATTATTTATTTTTTAGCTGTGAATGTGTGGCTGGGAAGACTTATTTTCTATAGAGTTTTGGAGAAATAACACCAAAATAAATGTCCTATTTTCATACAAGGATATTTAAGCATTTAAATGGTAATAAATATTCATATAGTATGATATAATATATGACTATTATATTATGTTTTATTATATGACTTTCTATAGAAAGTGAAATAAAATGTTACTTGGAATGGCCATTCATCCTAAAACCAATGCATTGCTAAGCAGGCGTAACCCTCATGCTCCAAATAGCACATAAAAAGCTGAAAACTATCAGCATAAGGTTATACAACTTATTTAAATATTTTCATTTACAGCAACAGTGATTATCATGGCCACATTTACTGAGGGGTTCACTGGAATTTTAAGTTAGTAACATAAGTACTAAACCAGTTTGCTGTTTACAATTCACACAGTGCTATATAGCACACATGCGCACACATATGCACTTGCCTAGACACATACTTGCAAATATTCACTTACACGCACGCACACACTATGCTGCTGTCTAATTTAATTTATCAAAATAGTTAATTCAGGCTGCTACCAAAGGTTTCATGCTGCTGAACTAATGCACCACATATAGGTTTGTAAGTTATAAATTCATGTCTTTCACACTTAGCTATCTCTCCCTAGAGAATATATTACAAATATTGTGTCTTTTTATAGTTGAGTGACATTAAAGGCAGCTGAAATGCACAAGTAACTGTTCTGCACTGTCAAGTGCTCTGTTTAAATTCATTTACTCCTAAGCACTGCATTTGCTACTCTAGTACTGCTCTGCCTGACATTTATTATGTATGCAGAAGAGGTAGCACTGTTAGAAACTGTAAGACATTGATAACTGTCAGTATCTGTCTGCAGACAAATCTGAAACATTGATGGTGCCAGAGCAGAACACAGCACTCTTATCTTAATGTCTGTTTCAGGGAATCTCTGCTCATACATAACATTATTTATGACGTGGAAAAAGTGGTTTAAGAAAGCATTTTATGAGAGTGAATGCTATTTAGGAATGGGAAAATACATGGGGGGAACAGGAAGAGAGAGCCAGAAAGAGGAAAAAACAGCAACAGCAAGAGAGAGAAAAAGAGAGAGACAGGAGGAGAAAACTCATCAGGCTACCCTTGAAGCACATGGTTCCAGCCAAGTGCAGGACTTGTGCAATTCTATCAAGCACTGTGGAAATATAGCTGTTGATTCTCAATGCAGATAAATGCACAGTATTTCACCTGACTCACAGCAACTCTAGTGTGGGGTGTGGTTTACAATGAATTCAACTGACTGCAACAGTACAAGTACAGGACCTACAAGTGTTAAACACACCTGTATTGGATCACAGAAGCGAATAAAAGGGATATAGCAGAACAAAATAAAGTTCTGGGATGTACCTTCAGGAAATAGACACCAGAACCAAAGAAGTAATATTTCTACTCTTCCAGGCCTCATTTAGGCCACATACTAAGTAGTCTATCATGTCAGTCACCTGGAAGGAGTGTAAATGAAAGTAACCAAAGAAAATACAGAGTAAATATGATGCCTCATCACAGAGATGTAAAGCCATCATTGCCTATAGGAGGGAAGCCATCACTGTCTACAAGAGGGGGAGCACAGACAGCATATTGAAAGTGCTGACTGCTTCCTAGAACAGACAAAATATTTATTGACAGGGAGAGTTATGGAACCATAGATTGTAATGTAGGAACCAGTGTTGGAGAGGGAATGAAGACAGTCATATAAAGAACAGAGTTGACAGGCCAACCAATGACATCAACCATCAAACAAATATAATGTCTTGTGAGGATAAAAGAGCTGGGACTGGGCGATATATAGATTTGAATCACCCAAGCATGCACTGGCTATAGTATGGAAAGGTGAGATTAATGGTCATTTATGTCCCATAGAAATACTAACTGTCAAATGAAGGACAGCAAGTGAGGGTAGAAAACATCCTACTACCAGGTATGTAAGGCAAAAATGCAGCAGGAAAGCAAAACTGCACTGAGACCAACTGTGGAAATTATGGAAAGAAAGACTGAAATAGGCAAGTGTTAAATAAAGGCCCATGGTCCCAGACAGTGCAGAGTTAGGGAACAGGAGAAGAGAGGCATTAAGAAGGGCAGGATACAGCAAGTAAGAGTAAGATGATAACAAGTTCAATAGCTACCTGTCCTTCTGTCTGCATATCTGCGCGCCTCTTTACCTGTCTTTTGTTTACCTGTGTTTGCATCTGTCTAGCTATCTAATCAGGCAACTGGGGTAGGTTAAGGAAGAACGATTACACACAAAGTGACATATCTATAAAACTGCATTTAGTCAACATACAATGTAAATATTGGCATATACATTAATGGCATAACTACCTAAGTAACCTAGTTAGAGTTATATAAGTGATACTTTTGTACAGTCGAGGACAAAGTACATGGTAAAATCAATATAATGATACAATTCCTTCACTAACAAACAGTCCAGGGAATATATATCTATTTGGCAAACTGCAAATACAGGGAGAGAAATGCTAGGCAGTGGCATAATATTTGGGTTCAGCTCTGGAAGCTCGAAATACCACAAGCTGGAAACTAACAAGTTTAATCCTAAATGCTTGAAAAAGCATAACAGAGTTTCTTTTTGCAGGATCTGAATTGTGTGGGATGGTAGCAATGTGGGCTTGGGGACTGATCCTTTCCCCACTGAGCTGCTACCTTGGAGTTGGCATATATGGGTAGCAGGGGTATGGGAGGATGCATGGGGTCCCCCCCAAAAAAAAAAACAAAAAAACAGGAATTTTGTGTATCTTTTCAAGCTTAAATGATCTGAGAGCTAGGCTTGATCTTGTAAGTTTCAAGGTTTTGGTATTTCAAGGTTTTAGTATACAACTAATATTTGACAGAAACCATTCTATTTAAGATGCAAAAAAAAAAAAATGTCACACTCAAATTCTATGCAGTCAGTTATGAAAGACTGAGATTAACAAAATGAAACATTAAATGCCCAAATGTGGCATGATGCACATTAAACTGTAACAATATCATCCCAGTGTTTACCCTTGCATCCTTCATTACTAAGCAGATAAAGGTCAAAGCTGATGTCTTAATAAAGTCAAATGTTCTGCTTACTCCCAGTAATACATTATCAGACATAATATATTAAGATGGGAATGGCAACTTAGCCTCCCCACATTAGGGGGATAGACTGCTGGAAAATCCTACAACAGTGAATTATTTTCTTCAATATTATAATTTAGCAGCTACCAATAGTTTGTGTGAAAACTCAAATATGTTTCTGAATGCAAGATAAAATTAACTGCTTTAAAGGAATTTAATATAAAAACAATGAAATATGAAGCTATAGCTCTACTCAGACATAATTTAAGCAATATTTTCTCAGTTATGTATTACTGCAATATCTTTGTCACTGATATGTTTTATGTGGATATATTTATGCTTCTAGTAATGAATCAGTTATATGAAGTGCATTTGCAACTGACATTTCAAAGCAAACAAGTCTTAGCTCAGTTCACAGTAGACAATAATTAGATAGTAGCTCTCTGTCTTTATAGATTTCAGTTCACCAAAGCAGTTACCTCAGAGTAAGGTACATGCAGTGTAGTTTTTATACAATACTTTCAGCTAAATAAACTGGATGAGCTTAGACAAGGAATATGTAAAAGTAAATTTAAGATTCTGTGCTTTTTTTTTTTTTTGCCTGGAGATACAGCTAGCTGAAAACTAATCTGAACATATACAGAAGCAGAACTGTATTTCACTTATGAAACCTCAGTATTATTTCAGTAAAATGGTAGAATTTTAATATTAAACCTGATTTTATTGTGATGCATTTTGTATAGTTAAATGATTTTCTATTTGTCCTCAGCTACTTAAATTAAACAAGTCAAGAGCTGCAGATGAAAGGTTGCTAACATTATTTTACACCTGTTGCTATATCAAAGAAAAAATAATGATACAGAAGAAAACATTAAACTGAATCATTTTTGACCATACTGTATGCAGACTGTACATAAAGAGGAATGAACACAGTAAACATAGTCTGTAATTTCTGTAAATGTAAAATGTAAACTATACAATGACTTCCCATTAATATTCCAAAATGTGCACGCTGATTGGTCAGCGTGCCTGTTGTAAATCCGACTTATACTAATGGAAAAAGGTCCAGTTACACGGACTTTTTCCATTAGTATAAGTCTTTACTTTTTTTTCTGTTAGACAGCAATGGAGAACAGAAGTGCTCCATTGCTGTAATCTCGCTATGTTAAACGAGTTTAACATAGCAAGATATCTTAAAAAAAAAGCAACTGAGATCTTCCTTTCTCCATTGCTTTTTTGAAAGCTGTCTCACTATGTTAAACTTGTTTAACATAGCGAGACAGCTTTAAAAAAGGAAATAGAGGTCTTCCTTTCTCCGTTGCTTTTTTTAAAGATACCTCACTATGTTAAACTCGTTCAACATAGCGAGACAACTTTAAAAAGCAATGATCTTCCTTTCTCCGTTGCTTCTTCTACACACAGCTCTGATGTACTGCATTATGATACTCATGCATAGTACATCAGAACTGCCCCAGGATAACGTACAGCTGTGGAAGGGCAGCACGGAGGCATTATACAATGAAAAGTAAGTGTTTTTTTCTTAAATAATGCCATTGTATAATAGCAATAACCCACACCTGGGTGTGGGTAATGCTGGATTTACCCACGGTTGTCTTTGTTTGGTCACCCGGGCTTCACCCTCGTGACCAAACCACACCAACCGTGGGTAAATCCAGCATTACCCACACCCAGGCATGGGTTATTGCTTAAATAATAAACTGCAAATGCTAGTAAACTAAATGCAGATAGATGTTGGTGTCTCACTCAGCTATCCTTGATTTTGCCTTACATGTTTTGCCCTGTCCCTCATAATTTGTTTTTTATTTTTCTTATAAATCACATAAGATTAAAGACAGACAATAATACCAGACATTAGAGTTTCATACTGTTTATTGTTCAAACAAACATTCATATAAAACATGCTGGTTAAGTAACCTTTTAAGTGAGTTACAGTAAAATTTAAATAATGCCCCTGATTTTAAGCCTTTGACATAACATAGTTCAGATGGACAGAAGGGTTGCTGGTGGGTGTGGGTGTGAATCAGGGTCCAGCTCTGAGCCCACTTCTGTTCATAATGTTGATGGACTACTTTAATAAACTGGTAAGGGGGTACAGATCAAAAAAGCGGTTGTATGCAGGCATTGTGGAATTACAGGCAGGCTCAGAAAATCAAAGGGGACTGAAATACAACTCTGAAGACACATGAGTTAAAACTAACAGAGGTGCTGCTGTCAAGGGTACTAAGGGTAACACATGACAGGAGAATGCCAACAAAACAGAAAAGTAAGGTGTCCAAAGCAGTGGTGTGACCAGTGCTTCTGTATGAAACAGAAACCTGAACAGTGAAGGCAGAGCAGCTGAGGAAGTTTGAGATGATGGAGAAGAACTGCCTGAGATCGATAGTAGGATGCAGACTGTGGGACAAATCAAAAAAATGAGGGCATCAGTCCAGTAACCAAAGAAGACACAATTGCAGAGAAGGTTAAGGAGAGCAGATTATACTAGTTTGATCACATATGCAGGAATGCAAATGATGACCTAACAAATACAACTTTGGAAAGCTTGGAATAATTCAAGAGGTGATGAGGATGCCCAGCCAAGAGATGGATGGATTGTGACAGAGAAATCCTGTAACACTCAAGCATGACTATTCAAGAAATTAGGTGCAGGGGGTGGAGCCTAGATGGCACTCTGAAAGCAGCACTTTTTAGAGCTCCTTAAAACTACTTTAAATAACAGGAAATTATTATTTTTTATCCTGGGAAAACAGTTAATTATTGTTCCTTAGTATGTTTATTACTAGTATTTCAATTTTGGAATATTTTCTTCAAGAATTTCCTGTCAGAAATCTCTGGAGTTTTTAAAGCTGATTTGGGAAGATGAGTGGCTCAAAGAACTCACATGCAGAATCCACTCTGAGGAAAGAAATTCAATTGATATCTTCAACTTTACAAGAACTATGTATTAAAATGGACAGTTTTAAACACAACTTAGAAAACCTGAGAGAAAGTTGTCATTCTCAAACTGAAACTTTTAAAGAACTTCTCCAGCAACAGCAAGTCAAAATATTAAACATTGAAGAGTCCTTATCTGATATAGACAGAAGGCTCAAACAGGAGGAAACCCAGGGTGATTTTCTTCAGCAACAAAATAAATGGCTTATTAACAAACTGGATGATATGGAAAATAGAGAAAGGAGGACTAATGTGAAAATCTTTGGTTTACCGGAAAAATCTGAAGGAGTTAACATAATTTCTTTCCTTAATTCATGGTTAGCTGACATCCTTGAACTGAAAGAAAGTTTCTCTTATGGTATAGAAAGAGCCCATCGAGCCATTGGGAAACCCATTCCTACATCTTCAATATCCTCATCCAGGTCAGTTGTGGTTAAATTTCTCTCTTATCTAGATAAAGAGCTTGTTCTGAAATGTGCTTGGAGAAAGTCCCCTCTGAAGTATAAGCAAAATCCAATTAGATTTGGCAATGACTTTTCCTCCAGAGTCTTAGATATGAGAAAGAAAGTCTGGCCACTGGTAAAGTTACTGAAACAAAATAAAATAAAAGCACAACTAGCATATCCTGCAAAAATAAGGATTTTCACTTCAAATGAAACAAGGACATTTAATGACATTGAAGAAGCAATAACTTTCATAAAGAACAATAATTTGGTCACACCTCCGGAAGAAATGGACTGGTCTCTTACTACAACATTAAAAAGATCCCCTGAGAAAAATAATTGGATTGATGTAAATAAAAAAAAGCAAAGAACTGACTCAAAAGTATTACTTCTACTGCTTCTCTCAAAGAATCAACTAAAACTAAAAATTCAGGCTAAAGGTAACAAATATGTATTTGTCTACTTATATTTCAAGCTACTCACAAAATATCTGTCAGTAATATGAATACTCCATTCACATACAATAGACTTAATGCCTGCTTTATTGTGTGAAGGTGAAGTACAAAAATGAGGGTTGGGGAGGAAATATTTAATATTAATGTAACGTACTACAAATACTGACTGTACAAAAGTGTTTAAATCTAATAGGCAAGGATCGTTATTGGCATGCAAGTTTTAAATATGTTTGATTCATTTGAATCATTTGCAATGAAACATGGATTAATTCAACCTAGATAATGAATAGATCCTGTTGAATTATTTGTCAAATATTGTTATAGATTTCACTTAAAGGTTCTGCTTCTCACAAAAAAGTGAAGAGAAGCTTTTGTTACACGAGACACGTAGGGAAGCTTCATTGCTTAGTCCGGGAGCTCCCTTAGTGTACTATGCGCACTATCGTAAAGGCAGAATGCTCGTTTGATAAAGTAAAGTGCCAAAACACAATAAACACAACACAATATATCGATGTTAAGTCATTATATTTTCTAATTTAATATACGTATTAGGAACACAGTTTTAAGTCATCACGAAGTGTTTGTTTGAACATCTACCTTCCATCTTAAAGATATGCGACAAAACCCCTTTAACACAAGTGTTGTATTAGCAAATCCTTTCTTTGTTTAGTTGTTAAATAATTTTATAGCTAGTGAAAAAACAAACATAAAGTACTGAAGTCTGGATTATCTTACTACCAGAGATGATGTTGACGCAACCACACAATTCTAGTGATTAATCACATTACGCTTCTTTATGGCCTTAAATCGACAGTACTTCTGTAAATAGGATAACTACTTAATATATATACTGTATGAAAGAAGGGATAGAAAGAAGGTATTACAAGGCATGAATATATTATAGCTTATTGTTAGATATTATAAAACAAAAATAAAGGAATACATTTATACAGATAAAAGTGGAATATTCAGCATTAGACCCATGGTTAGATACTTTGAAGTTCTCCATGAATCTGCATTATTTAGTTAATAAATAAATAAAGAAGAGAAATGACTTAAGAAGTATGCATGTCACCATATTCAACGAAGTATCAAAGGAAGTTTTGGTATACTTAGAAACAGTTACTTTACTAGATGAGGAAAGAATATGTAAGACATAATCTGATACTGGGTCTTTACAAGCTTGCAATAAGACAAATCTCATATTTATTGTATAGAACTATAGCTTATTATAATAGACATAGAGTGCAAACAGTGAATAGCTTGCAAAATGTTATTATTTCAGACAAGCACATCTAACCTACAAAAATACATTATTAATGGAATTTTTCTGCTGAAAAATGAATGGTTGTAAGAGCACTCACACTATGAAACTAGCTAAATGAATATTTCATCTGTTTATCATTGTCATTATCTAACTTACAGCTACTATTAATGTTTGGTCATTGAAATGCAATTCTAAATTGATTTGTTTCTTAGAATTGATATTATACAAATGTAAAATAGAAATTTAAGACCATGCTCAACACATGTAATAGAATTTTTAAGGCTATTAGTAATTTAATAAAAAACAAACTTTCTATTGAAATTTAAGGTTGTGTAACAAACATGATATAGAGCTCTGCATATGTAATTGTTGTATAGCATAGCCTTGAGCAGCACTGTCTATGCTTTGGAATTCATATATATGCAGAACTTGTAGTTCAGAAATTTAAACTAATCCATAACAGCGATGACAGTTGTTAGAAATTGTTTAATTCTCTGAGTTTTAAATTGTTACTAGTGTAAACAAATTGCACAACACTGACTAAAATATGCTCTATAAGGCAGTTATGAAATGAACTGGTCATTATATAAATACTGGAAATGGATTATTGAACACATTACATGATAATTTACTTATGTTATATAAATACTTTATTAAAAAGGAATTATACCTAAATCAACACACATGATGTAATAAATGATAAAACTTAAATGCTTGAAATATACACCAGGTTATTCTACAGCAAGCACATCTCTAAATAACTTTGATTGAATTAATCATATATGTTTGACTTGATCAATTGCAACCTCCAGAATAATATGCAAAGGAGCCTCTAATTTTTCATTAATGTTTGGTTCAATTTCTGCAACAAAGGTTAGTCTGTCTGAGCTTCTTATTTCACTCAGATTGGGAATGTTATACATTCCATGTTTGTTAAAAGATTATTTTAAATATTTGTTTATATGCATGTATAAGGTTTACTATTATACATTTGTTGATTTTTTCTTCTGGCCTCATTCAATTTTTATTTAATATAGTTTAAAAGGAAGTAACAGCCTCACCACTGAATTCAACACATATATGGAGATTATACAACAAATAAATGACAAAACCTACAGTCATCATTTCAATCAAAACTCTTTAAGTACAAATTAATGAGATGGACAGAGTATTACTTTCATTAAATATAAATGGTTTAAATAATCCTAGGAAAAGATCTAACTTACTTAAATACCTAAAAATAAATAAAGCAGAAGTGTTTTTTCTACAGGAAACTCACTTTAAAGCTAATGATAATTTCACTTGGAATCCAAGTGACTTCCTAAAGCTATCTAATTCATCATATAGTAAAAAAAAATAGGGGGGATTAATACTATGGAAGAAAAATATTATTAATCCGCAAGTTTTATTTAACTATTAAGACAAAGAGGGCCTTTTATCAATACTAATAGTAAGATATAGTAATAGAATCTGGACATTGGTGAACTTGTATTGGTTTCTGGGTATAGGTATAGGAACTATTAAAAACATATATAACTTATTAACAAAACATCTAAAGGTAACTTAATTTTGGGAGGTGATCTTAACTACATCTTAGATAGCCAGGAGACTACCAACAAAAGACCTTTTTGTATCACATCTACAGGGAGAACTCTTAAAAAATGGATAGATAACGTGCAGTTATTAGACTCATTTAGTCTTAAGAATGAAAGTTCATTACTATTCTCCCATAGTGACTATAGATTTAACACTCAAACAAGAATTGATAAAATATATGTATCTCATGATTTAAAAATGAAATTATCGCATTCTTCTATAATCCCCTGTCCCCTGTCTCACCATAACACATTTATTCTTAGAATTCAAATGGATTTCAAAAGGCTGATAATCACCAAGAGAATTTCAACATATTTTACTAAATTAAAAGTGTTTAAGCCATGGTTAGATTTGGAAATAAAATATTTATTGGATACAAACTATACTAGTGACATAAATATAGTTAATTTATGGGATTCTCTAAAGACATATATTTATGGCAAAATTATTTCTTTGTGTAATAATAATGTGAAGTAATGGGAATCAGAGCTAACTAACATTCAAAAACAAATCATAGAAACTGACCTAAAGGTTTTAGAAGACCCTGTTATAAAATAGGAGATTGAAAAAATAAATAAACAATATAATATCTTATTGCATAAAACCAATTTGGCCTAAGAAAAATTAAAATTAAATTTTTATTCAATCTCTCCCAAATATATGCATAATATAGCTATGAGATTAAAAAGATCTTCCAATGTAAATAATATTACAAACATAATTCATGAAAGGGATAACAAGAAAAAAGTTTCAGATATAAGTGACATTTTGGATGCTTTTAAATTTTATTTCACAAAACATTATAACAATAATGACCCACTTCTTAACAATACAAACATATGCCTAGATAACTTAAATTTGAGTAAAATACCAGAGAGCATAAACATGAATATTCAAAAACAAATTACGATAGAAGAAATTAATGAGAAAATTAAAAGAGGTAAAAATAACAAAGCCCCAGGCATAGATGGAATCATTATGGAAATTTATAAACTATTCCCATCATCTGTCATAACAATACTACAAAAGGCACTAAACGAAACATATTCACAAGGCACAATTCCACCATCATGGAGATACTCATTGATTACACCTATTTTAAAGGAAAATAAAAATCCCACTTCATGTAGCTCATATAGACCTATTTCACTCCTTAATAATGACTACAAAATTCTTATGTCTATTCTGGTCAATAGGATCATAAAATATCTAACTAAAGTCATTAGTGATGACTAAACATGGTTTATTTACAACAGACACACCCATGATAACATACATAGAATCTTAACTACTATAGATATTTTAAATAAAGACAAAGCTGAAGCACTAATAGTCACATTAGATATTGAAAAAGCATTTGATTCATTAAATTGGCATTACCCATTCAAAGATTTACAAATTTATAATTTTCCTACACAATTCATCACTCTAATAAAGAATATATATAGAGACAACCTGGCATATGTAAAATTAGGTCCATTCACATCAGAAGCAATTAAAATTACTAAGGGTACCAAACAAGGATGCCCCATGTCTCCAATATTATTTGCCCTAACAACTGAACTTTTTTCCTCTGAGATTCGTTCAAATCCCAAAATTAAAGGCATTAACATTTATAATAAATTTAACTCCAAACTAATGTTATTTGCTGATGATATTTTACTTACCTTGTCAAACTCAGATGAGTCTCTATGTGAATTAAGCTCTATTGCTGAGAAATTTAATCAGATCTCAGGTCTAAAAATTAATGCTTATAAATCGAATCAAATACTATTAAATAATAAAAATAAATAAAATACTAACATAAATCAAATACTTAGTAAACAAGTTTTCTCTTTAGATTATTTAGGGATTGTTTTATGTGAAAACCTAAAATTAACTTTATGTACAAATTACAACAATATTCTGAATACCCTAAAATTATCAATAGGCAAATGGAATAAGCTGTATTTAACCTCTGAAGATAGATTGCAGTTAATAAAAGTGTCCATTCTCCCAAAGGTAAACTACATTACCAAGCTATCCCTATAATTCCTAGCAAAAAAAATCTTAAAAGATTTAAATATAATCATTATAAGTTTCCTTTGGTACCCCCCAAAAAAACAGAATAGCTTATCTGAACCATATTTGGCCCTGGGAGATTAACTTTCCTGATTTAGAAACTTATATCAAAGCATCCATTTTCAAAACGATAGTAAATTGGATAGATCCAACATTTTCCTCAGCATGGAAAACATTGCATACTGTTATTTTTCAAGAGGAATGTAAATGATCAAAAAATATATAACTAAATGATCAGAATAATAAGCTCTGGTGCTTTATTTGTGTTAACTTGCAATACAACTTCACCAATCCTACTAATCTAAATTATATAAATTACATTTACAATACTTTTTGGAGTTTTGTAAATAATAACGTTGATATCAAACTATGGTTCCAGTTATTAACTTCATTTAAAATTACAAAAAAACTTTTTCAACAACATTCCTACAGATACCCTTAACTCATGGAAGAGAAACAACTTCTTATGTTGGTATCAATGTATGGAAAATCTAATAGTCTCATATATGAATCAATTAATTAACACATTTAATTTATCAAGCACTGACTGGCTAGCTCTCAATACACTAATAGCTTATGCAAAAGATTTATGTAGAACAATAGATAATTCCTCATTTAGTTCCATGCCCACATTTATATTTCATTTATATGGAATAATATATGGAGACTTTAATTGGACAAATTTAATTTTAAACTTATATAAAATTATCATCAACTATAAAACAAAAGCTAATCAGAAATTTTGGAATTTCATCACTATAGATCATACATTATTGTTAGCAAATGAGACCAAAAAGATATATTATATACATTCTATAAAGTTAACCTCAAATATACAATGTTGGTAAATCTTTGCATGGAAGCTCCTTCACAGAGCCTTTACACTCCAAGTAAAATAGCTAAATTTAATAACATGAATGAAACATTATGTTGGAGGTGTTCATTAAAATGTAATGCAGATTGGTCTCATATTATGTATGAATGTTCTTATATAAAGAAATTTTGGGAAGATATTGGTGAATTTTTGCAAGCCATTTATACTGATTCTTTTATTTTGTCAAAGTTTTTAATTCTCCAGAATATATATGGTGGGAGAATATATATGAATATATATGAAACCACTGCAATGAAAAGGAAAGACTGGTATCTTCTTTGGACTATAATGGCAGTATGAAAAAAATGTATCGCAAAAAAATGGAACTCAACTATCAGTCCAAATTTCAAAGATTTTCTAACTCTATTGAAAGAGGTAGCTTTGTTAGAATTCAAAGTTAAGGAAATGACAATCTTTCCTAGG
This sequence comes from Protopterus annectens, assembly GCF_019279795.1. Classification (NCBI taxonomy): domain Eukaryota; kingdom Metazoa; phylum Chordata; order Ceratodontiformes; family Protopteridae; genus Protopterus; species Protopterus annectens. The sequence continues at coordinate 1,551,936,945 of NC_056741.1, forward strand.
AAATGGACCAACAATCCTTGGGAGAAAGTTCTCTCCCTAATTGAGACACTCAAGATGGTCACAAATTAACCTACATAAGAAGAGTAGTCACAAGGAATCATAATTTATTTGTCCAACTGTTTGTTTAGTAATGTATAGCCTCTGTATATGCAATAATGATTTGTACTTCTTATATATAACTGACTTGAGGCCTATGTACATTTGTAAATAGTTACTTAACTTAAATATTTGATTTACAAAATCCATTAGCTATTGTTTGTAAAAAATGATTTCAATAAAATTATTTGAACAAAAAAAAAGGAATTAGGTGCATTGGTCTAAATTGAGAGAGGTGGCAAAAGCTGGAAAACACCCTAACCTCATGTCAAAATGGAAAAAGTGGGTTAAGGAGGATGATGGCTAATCTAACGATATTAAAAAGAAAGAGAAAGATGTGGGGTTTCAGGGAACCATTAGTAAACTCAAAGCTGAGTATTAGCTAAAAATAGCCACTAAAACCAAAACTTGTTACAATTTTTCTTTAACTATGTCAGGAAATTAAGAACTATCACCCAACAATGTTTTGAACTTATCTAGAGTAATACTACACTCTCTGATCCACAGGAAATTGCTACTATCCCAGCTAACAAATTAATTGTAAAATTTCCTCCACTCACACTTATAGCTATTTTGCAGGCTCCACAATCCCAGGCACCCCCTGTAATCACTATTGAACAGCTTCTCTTGGCCCTCTTAAATACTAAGAATACTTCACCCGTTGACTGTGATTGAATATCAGGCTGCCTGATTATCAGTGTCAAATGCAGCCTTTTTGAACCCCTACTTAATCTCTCAAATCTAAGCGTTTTCATATGTTACATTCCTGAAGCCTGGAAAATAGCCATTGTTAATACCATTACACATTTGTTGTCTACCCAAAGACCCTGGCAATTATATACCTATTAGTCTCACTAACTTCATACGTAAAGTTATGATGTGCATTATCTCAGACCCCATTAATCTGGACATTGAAAATTTCTTAATCTTGGAACTTCATAATTTTGGCTTTGATAAAGGAAGGCACTGCAACTTTAACCTCATTAATTTCTTTAAAAGAGTAGCCAAAGAAGTGGATAGTTGTTATGCTATACATACAGCATACCAAGACATACTAAGGCCTTTGATGGTATTCCCCATGCAGGCATTATTGTTACACATGTAAATCTGAATATAAATCCTTATATTATGCAGTGGATCGCCAACTGTTTGTCTGACAGAACCCATGTGGTAAGAAGCACAAATGCCACTTCTGAAGGCATAAAAAAAAAGTTACTAGTGGTGTACCATAGGCTTCCATTATGGGTCATCTCCTATTTTATATATATTTCTCAAACCTTTATGCAAGCACTCCTGGCCTATGGTTAACAACGTTTACAGCCGCCTGTAAACTAGGTGTTGTTATTCAATATCTCAACATGTAACTGCTGCAGCACAGATTAGGCCAAATTAACAACTGGTGCAAGGACAATGGTCTCAAATTAAATGTAGCACAGTTCATTTTGGTAAACAAAACAGCTTTACCTACCATATATATGTAATTCACCCCTCCAATTAGACACTGCTGTAAGGGATCTAGGCACTCTTGTTGATAATTTCTTATCATTTGACCATCATATCTCCACAGTAGTTCAGCAAGCCTTTTATCTGACTCATCCTGCCTGGGATGACATGATCGACAAACCACGATGCCTTGCCAGGGATGGCCTGCACCTGTTGCCCTTGGGATTCCAGATACTGGATAAGGCTCTTGCCACCCCTATAGTGCCTTTTTTAGGCAAGGCTCAAATGACAAATTCACCACTGTAATAGGTGCAAGCAAGCAAAATATGATTGTAATGCTACTCAGTGCTAGAAGTTTAAACCTCGAAATGCACTCACTAGAGGCATTTCTTAAAATGGAGAACATCGACATCTGTGCAGTGACAGAGACCTGGTTCAAGGCTCCAGAACCTTGTATTACCAGACTATAATTCATACCACACCTTTCAGCCACTTAACTTGGACCAAAACACTAAAGGCGGAGGCGTGTCCATATTCATTAAGAATATCCACACCTCCAGGCTAGTTGCTAAGCATAATGCATCCGAGATTATCCAAGTGCAACTAACTCTGGGCAAGACCGCAATCCAAATTATAGCTTGCTACAGATCTCCCACCATGCCCCAGGATTCTCACTCCTCATTTCTTGATACACCGGAAAATATTAAGGTACAACCTAATACCCTAATAATGGGAGATTTCAACTACCCCACCTTTTACTGGGAAAACTACTCATGTACCAACTCTTGTGTTCAACGTTTTCTGGAATTCATAAATTCCAATGCCTTGGATCAACTTATCCACACCCCCACCAGGGGCAGCAATATCCTAAACCTGATCATTACCAACATGGGCAACCGGTGTTCCACACCAGATGTCAATTCCTCGTTGGCCAGATCCGACCACAAGCTAATCACCCTAGACATCCACATCCCACCCCCACCCCCCATTAGGGAAACCACCGTAAAAAATTTCTCCAAAGCCAACTTCACGCTTCTTAAGACAGAAGTGGCAAACTTCACAACACACATGCTGATGGACAATAGAGGTACAACTGCTGAATCCTACACAAATGCACTTTATAAGCACTTACACGAGTGCATGGATCATGCAATCCCTAACAGTACCAAGATACTATCCTCAAAAAAAAGGATGCCAATCTGGTGGTCTCCTGCCATAAACAAACTCTACAACAGAAGAAAGAAACTGTTGCAAAAAAGTGTAAAATCCCATGATTGGAGGAACTCCCTGGTCAGCCTCAGTAATAAGCTGAGATCCCTCATAAAGTCCTCCAAAGCTAGTTACGAAAACAAAATTGCCACTGATTCTAAAGACAACCACAAAGCATTCTATAGCTATGTCAAGAATCTCAATGGCAACACTTAGACCTGCTTTGAGTTACAGCACAATGGCACTAAATATACAGAACCAACTGATATTGCCAACATCCTGGCAGATAGGTTCAGTGCTAACTTTACCCCTCTCTCACCCCCTAAAGGGCCCATCTCTATACTGGAAGAATGCAAAGTTCCTGTAATCATGGCTGAACAGGTAAAAAAACACACTCTCCAAAGCCAAGAACACAGCATCCATGGAACTTAACAACATCCCAGGCTGAGTTCTACATGACCTACAGAATGAACTGCACCCCACCTAAGTACCATGTCCAATCACAGCCTCACCTCAGGCTTTTTGCCTACTGAATGGTGCACAGCAATGATTATCTCACTCCACGAAGGGGGAGCCACCATGGACCCTGGGAACTACTGCCCTATTAGCCTGACGAGCCTGGTCTGCAAGTCTATGGAACGTATCATCATGGAACTTATAAACAATGACATTGGTAATCTCTAAACTCTGGACCCTACCCAGTTCAGGTTTGTAAAAGGCAGATCATGTCTCTTAAACTTGATAGACTTCTTTGAAGCAGTCACCAAAGCCGAAGATGAGGGTAAGGTGGTTCACACAGCCTATCTAGATCTCGCCAAGGCTTTCAACACCATCCCCCACTCTAGAATTATAGATAAACTCACTAAACTAGGTATAAAGCCCTATGTCACAAGATGGGTTGCCAACTGGCTTACTGACAGAACCCAGACTGTGAAAGTAGCAGACTCTAAATCCAGCTTCAGACAGTGACAAGTGGAGTACCACAGGGTTCAGTCCTGGGTCCTCTCCTGTTTGGTATCTACTCCTCTGAAGTACGGGCTAACACAGAAGGTCTTTGGCTAACAAAGTTCACAGATGACTGCAAACTAGGAGCCATAATTAAAGCTCCTAATGATGTGGACATCCTACAAAAGGGCCTCACTGAGACAGATGCCTGGTGTCAAAGCCATGGCCTCAAGTTCAATGACAAAAAGTGCATTGTCATCCCCTTTGGTAAAAACTCTGTACCAATGAACTACCGCATATTCGGTAGTTTACTTAACACTGAAAGTGTGATAAAGGACCTTGGGACACAGCTGGACAGTAGTTTCTCCTTTGATAATCACATCGCCACAGTAGTCAGGAAATCCTTCCATATGGCACACCTCAGCACAAAAGGTTTCTCATCCAAGAAAAAAGAGGTCATTGTTCTCCTCTACTCATCACTCATTAGACCCATTATAGAGTACAACACCCCTTTTGGCATGTACCTCACAAGACATCTACAACAACTGGAAAGGCCGCAGAAATACTTCACAAAGAGGATTACCAGCCTCAAATAGATGCCCTATGCAGACCATCTAAAAAAACTCCAGCTTTACTTCGTTGTATATCACCTAGTCAGAGGCGATCTCTTCCTAACATCCAAAGCTATGTCAAACCCAAAGCTGTTGGTCATGTTCCACTTAAAGAAATCCCAGTCCCTCCGAGCTACATGCTCTAGTGACCTAAACCTTGTCACCACAATAAACAGAACATGCTGGAGGGATATATTCCTGTCCCAGAGACTTCCCATACTCTAGAACAAACGTACTATCTATATCAAACAAAGCTCCTCATTAGCACTCTTCAAGAAAAATCTTGATGATTAGATGTGAGATAGGAAATTCACCCCAGGGATCACTTCTGTGGTTCTGCTCAACAGGGGCACAGGAAAATAATTTTCTTAAGTGGGGAAAGCCAGGGTACTGTTTGGCTAGGTTTATATAGGCCCTAGGGCCACTAGCCTAGTACCTACCTATGAACCTATGAACCTAACTTCCAAAGGACTCTACACTAGATCTAAGGAAATCATAATTCCCCTTTAGCCATATCTTAGCAGGCCAGTTATTGAATTATATGCACCTTTTGGCGTGTATTTATTTAAGATATCACCCAAAATGAGAGATCTCAGAAATTCATAAGTAAAAAGATTAGTGGTATCAAAAATCTTAGTTATCAGGCAAGACAGACTTTTCCATGGAGTTCAGTGTATTGCCTTTTGAGCCAAGAAAGAGCAAACCCAAGACCCATTGGAGTGATAGCTTCATATCCCAACATATCCCTCCCCTCAAGAACAAATTTTCATTACATGTGAAGCAGAGTACACTTGCCATCTTCAAGGAAAACCTAGATAATTGGATGGGCTGCCTCAGATTTTTCCCTTTTCTGCCTTATTTTTATTTATTTTATTTATTTATTTTAGATTTGTTAACCAGGAAATTCCAACTGGACACAGGTCCTTTTTCAGTCGAGGCGCAGGGAGAAAAGCTCCAATAAAGTACAAATCCAAAATACAAATTAAATATAGGGAGAAGGTTAGAAAAGTGCTTGGTATCACATCTGGACAAAGGAAGGATGACAAGGAGACATGGTGGTGGAATGAGGAAGTACAGGAGAGTATACAGACAAAGAGGCAAAGAAGAAGTGGGATTGTCAGAGAGATGAAGAAAGTAGACAGGAGTATAAGGAGATGAGGTGCATGGCAAAGAGAGAGGTTGTGAAGGCTAAGGATAAGGCGTATGAAGAGTTGTATGAAAGGTTGGACACAAAGGAGGAAGAAAAGGACCTGTACTGATTGGCTAGGCAAAGGGACCGAGCCAGGAAAGATGTGCAACAGGTAAAGGTGATAAAGGATAATGAGGGAAACATACTCACAAGTGAGGAGAGTGTGTTGAGGAAATGGAAAGAGTACTTTGAGGGGTTGATGAATGAAGAGAATGAGAGGGGAGAAGTTTGGATGATGTAGGGATAGTGAATCATGAAGTACAATGGATTAGCAAGGAGGAAGTAAGGATAGCTATGAAGAGAATGAAGAATGGAAAGGCTGTTGGCCCAGATGACATACCTGTGGAAGCATGGAGGTGTTTAGGTGAAATGGCAGTGGAGTTTTTAACCAGATTGTTTAATGAAATCTTGGAAAGTGAGAGGATGCCTGAAGAATGGAGAAAAAGTGTTTTGGTACCAATTTTTAAGAATAAGGGTGATGTGCAGAGCTGTAGTAACTACAGAGGGATTAAACTGATCAGTCACAGCATGAAGTTATGGAAAAGAGTAGTGGAAGCTGGGTTAAGATGGGATGTGATGATTAGTGATCAGCAGTATGGTTTAATGCCTGGAAAGAGCACTACAGATGCGATGTTTGCTCTGAGAGTGTTGATGGAGAAGTACAGAGAATGTCAGAAGGTGTTGCATTGTGTTTTTGTAGACTTAGAGAAAGCATATGACAGGGTGCCTAGAGAGGAGTTGTGGTATTGTATGAGGAAGTCAGGAGTGTCAGAGAAGTATGTAAGAGTGGTACAGGATATGTACAAGGGTAGTGTGACAGTGGTGAGGTCTGCGGTGGGAGTGAGGGATGTGTTTAAGGTGGAGGTGAGGTTACATCAAGGATCAGCTCTGATCACTTTCTTATTTGAAATGGTGATGGACAGGTTGACAGACGAAATCAGACAGGAATTCCCGTGGACTATGATGTTTGCAGATGACATTGTGATCTGTAGTGAGAGTAGGGAACAGGTGGAAGAGACCCTGGAGAGATGGAGATATGCTCTAGAGAGAAGAGGAATGAAGGTCAGCAGGACTAAGACAGAATATATGTGTGTGAATGAGTGGGAGGATAGAGGAATGTTGAGGATGCAAGGCATAGAGGAGGAGAAGGTGGATGAGTTTAAATACTTGGGGTCAATAGTTCAGAGTAACTGTGAGTGTGGAAGAGAGGTGAAGAAGAGAGTATAGGCAGGATGGAGTGGGTGGAGAAGAGTGTCAGGAGTGATTTGTGACAGACGAGTACCTGTAAGAGTGAAAGGGAAGGTCTACAAGAGGGTAATGAAACCAGCTATGTTATATGGGTTGGAGACGGTGGCAATGACAAAAAGGCAGGAGTTTGAGCTGGATGTGGCAGAGTTAAAGATGTTAAGATTTGCACTGGGTGTGACGAGAGTGGACAGGATTAGGAATAAGTATATTAGAAGGTCAGCCCAGGTTGGAAGGTTTGGAGACAAAGCCAGAGAGGCAAGATTACGTTGGTTTGGACATGTGCTGAGGAGGGATGCTGAGTATATTGGGAAAAAGATGCTAAGGATGATGCTACCAGGTAACAGGAAAAGAGGAAGGCCTAAGATAAGGTTTATGGATGTGGTGAGAGAGGACATGGTTGGTGTGACAGAGCAAGATGCAGAGGACAGGAAGAAATGGAAACAGGTGATCCACTGTGGCGATCCCTAATGGGAACAGCCAAAAGAAGATGATGATTTAAGAAAGAAGAAAACACAAGATTCACAAATGTGTATAGAATTTGCAATATTGACAACTGCAGACTAAACAGAAGTTAACAAACCTATAGGAGGTATCTAGTTTGACAGCAAAATAAGAGACTACATAATAAATACAGTTCTTTAGTTAAAAACATTAACATTATACATCATCCTGAGTAAATTACAATTTAGCGATAAAGAAAGCTATTACCCTGTATACGTAGTTGATGTTAACAATACAATATTTTATTTTATTTTATTTTATTTTTAAGGACAATAATTTTCAGAGAAACTAAGGACGGTCTGTCCAGGAGTGTTGCAGGAACATAGCCAGGTGTCTGCTAAGTGTGACCCTAAGAGTTTTTTTAATTGTGTAATATAGCTATTTGAGGTTATTAAGGTAATAGATAGCTTATTCCATATTTTAGGAATGTAGTTAGAGAAGAGTGAGTTCCCAGCATGATTGTTGGCTTTGGTGGTATCTAGAAGGTGTAGTTTGCTAAAGAGGAATCATTGTGAACTGGTGTATGAGAGTATAATATTTTGGAGAGCAGGGTTTTATCAGGTTGGTGGAAAATTTTGTATGCAAAGGTTAGCTGGTTGAAGTGTAGAAGTTGAGGAAGTTTGAGCCAATCAAGTTAAGAGATGCACAGTGATGTGGCCTATAGGAGGCACCAGTTGCAAACTTTGCTGTTTTATTATAGCAAGATTCCAGTTTGATTAAGTCTGTTTTGTGGAGGTTGGTTAGTATTGGGGAGTTGTAGAGGAGGCTTGATAAGAGGTATGTACGGACTATAGTAGCTTTTGTATTTCTTGTCTGAAATTGTTTGTTTCTATATATTAGACCTACTTTCTTGTGGACCTTTTTGATGGATTGGGCTATTGTCGATTTCTATCCCAAGTAGTTTAGTGTGTGTTATTGGGGTGATCATAGTTTTATTTTTGGAAAAGATAGTAAATGACTGTGAAGCTGAGGAGCATCTAGTTGGGCTAAAGAGAAGGAGCTTAGTTTTGTTGGGATTCAGAATGAGTTGGGAGTTAGTGAGCCATGTTTTGACAGATAGGAAAGAATCATGGGTAATAGTATGGAGTTCTTGTAGTGTGGAGGCTGCACATACTAGGGTGGAGTTGCCCGCGTATTGTACTATAGAGGCATGTGCTGTGGAGGTGCTGAGCTGGTTGGTGAATATAGAGAAAAGTAGAGGTTCAAGAATGGAGCCTTGTGGAATCCCTAAGAGAACTGGGAGCAGAGGGGACAATTGGTTTTGCCACTGGACGGCTTGCAGACATCCTTCTAGGTAGCTTTGGAACCATGTGATACTAAAATTACTAAGGTTTAGGGTGGAGAGAATATTAATGAGTTTATTGTGATCTACCATCTCAAAGGCATTGGAAAGGTCCAAGAATATAGTAGATACATACTGTCTATTGTTTCTATCTTGGTTAACCATATTGGTAAAGGCCATTAGTGTGGCAGTGGTGCTATGAAAGGGACGAAAGCCATGTTGGGTGTGTAATAGTAGTTTGTGTGTGAGAAGGTAGTTCTTTAATTGGGTATGCACTACTCTTTCAAGTATTTTGGATAAGGGAGATATGATGGCAATAGTGCAATAATTTGTAAAATCTGTGGAATTATCTACTTTATATAGTGGTAAAATATGGGAGGTTTTGCAAATACTAGGTATATGGGTCTCAGATATTGATCGGTTGGTAAGTATGACTACTGGATAAACTATAGCTTCAGCTGCAATTTTTAGAAAGTCATCTGGGAGGTTATCTATGGCTAGAGTGGTTGGTTTCAGTTTTTGAAGTAAATTTTTAATGGATTCAATAGACACTGGGTGCAAGCTAAAGTGGAGAGTATTATTTTGGGAGATGGTACTGTGTTGGGGGGGGGGGTAGAGCTGCTGATGATGGTTTGAGAGTTTGCAAGGGCTTGAATTGTTTTTATGGAGTATTTACTGAATTGGGTTGCTGGTTGTCAGAATTGTTAGTTGTTGTTGGGTTAGGGGTAATAGATTTACCTGGCTGAAGTACGTTATTAATTGCAGCCCAGAATTTTTGAGGGTGTTTTATAAGTTTATTCAGTATATTATAGCAGTAGTTGATTTTGTCTGATCTAACTAGCCATTTTGCTTTGTTACATAGTTTTAGGTATGTTTGTTTTGTTAAGTGTGCTTTATTTATTTATTTATTTTTTAAATTGTTCTCATGCCTTGTCTCTAGCTTTTAGTAAGGATCTGCATTCCTTAGTTAGCCAGGGTGCATAACTGGATTTAATTCTAATAGTTCTAGGGGGTGCATAGTAGTTTAGTATGTCTAGGAAGGTAGTGCTGAAGGTGATAACTGCATAATCTAGAGGTAGCTGTTTTAGTGAATCCCATTTGCAACTATTTAGTGTAGAGAAGAAAACTGTTAGGGTTGAAGTTTTTTTTGTTTCTGATTAGATGGAAGGCAGTCTGGATGGATTGGTGAGAACATGTTTGAAGAAGAAAGGTTGGGTGATGGTCACTTAGGTTGTCTTGGAGACAGCCCATTTGAGATTCTCAGGAGGGGTTGCTAACCAAAATCCAGTTGAGGATTGACTGTAATTTGGACATTTGCCTGTCCTTGTAGGGGATGTGATTAAACCCGTGAAGGTCTATATGGGCAGAGGGATTATGTGATGAGCAGTCAAGCCAATCAATATTGACGTCACCCAACAGTATTGTTTCTTGTGGTAAGGATGTGGTGATTCAATAAAGTAAACTTTCCAAAGTGGGAATAGTTCTACTTGGTGGAATATGACCTTCTATGATCTTAATGCGCTTTCTGGGGTTAATTTTTAATTTGGCAAATGTAAGCCCAGAATTGTCAAAGTCAGTGGTAGATATGTGTAGGTGGTCAAGTATTAGGTGATTTTTGAAGAGGATTGCTACTCCCCCACCCTTTCTTGTTAACCTATCTTTACACGGAATATTATTTCCAAGAGCTGTTATTCATTGTTGTTATTGTTGGGTTTTAGCAATGTTTCAATTAATATTACTATATTTGGGGAGTATAGAGAGATTAGTGCATGCAGGTCATGAACTTTATTTGCAATACTCCTTACATTCATGTTAAGGAGGAGTAGGGATGTCTTTTTTTTTGGTGTAGTGATCTTATGTTGATAGAATTTGAGCTACTTGCTATATTGGGTGGTGGCATGTGACCAGGATTGGAGTGTATGTCCCCAGATTGATTTAACTGGTTTAGAATGTGTATATAGAGTTTGATAAGTTTGTTTAGTAGTTTTTCCAATTTTTTAGAAGTGTGGGAAAAGGTTCTTAGAGGATGGAATCTTTTTAGATGATAGTCCATGTTGGAGGAAGAGAAAGGTGCTAGTACAGTTTTAAGGTTTGTTTAGGTATTTAATTGATGTGGTTTGCCAAGGAGGGGAAATGTTGTGTTGTAGCAGAATATGGTATGATGTGAGGGAGTATAAAAGTAGTAGGATAGACCCTACAGTTTGGAGGAGTATTACTTGATAATAGATTATAGTGAGGGAAAGCAGTGTATTAGGGTAGCTTGAATTTTAATGTGTTGAGTGAGATAGATATGTTCTGTGGATTGTGGCTAGCATATATGTGAAGAGGTTAGTGTGTGAGTATGAGAATAGACTGGAAGGGTAGAGGTATGCGTGTGAGTAAGAAGTATGGATTTGCAGCATGGGTGTGATTCATCTGCTATCTACTAATGATATTGAGTATGGGTGATTTGTAGTGAATTCAGCTTTATGGATCAATTAACTGAGGTCTAGGTGATGATTGGAAGTAATGTGGGTGGACTTGGTAGATATGACTGTAATTGAAATGGGGATGTGTGGGAATAGGGGTAGGGTAGGGAAGCTGAGTGAGCCTGAGTGTAGTGAGGGGGAATGGAGTGGGATGGCTCGGGCCCCTTGTGCAGCCCTGTAAAGAAGAAAAATAATCATTAAATTAAGTTATGGTAGGAATAGAGCTTGAATACTAGAGGAGAGAGGATGGAGGGCATTATTTATAGGTATTTGCTGGATAAAGATAGCCTCAGGAGAAAGTGAACAGGTAGCAGGACAAATAGAGTAGGTAAAGAGAAGCAGAGAGAGATCTTTTAAGTGATGAAGTTGTCGTCTATAGAGGGATAATAAAGCTAGATGTAGGAAAGTATTATTGTGAAGGACAGTATATTAACTGTTTACAGAGGCTACTAGTTAAAGGGAACAGGAGGCATTAGGCTGAAGAACAAGGGAAGATATGGCAGTATGGAGTGGAGGCTGCTTGGGAGAAAGGAGGGGTGATGTATGATGGGACGCGAGAAGTCAGAGATTGAGGAACAGAGACAAAAATTAGTAAGACCAGTATTTATTTACATACATTGACTGTCTGTGGCCAAGTCTCCAAACTAGAAGGTCCAGGCTTCCACCAAAGGAAATAGAAATTCTCAGGGACCAGTTTTGGCACGGGCTTCACTCTGACACAATGGTGAGCAGGAGACCTCAGATATGGTAGTATCTCATTAACTGTTTGTGGCCAAGGCTCCAAGCTAGAAGGTCAAGGCTTCCACCAAAGGAGCTCGAAATTCTCAGGGACCAGTTTTGGCATGGGCTCACTGTGACACAATGGTGAACAGGAGAGCTCAGATATGGTTGTGTCTCTTAACATTTAGCAGGTCTTAGTGACTGGATAGATACTTGTACATCACCCTGCAGCATTCTTGATGGCTAGCGGAGGAGACTAGTGGGAAAAAAGCCCTTTATGAAGCTAGAGGGAGCTTTTGAATTTATTTTAGCTAGGACTGTGATTGTCTGCAGACTGATTTCCTAGTACTTGCTAGTGATCTGATATACCAGTCAGGTATGCTTGTATTTGTCACCTCTTAGTCAATAATCAGATTTTAACATAGCAGATGTATTTGTTTACATTTTCCATCAGTAAGTAGACATCTCTTTTGTGTTTTACTTTTGTTTTACATTGTACTCCTTTTTTCTGCTCTTGCATGTCATCAGAGTTAGTTACATAGATACTGGGGTGTGTGGGCAGAGACCCCAAATCAGTGATGCAGAAGGTCTAGCTTCCCTGCAAAAATAATTGTTATCTAATATATGTAATCTGACCTACAGTGATTTTTTTGTGATGAAACCTGCCATTAGATGTGTTAGTTATGCTTATTTGCATTTGACTAACACAACTAAAACAGATACAATGAAATATTGTAAATCCATTAATTTTATTAAAACATAACCAAAGCCCAATAAACATACATTTTAATTCATTAGTAATAAAGTAGTAAGAAGTTATAACACTTCTTTGTTATATGGTTTGGGTCTTATTTACCTTAATATTAAATGATTAATCAATACTATGGAGACATATTAGACTGGGTAACATAGAAAAACAGAATTTTCTCAGTTATTAACTATATCATTTTGAAATAACAACATAACTATTTAAGCAATTGGTTTGTTTGTTTGTGTCTTTCGGCTTTTCCTGGTTAGGGGTCGCCACAGCGGAACTCCGGTCCGCTAATGATTGGCAGTAGAGTTTTACGTGCTGGCTTGCCAGGCCTAATGCACAACCTTCAACGAAGGAACGCCCGTTCACGCATGTCGCCACACAGAAGACGCTCTAACTGAGAATCGCACAGGCAACGTCTAACTGTGAGGTGACAATGCTACCGCAGCACCACCACCGCAGTTATATTTAAGCAACTGGTAAAGGATCGAAAACTTTTTTTTTTAACACAACATACATAACTGTAAAATTAGTACATAGAGGTGTGGTATGCTATAGTAAAGAAATATTGCATAATTATATTTATACAAACTAGGAAACCATTTGAAAGCCCAAAACTCATAATTGTGACTCCTGGAACAGTGAGGACAAGTGTATGAAAATGGAGAACATGCTTATTAACTTCAATATCATTGTTCCTCAGAGTTTTCACCTTTCTCTGAAGTGAGGTAATTTTTGAGTTATAAATAATTGGGGCGTGATAGTTCAGCTCCTCAATTTAATAGGAAAATAACAAGTTTTAGTATGTGCTATATAGCTTTTTGAATTGCTGAATTGTTCCCACCAATTCTGAGACTCACAATTGTAGGCCTGAAAATGACAATAGGGAGTTATATACAAACAATATAGAGATTTATGACCACATTACTAATCACAACCAGATGTTGTGTAGATGGAGAGACAGGACAATGACTGAAGCTTATGTCTTTAATCTGTCTTGAAAGCATATTAGCAAATGGTTATGACTTGTGGTCATGACTTGTAACCCACACTAAAAATTATTTGTAATACATGGAGTTTAAACTGCTCTGGTGGACTATATGTTCAAAAGAAGTACTTAGAAGCTTGAAGTGTCTAACAGCTTTAAAAGCTGTCCCAAAATATACTGCCACACAAGCAGTTGTAAGGTGCAAAGCACACCTCTCATCAAACAACATTAAAAGGTCTTTGACACTTTGCTGTGACACATTTTTGTTGTACATGTTGTGTGGCAGCATTAGAATTGTTACAACTTTAAAAAGCTGATCATAAATTTCCAGTAATATTCAATTAATTAATTCAAGCTTCACTAATAAAATTGGTATATATTCAGGTTGTAATATATTGTTGACATAGAAGTCAAAAAAATTTACCTCAGGTGTGGAGCAGAGCAAAGTGAAATTCAAGAGCTGAATCTTAACTTCTGTATCAGTAACACATGACAAATGAGCTATGATCAGAGAGACCCAATCACAGTTCTTTATATTGGATCAGATGCACAGCTAACTGTTCTGGAACCCAGCACTCAGTGCCAGCACCTTTTCTGGACCAACCAGCAAAACAAACACAAACAAACAAAAAAAAAAAACATTTCTCCTTGTATCATAAATGCAGTGTATCAGAACTCAGAGATGAATGACAGTCTGTGCTAACACCCAAGTAGCATCTACTAATCATACTTCTTGACACCTACTTTTTGCCTGATCTTAACAGTGCAAGCAATAATGCCCAGCAGGTTGTTGAACCACAAATTCATCCCTGAAGTAGTACCCAAGTCCCTTATATAAAGTGGTAATGTAAATTTTTCTACCTGCTATGGGTTATTCATACTTAAATTACAAGGGCTAAACAAAACTTAATGGTAATGCATGGCTAGGCTTCTAAATATCCTTCAGATTTATAACCTATTAAGAAACTATGAAAATATCAATGAATGACAGTGGGACTGGTCAGACGATCCTTCCATATTTTTCATTAAAGAATGCATTGGCTGAATAACAACAAGATTGTTTGGAGAAAATGGGGAATGAGTTAGCTAATAGTGTTGTGAAGGAGTAACAGGTGATTGGATAGTGAGCCTATGTTAGTCACTACTGATAGGTAGAAAATTACTGTCTGTGATTAGCTAGGGAGTTCTGTCTAGGTTCACTGTGACTGGGTGGGGGGTAAGCCTTTGAGCTGGTGGACAGTTTCCTAATAAGACAAGTATTACAGTCTGATGGTGGCTTGCTTTTACAAAATTAGTCCTTCAGGTTTTTGTACAAAAGAGTGTTATAACATGGGATACATAATGAGTCATTCAATGTGAAGCAAAAAAAAAATTAATGACTTTCCTAATCCCCACAATCACAAAACATTTTGTAGATAAATAAAAGTAGTACAGAAAGCAGATTAGCTGGTTGTCTAATGGAGGGTTGTGAGATCCATTTGGGGCTACATTTGACACTTCAGGGATTTATCAGTTGCAGTTTCAGCTTTAGTAGCTTCTTCAGATCATATCAGAGAAAAGAAAAAAAAGACAGATGTGGAAGGAGTAGTAACTGTTATGAATGCGTACAAATTCATAATATAAAACACGTGAGACTGGGATGTAAGCAGATGTGTAGGGATAAGAAAAGAAACCCAAGGCCAAAGAAAAATCAAACATGAAGATGCTAAGTGAGGAGGGAATTAAACACATGTATAAATGCTACCAGAAATACAAGGAGATCTGTGCTCTAGAATGGCTATAAGATAATCGATGAAGTGACTAGCAAATATAATTGAGGTATAAATAGCAAAAGCAGAACTCTCTCAAGCCCCTTATAACAAGTTTTTCATCTAGACATACATTTGAATAGAACTGAAAATAAGAAACCAGGTAGTAGCTGGAGCCAGTAACATACTTATGAAATAGACATGAAAAAAATTGATAAAAGCAAACAAAAAATAACAAAACACATAAAGTCATTTATTAAAACAGGTTTTTGAGTTCCAGGATGCTCCTAATGGAGCAGGAAATATTCAGTCTTGATTTTGATATGCCTTTAAGTGACTAATCCATTCTACCTCTGTTTACTTTAGGAAACCCTCTTTACTCCCTTCAAAGCATCCACAATGAATCTGTTTAATGACATGGAATATGAACCTGATGTGGTGTCTGCAGTTAAGTACAATTCTGGTGACTAGTTTACTTCTTTCCTTAAAGTATATGTTAAACCAATGTCTAGTAACTTGTTTTTTTCTGGGTGATTGATAATTTTTCAGATTTAAAAAATTTGGAAAAGTAAAACATGAACTATGTTCACTGTTAAGGTACTTCTTCCTTCCATAGGGACAATAGAGGTAGTGTTTTGGATCATCTAGCTGCAGGGTTTACATTGAGTTGGGCTGCAGAGGAATGTTCCTGGGCAGTCCATACAAGATTCCTTCTGTGGTATCTGTAATCAGTCTCTGAAGTTCATGGACCTCCAGTAAATAAAATGATGCCTACTTCCATGATTTTATTCCTTAAGGCTTTATTCTCAGTGAGTATACTCCAGTTGGACTTAATGTTTCCTATAATCTTGACTGAATGATTGGTATAAGTGATTCCCATGTTCTGTATGAGGTCCTCTTTGTTGTGGGCATTCCTGCAGTGTTAAGTTTGGTCCTTGGATGGAACTAAGCTGGTGACTCTGGCCTTGTGCTTTCCAGTGGATGTCTTATCAGAGAAAGTGCTGGAGGACTGTGTGTGTGTGTGTGTGTGTGTGTGTGTGTGTGTGTGTGTGTGTGTGCGTGTGCGTGTGCGTGTGTGTGTGTGTGTGTGTGTGTGTGTGTGTGTGTGTGTGTGTGTGTGCATACACACACACACACACACACACATATATATATATATATATATATATATATATATATATATATATATATATGGATCTCGTACTGAGTGAAAGCTCAAACAACTGAAACCACATTGGCAGAACACACTTTAGCATAAGGGCTTTTCACCGATAAAGCACTGTCGCTAAATTGTGTTAAAAAAACTATAAAACAGCAAAATAAAAAAAACAAAAACACGGTACTCACATTTACGCAGGGGGACAAGCCCCCCTGCACCCCTCACATACCCCCTACTTTTATATTCTCACTCAGAGATCACACTACAGTGGGGAAAAGGGAATATACCCTTATCCCCACTGTGCTACAATCTCAAAAACAGCCATCTCCCCACATTTTTATCCTTATTTAAGCACACTTTCACGGAAGTGCTTTTTCGGTGAAAAGCACTTTTATGAAAGTAAGCTCGGCTATTTCACTTTTAGTGAATCGGCCATTCGATAAAGAGTACGGATCCCATATATATATATATATATATATATATATATATATATATATATATATATATATACACATATACACAGGCACGCACACACACCTATAAATATGCTCTGGACATTAAAGTCAGGCCAAGTTGCAATGTTTTTCATCATGGCTGATTCAGCTTTTTTAGCCTTAAGGAAGTCATTACATTTCTTCTTTATGTTTCTGTCATTCCTTTTAATTTTTACTGAAATATTTGCACATACTAAAAATGTAAGAATAAAGAGTAATATTTCCTAGTCATAAATATGGTACTTTGAACCAGACAATTCCCAGCTCATCAGTTTACTATGCATGTTTTGGAATGCAATGCAAAAGATGGGTACAGATCTGATACGGAAGAAATAGGGTACCTTTTGTTTTTAGATACAGATTAAGTTACAGTCTATATAGGTGAAGGGATGCTCCTTCTTTCTAAACTTGGTATTATTCTCTGAACAAGTTAATGGTAGCGTAGATGAAGGTCTGGCGGTAAACACACATATACAGATATGGTAAAATTCTTTGACATGAACCCACATGCAACTATACTCAAGGGTAAACTGTTAAAATTTAACTGGTGTACAATTAATTAAATCAAAAGCTGGTAACAGTACAACACAGTAAACTGGACAGTAGGAATGCTGACAAAACCTGAACATCTGACTATGAACATCAGTGCCAGAAGACTTGGCTGAGCCCTTTACTATATGGTATTACCTTTTCAGAAGTGACCGTGGCATCCAGCTATAAGTGATAAACTAATTCAGATAGCTTCACACTGTTACCACCATAACAAATTGAAGGTTCTGGCAAAGAGATTTATACAGTATATACTTATGACACTCTGACAACAATTCTGCATTACCAGTATCAAGAACTATAAAGTATTGTACAACATGGTAGATTATAATAGGGGCATTTCATACAGTCACCCATGGTTCATGGGCTTCAGAAAGACCTAAAAGGTGACTGGCAAATTGCTTTAATGATACTTTTTTTTTTTTTTTTTTTTTTTTTTGTGTTTTATTGTGGTCCCTTCTGCTGTGAGTCCCATTGTGCTCTACCATGCTGATGGTAATGATTGATATGTACAAATATTGTGTTGGATTTAGGCTTGGGCAAGCCCCCTTCCTTTTTTATTTCTTTTATTTACTTACTTCTGGTATTCACTGTCTTTCTGCTCTTTCTGCGTGACTGAATTTCAAACATCAGAGTGGCATCCTGTGGTCCGTCCCTCTCTTGATCGAGCCAACTGGAGTGCCATGAGAAGCAGAAATCCCATGACATTTAAAATAACAAAAATGTAGTTTGCATTGCACAGCTGCAGAAGAATAGTGATCCAATGTGGTTGCATGGTGCTACTGCTGGCAGTCTTACCTTATCTCAGGTAAATTGATGACTAGCATCTGTCAATAGTAATGCTGTGCTTTGGCTACAAATTTACCCCCACAGACCGTGTACAAATTTAACACACACATACAAAAAAGGAAGGTAGGAAGAATGTTGTCTATTATCCATATTCTTCCTGCTGATCTTTTAAAATGTATTTATTTAAACATTAAGTAAAATAAATTGCCATGGTAAGGGGAGTGGTTTAACTTTACATGTCAGCACTGCTCATCTGTTCATAACTTTCGCTCAAAATTTTGTTCTGTCTCTACTAGGTCCTTCTAAAACTGGTGATTTAGGGCAAAAATTGTGGTGGATTACATTGCATTCATTAGAGTTATAGACTTCTTTTACTTCAGAAAATGCATCTTAATTAATATTCTCATTCTATCAACTTTTGAAATCAACAGCATTAATTTCCTAAAAAGTGTCTTTGCTTTGGGGAAATTTTCTCTGATTCTAGAAGCATAGATCTCAACCTCGTCTTCATTCCGGCGAAAATTTTGACATGTTGAAAATACCTTGAAGGAGTCACTGTATGTCTCTAAGAGTTACAACTTGTAATACATTTTGTTGACCATTTCTTTTATTTTTTATAATGAGGCATCAGAAGTGTACAGAATGTGGCGTTTTTGTGGTGGAGGTGGATGACTGATATAACTTAACAAGGGAGGGCTCAACATATGCCTCTAGGAGCAAAAAGTTGATGTATGTTCACGGGCAAAGGTGGTGAAATATCAAAAATTCCACTGGGACATTGTGTGCGATAGGAGCTGAAATTTGTGTTTGTATTTTTTGTACAAAATGACAGCATTTGTGTGTGTGCAGATGTGTGTATTTTTATAAATATTTTTTTCTTATATTTTTCATAATCAGGCTGACTGGCTAGAAGTTAACATTTAATACAATTTTATATTCAGTGATATTTTATGTGTTGCAGGCTAAAATGGAGAGACTAAACATGCAAATAATTCTGTATATTGGATGTTTTTATGTTTTTATTTATTTATTTGGGGTATGTTTGTCGAATGGAGAACTGCCTATTTAAGGTGGCAGAGAGGATTAAGGCTGATATATGTTAATAAGCCCCATCTACTGACCCGGAGTTTGATTCATTCAGTCTCTATTAGCCTGCTGTGTAACCGAGCACGTGACAGAAAGTTCTTCTTTACTGAGTCTATAAAGGTCTATGACCACTACCCAGTCCATGGTTAACAAATACAATGAAGTCAATCAGAGGCTTGGACAGTCACAAAATAGGAAAACAGAGGCTGAGGAGATCAAATTTTGCAGTACAGGAAAGTATGAAAGTACTTTATAATATTGCTTATGTCTTTAACTCAGTCCTTTGGGCAGTGACTTTTTTTCTCAGTGACATGCATGCTGGCAATGACACTGGTGGTAGTAATAATAGTAGTACAGTACTGGCCTGGTACTGCAGTACTGGCCTGGGCCTGGAAGTACAGTACTGGCCTGGTAGTACAGAAAAGTATTGGCCTGGCCCTGGAAGTAAAGTACTGGCCTGGGCCTGGGAATGCAGTATTGACCTGGGCCTATAAATACAGTACTGGCCTGGGCCATTTTTCCTTCCAAGAAAATTACTTGTTATAACTTTATGTTCTTTTTTCCACTAGCTTATTAAATACTTTATAGAAAGTTTATATAATTTTATTTTTGGTGGCATTTGTGTGTCTGAGGTTGAAAATTTAGTAAGTGGAAACATGATTTAAAACATTCTGTAGTTTTTTTTTTTTTTTTTTAACCAACTGGTCAACCACACAGTAAGAAAATAGAGAATGATGGACTCCTACCTTGTAATACAACAAGGCAATGCAGTATTTTTTTTAAATATTAGCTCATAGCTTTATTCATCCTTCCTATTTTAATATCTCTCAGCTGTTTCTGATTTTGCAGAATGTCCCTCAGCTTGCTTCATATTTTTGGTCTGTTCCTCATAACATTTATTGTTTTCTGACAAATTATTGAGCACCGCAGTCAACAAATAATGACAGAAACTTTAGTTTTAGACATTATATTGAGAAATGTAAATATATTCCTATGTTTGGACTGCTGAACTCTATTATTGTCAGGCTATGTACTTAATTGGTGTATTTAGAAGTTGAAAAGCCATTAGAACATATTTTGCTTATTTGTGTGAGTGTGTTTCACTTGAAATAACAAGGTGGGTTGTGGGGTGAGGCACGGAATGAAGACAGCCCAGGGCATCAGGCATACTTAATGTGCCACTGACTATACATTAGAAAAACTACTTTGAACTTAGGCTATAAAAATGATGATCACAGAGTCAAACCTGACATTGTCTTAAGGGTTTTACGCATGTATACTGATATCAGTCTTAGCTTTTACTAATATCTCCCAGCACTGCACTGGAGATGGCTTACTTATTACTAAAGGAAATATGATACTTGGCATAAATCAACTGTTATTAAAGGGAATACCAGAATGATCCAGAGAAACAAAATGAAGCAGTGTTTATAATATTGATTTGGCCATTTATACAGTACAAAATAACTTTTTTGCTTATATAATGAAATAACTTATAGAATCAGATAGCATTCAAAAAGTTTCTACTAAACTTAGTTCCTTACTTTTCTGAATGATATTCTGTGATTGTATTTTGAACGCTGGTTTGATATTGGGTACTATAGATCGCTGAGTGTATTGTTCCTATTCAGCCACTGTAGCTAGACTGCACATGCACATAAGTACAGAGCACGTGCAAGAACAGTGCTGTTTTGTACAGTCAGCCAGAGTGAATGTAATCATGAATGGAGATGCACATGTGAGGGTCTTTGAAGAAATGAGTGGATCAGTTAGCTTAAATACAAGTTCAGTTACAGTTCCTGACAATTTTTATGTACAATAAATATCTTGAAATCATAGACTGCTTCATCCTCTCTTTTGAATGCATGAAACAAGCTACATGTACCGTAAATAAACTAGAGGAGGACACCATTAAACATATTACATTGCTTCTTGCAGCCACCAACCACCCTAGACACATCACTATGAGTTGTTAACAAAAGTCTTTGCCCCAAAATTGGTACTTTACCTTGTAAAGTCTGTTCAATGTGTATGTACATTAATAAGGCAACACAGTTTAAAAATATAAGAACAGGGTGGTGCAGTGGCGCAAGGGTTAGCATTGTTGCCTCACAGCAAGATGTTCTCTGGTTCAATTTTCAGCTAGAGTACCTTCTGTGCATTGTCTGCATGCCCTCCCTGCATTTGTGTGGGTTTCTTTTGGGTGCTCTGGTTTATTCCCACGTTTCAAAAACATGTATCTGGAGCGTTTCTACCAGGGCCTCTGCTGAAAATTGGCTTTGTTCCAAGTCAATGTTAAATAAATAAATATTATTTTCAGAAGTATGCCAAAAGTAGTATTAAACATTAAATGTATTTAGCAATGTACAGAAAGTGTCAAGTCTATTACGCTGGCAACAATGATTGTTTTAGAAAATGCATTTTTGAGCACACACAACAGACATTAATATGAGTAAGGATACAAATGCATTGGAATGTCACATAAAAAGTGAAGGAATGATAATAAAGTTTTGTTTTCAAGTATTGGACATTATACAATATAGTGTTACAGGTAATGATGTCATGAGTTATACAGAAAGTGTGTCATTTAAATGGATAATTAAATTAGAAGATTATAAGTTTCCTTATTTAAATGACAATGACTCTTTAAAGCCTGTTTTTAAAAAAGAGCACTGAGATACCGATCTGCATGCTTTTTTATATGGATGTTTATTAAAGAATTGTATTACTTGGAGCTCTGGGCCATCTGAGGAAAGAAACTGAACCACTGTTTATAATACTGATTTAGCCATTTATGCAGCACAAGGTAGCTCTTTTACTTATAAAATGACATATCTCATAGAAACAGATAATGTTCAAAAAGTTTCCTGCTAAACTTAGCTCCTTACTTTTCTGAACAATATTCTGTGACTGTATTTTGAGCACTGGTTTGATATTGGCGATCTTAAATAAACTAGAAAAGATAGCAATAAATATATTAGTTTTTTTGCGACCACTCACCACCTCTACACATACCACTATGACCTTTTATCCACTTCGTGTTGGCTGATTCTATTAGCCAACTTCATTTTTAATCTGTGTTAAAAAACATACTCAGCATTTTGTATAATGATATAAACCCTCAAGAAACCTCAGATCCACTGTTTGTTGATTGATAAAGCAGTCCAAAAGTCAAAATTAATTTGTTGATTCCATATTTAGAAATTGTGTAGGCAGCATACGGAGCACAGTTCTGAGCAATATTAAACGTTGTAGCAACAAACTGATATTTAAGGAGGAGGTTATTTTTTTTACTTCATCGCTTTGAAAAACTAAATTTACAATATCAGCTATATTATGTTTTATTACTGAAAATAATGTTATCTATATGCTTTAGTTTGTTCTATGCCTGTTCAATAAAGACTTTTTTACGTGCAGGGTAGAGATGTTCGTCTTTCTATGATTATTTATCATAGTACAGCAATGATCAAAAGAAGAACAAAAATCATAAAGCCTTTCATCCTTAGTGTACAGTATGTGATAAAATCTCTGGCCTCACTGTATTGATATATATTATTATTAACATGTAACTCCCAGTGCTGTGTTTTTGTTATATATTATTTATTACCTTTATATCTGAACATTCACATTTTATATGTTGCATGTACAGTAAATATTACCTTAAACAATATGATTAAATACGAAATAAATTTCAAATATTCCACTTTTCCATCTACATGCACTATAAGGACTGTTGTTATTAGCAGTATGTGATATTAGCTAGCTAATTCATGTGCAATTGTATCCAAAATTGTATCTAACCATAGATGGTATTTATGGAGTTTTAGTTCTAGCTTACACCAAGATGGACAAACAAGTCAACAAGTCATAATAACACTAGTAGTAGTCATACCTCTCAGCTCTTCTTGATTTTGCAGAACATCCCTGATACTGACACATAGTTTTGCCTAGTCCCTAAAAAAAGTTTCATTTTTTTTATAAATCATTAAGGATTATACTCAGTCAGTAATGCTTTTTATTGTTCATAAAATGAATGTTGGTACAAAGGCTGCTGTAATAATAATATGTAATAATTATAAAAACATCTTCACCAGTGGCATAGATGGATAAAGCCCTGAATTCAACACAGGTGACCTGAGATTGTAAAGCAGATTGAGTGCTTGACACAGCCAGTAAAGTGGAGGGGCATGCCCATGCCAGGGGGAATAGTGAGCAAACAGCAGAAACACTCACATGGTTGGCTTCCCTGGCTGATACCGAGAAAATAATCACATTTCCTGTTGATGAACTGGGTCTCCTGCTGATGTTAGCACCTTGTAGAACTGAGGCTTGGTGTAGCACTGATGTCCAATAGATGAATCAGAGGTAGAGTGTTACTTGATGGTGCAGGGGGTAGAATGTAGGAGAAAAGAGTCCTTGGTAGCAGTAAAATGCTGACCCAGGTGCTATGATCACCTCCTCATCCCCAAACATAGGTCAGAGTAAGTCCAGAGTGGCTAGTTATGTACAGCTGATCTGGAGGATGAGGAAAGGCCTTGGATGTAGCTGATGGTCAGTTGTGGGGAGTCAAAAATGAACAAAATGCTACTTATACTACCACTAATAATATTAATAATGTTATTATTGTTATCTAAAGCTCTGCTACACGATACATTTTGGCTGCTGTCAATATAGTCTCTGCTGCGTAGGTTTGTGATTGGTATTTATGTCTGCTCTTCAAGACATTCCCAGACATTATTCCTTTTGAAATGCTTTGACAGGAATACATGATATGTTTATATATCAATTGTCCAGTTGCACAAATTAAATTTAACAACAGGAAAGCACACATCACTTTGTGTCTTCACAGGTACTGGAACATGCTATCATTCACAGTTACTGTAGTTCCCTGTCATTGTGCTGCCAGGGGAAATGTTTGCACCCAAAGAGACCCCATCTAGGCACAGAAACAACATATAAAGTTTGTATAGCAGGAACTCAGCCCAGACCCAAAGTTGAGAACAACGCAGTGTGAATCAACAATCCTACCACTGTGATGCCCTCTCGCTAAAAAGTTGCCTTGAATTATTTGTATCTCAATTTCTTTGTCACTGCCTGAAAAATTACAGTTGTGTAAAATCTTGCCATAACAGTAGATGTCCTTGTTTAAACTGTTGCAGTATTCATCATGTGTGGGATCTCTTGCCAAGCATAGCCAATGTACAGTCAGTATACCAAAGCCTTTATTACCTAGGGAATATTGTATGTCAAGATGTATGTTCCCCGTACAAGAGTAGGGCATAAAAGTGATGTATATATGCTCCCAGCTCAGAACTGAAGTGCCCCAGGAGAACTAGGACCCCCCATTGGAAAGGAGGACATGTGCATCCAGAAAAAGGAAGAATGGAGAGAAGGAGAGGAATCTTGCAGCTAGTACAAAAATACCACCCATGCAAAAAGGAAGAGAAAAGGGACCTGGCGGGAGAGAGTGAATACTGCAACAGTGAAAAGAAGGAATTACTGTTATGGTAAGATTTTACACAACTGTACTATGTCCTTCAATATTACTGTTGCAATATTTATCACCTCTGGGAGAGTACAAAAGCTACAGTGAAGGCAGGGGGGAGGAAGGCAAGGAGAAACCTTCCACAAACAAATGAAGGATAGCCTTAGGAAAACTGGCCATTGTCCTGGAAATGACAGCCATTTTGCAATGTTTTGTAAAAGTGTGAACTCAAGATCAAGTAGCAGCTTCAGGGATGGAGATGGTGTCCAGACCTTTTAAGAAATCCCCTGAGGAAGCCACTGCTCTAGTAGAATGAGCCCTTGCAGAAGCAGTCAACTGCTTGCCATGAAAAGAATAACAAAAAGAAGAGGCCTTGGAAATCCAGGAGGAGATGGTTTGCTTACAAACTGCCAAATACAACATCCTGGCATGAAAACAAACAAAAAGATAATCATATTTATGAAAGGCCTTTGCTTTGTCTAAGTAATATCTAAGTTGTTGATGCAAATCCAAGGTATGAAGAACCTTCTCACCAGCTAATAGCAGAGAAGAGAAAAAGGAGGGAAGCTGGATGGACTGATTAAGGAACAGGTCATTAACCACCATGGGCATAAAAGAAGGATTTGTATGTAGAGGCATCTCGTCTCTATGAAAAAATAAAAAAGGAGGGACTGCCACCAAGGCCTGTAGTTCAGATACCCTTCTGACAGAGGTTAAAGCAACCAATAAAACAGGCTTCCAGGTGAAATGTTGCAAAGAAGCAGTGGCAACAGGCTCAAAAGGAGCTCAAGTCAGTTTTTCAAGGACAAAAATTAAGATTCCAAGAAAGAAGATTGGGCTTTCTTAGGGGTCTGATATGAATGACACCTTTAAGAACTGCTTGACTTCAAACCTAGAGACCAAAGGGGGAGTAAGTGGCAGACAGGCAGAAATGGCTGGCAAGTGGGCTAGCCAGCATGTAGTAGTTCACACAAGTAGGAAAGACCCAAAGGGGACCCCCACTGAAAAGAGGCCCTGGTGATGTTTAAGACACCAAACAGAAAACCTCTTCCATTTGGACATATATGATTTTCTAGTATGAAGTTTCCTGGCCTCTTGTAGGACACTAAGCACGCCCTCAGAAAAATTAATTGGAAAAGGAATCAAAATACTGTCAACCAAAATGTCAGCTGAAAAGTTGACAGATGAGGGTGAAGGAGAGTTCCTTTGTCTTGTGTGAGAAGATCCATGTGGTGAGGTAACTTAAGGTGATTTCCCCTGACCAAATGGAATAATAAGAAGAGCCAATGCTGTCTGTGCTGAAAGGGAGTCATAACCAAGATTTTTGGAGAGTCCTTCTCTATTTTGTGAAGGACCTTTGGAAGAAGAGGAAGGGGAGTAAAGGCATAGAGTAAGAATCCCTTCCAATATCAAGACATGGCGGCCATTTTCCAATCCAAATAATTTGGGACTCTGGAGCAGAACTGAGGGAGTTGCCCATTCAGAGCCAGAGGCAAAGAGATCTACTTGAGGAATACCCTACCTATGAACTATGTCCAGAAACACATCCCTGTGAAGCATCCATTCACGAGGCTGTATCCTGGACCTGCTGAGAAAATCTGCCACAAGGTGGTTGGTATATAGACTGCTTATAGGATGACCTGTAGATTGATGGCTATTTCTCATGCTTGATGGACTAGCCTGCAAAGAATGTAAGACCTTGTGGCCCCTTATTTGTTGATGTACCACATTACTGTGGTGCCATCTGTATTACCTTTCAAGGCCCAGGGAAGGGCCAGAATGAGAGCTTGCATTTCCTTGATGTTGATGTGATCTTCCCTCTGTTGAAGGGACCAAAGCCTCAGCCCCTTCATGGTGCCTGACATGCCTCCCAGTCCCAGCTCTGATGCCCATGAAATGTTCCTGAGGTGGCTGAGGAGGGTGGAAATGAGCACCTGGATTGAGAGATAGCTGCTGAATCCACCAGTGAAATTTCAATTTGAGACAAGGGAGCAGAAGAACCAGATGGTCCAGTGGGTGGAGGTGTTGAAGCCACACTGATTTCAGATACCACAAAATTTTACTTGTATGAAGTTTGGCCCAGGGAAGTATGTGGATCGCAGAGGCCATGAATGCAAGTGTCCTAAGAAACTTGCTGGCTGGAAGAGAGGACAGAGGAAGCAGGGACAGAAAACAAGTTGTGAGTACAAAACCTTGGAGGCAAGAAGAAATGCCAGCACTGGAACAGTCTGGAACCTTCAGTATAGGAAAATGTGATCCTGAGATGGAGTTAATATTGACTTTTGAAGGTTGACAGTAAATACCAGGCTGTCCAACTGAAGCTGGGTAAAATGAAGATTCTGCACTAGCTTGCATTATGATGGGGCCTGAAGCAAGATGCTCTCCGGATAAGGAAATCTTTGAATGCACTGAAGCCTGCAAAGAGTGACTAAAGGGGCTAGACATTTGTTGAACACCTTTGTATCT
The DNA here is from genome assembly GCF_019279795.1 of Protopterus annectens. NCBI lineage: Eukaryota > Metazoa > Chordata > Ceratodontiformes > Protopteridae > Protopterus > Protopterus annectens. The sequence goes on from NC_056741.1 coordinate 1,551,964,175, forward strand.
GTTAAAAGTCCAAAGGGCAAAACAGAGAACTGTAAATGAAAGGAAGGAACAGAGAAATGAAAAATATTACCTGACTAGAGGGTGGATAGGAATATGAAGATAGACGTCTGTCATGTCCAAGGACACCAGAAAGACTTGAAGAATAAACAGAGGAAACAGAGTCTGTAGAGAGAGCATTCAGAAGGAATGCACTATAAGAAAGGTGTTCAGAAAGGAAAGATCAAGGACAGGTCTCAAAACCCCTGTTTCCCAGGGACCAGAAACATCTTGGAATACAAATGCAAACCTCTATCAGTCTGTAGAAGTGGTTGAATGGTACCCTGGTCCAGCAGACTCTGCAATACCCCTAGAAAATGAGGAAGCTGTTCTGAGGGAGGTTGATGAATACCAGAGCAGCAGGAAAGGGTCTTTCAGATCATAAACTAACCTTGCCGGACAATAGAGAAAACCCAGGTGTCCATGGGAATCTGCTGCCAAACTGGGATAGACAGAGAAAGTATGAGGAACAATGAAATTTGGCCAAGAGAAATGGAGGGCAAACAGTCAGACATACACAGATTTGTCAGGAAAGAACTGCTTCTGGGGCCTAGATGTTTGAGTAGGCTTAAAGCCTGGCTAGGAGCCTTCTTACCTTTTGAAGACAGTCTAGGTAGTCTATCCAAAAAAGCAGTCTTACTAGGATAATTTCTTTGAAACTTAGGAATAATTGAGACAGAAATGTGGTTCCACTCTTTCATGACCTTACCTTAATCCTGTAGAGTCTTGAAAAGCTCAGCCACAGCGGAGCTAAACAAATTCAGGTTATCCGAGAAAGAGTCCAGAAGGTTTTCCTTGATATCATCTGGCAAGGCCTGAAGGTGAAGCCAGGAATAGCACCTCATTACACAGCCAGATGCAGCAGCCCTAGAAGATGTATCAGTTACTTCATAGCTGCATTTCATAGAGTGACTGGCAACCTGCGAAGTGGAACTGAGCAAGGAGAGAAGTGAGGCCTTACCCTCAGAATGAAGCATATCAAAAACAATCTTCCCAATCTGGGAAAGAAGAGACAGGATGTACTTTGTCATATGAGTCTGGTAATTGATGGCCTTGAATGATAAAGTAGCTGAGGTGTATACCTTCTTACTAATCCTTTTCATGGCTCTACTGTCCTTATCTGAAGGAAGGAGCTTGGAAGAAGGCAACAGCCTAGAAGGCTTATCTGTAGATACAGAATTCACTGCAGAATCAGTTGAAGGGCATTTGTACAAGAAATTACAAGTATCTGGCACCTTATAGAACCTTTCTTAGGAGCTGGTGGCTGAGAATCTGGCAGCAAGGAAGTAGCAGAAAAGGTAACCAATAGAGCAGCCAACACAGGAGGAGCAGCTGAAGGTTTAGGAGAGTCCATTTGAAACAACTCGTTTTTTCTGAACATCTAATACTTGGTAGCAATCCCATTTGAAATGTTCCCTCATACACAGAACTATGTCACCAAAGGAAAGCTCCTCCAAAGGAGAGTCAGGACTGACAGAGTCTCTCTCTCTCCAGACCCATAGTCTAAAGGTGAAGGCAACTACAAGGAATAGGCTAAGGAGTCAGCTTCAGAGTCAGAATCTTTGTCTTAAGACTCTAGGTCCCTAGCCCTCTTAAGAATCGAGGACCAAGAAGGTGCAGGAACCGAACCCCCCAAGGAAGCTTTGATGCCATCAAGGCATTGAACCAACCTTGATTGAAATCCTGCCATTCCCTTTGTGGAACCCTGGGAGCTGACACCCCATGTTTAGTTTTCTGCCTTTTCTTCACTTAGACGTATGCTCTGACAAAACACAGATATTTGGACCCCTGCCTGGATTTGATCACGGTTCCTGGCACATCTTCCTTAACAAGAATCTGAGGAATCCCTTTGGACCCTCTGAAACAATCTGTCTTAGTTCTCCTTCAATGTACACTATGGACATTTAAAAGGCCTCTGAGGATGTGTGAGAAGAGGGTTCTGTTCCGGCCTCTGAGAAGGTTCTGGGGAAGAAACTGATGGCACTGCCAGAATATCGTCTGGATTCTCACTCACCTCAAGAGAGACATCTGGTGGAAGCTGGACAACAGCAAACTCAGGCCTAGACTACTTTGGCCTTCTTTGTTAGTGGCATTTGTATGTCAGGGCGAGTGTATTTTGCCATGGAATCTTGGGCCAAAAACTTGAGACATTGGTTCTCAAGGTAAATGGAAAGGAAGAAAGGCAGCTATGCAAAGTCTTGGGTACAAAAGTCTGACAGATGGAATACTGAGTGTAGTTGTGAGACACACCTAAGAATAACAGACACCTATTGTGGCAGTCTTTAACTGAAATCAGTCTCTCACACTGACATTTCCCTTTCTTGGATGACATATAACCCACTGAACAATGAAAAAAAATAAAATAACAATAATGGGATACTTATCTGAAAGAAGTCAGCTTGGTATAAGTAGCAAAGTAAAGGGCATTCAAACCAATGTACTATAACGGCATTCAGATTGGCGGCGATGAAGTTCTGAGTTGGGGGCATATGTACCTCACCTTTATGCCCTATGCTTGCACAGTGAGTATACATCTGATGTATGATGTTCTCTAAGTAATAAAGGCTTCAGTTGGGATATCCTTGGCAGGAGATCTCAGAGGTCATGAATACTGCAACAGTGATATGGAAAGACATCTCATAGTTACATACTAACATCTTAAATCTTGTTCAAGAAATGCACAGTGTTTCAGGAATTTTCTGCACTGCAGTTCTCAACTTAAGCATTACAAACTGTACGTTTTTCTTTGGAAGAAAATGTATAATTATTCCTACATATCTACAGATATGTCATGTGCATCTTACATAGTCTTGTCAATTTCACAGAACTTATCTACAGACTGATCACATTTGTTAACTCGAACACCAACTGCTCAACTTATCACATACTTGCTGCCAATTGTTCAATTAACCTTATACCTGCAATTGACTGAAAATTGCAAGATAAAGTTATTTTTTGTAGGGGGTGCAATCTCCCCTGTACCCCCAATTTGGGAGCAAGCCCCCCCATCCTTGATTTAACAGATATACTGCCTTCGAGGTTGCACAGATATGAAGAAAGTATACTTACAGAAGCAGACTGTATATCTGGGCACCTTACTCTGAATAAGCAGATAAGTGTTCAGCTCACCTGCATGCAGATTCATCTTTACGTGTGTGTAATACAGTGGTATAATTGTTAAATCTTGCCACCCAGTTTATTTTTCCTACTGTTTGGCTCCTATAATATAGTTTAGCCCATTTTTTCTTAGTTTTACTTGCAAACTTATTATTTATAAAACAAAGTGCATTTACCTTTTTGTAGTTCTTTTTTGAAGTTCAGATCTATGGCTGCTTGCTTTGGGTATTAACTAACACATCTAAAATAATTAATAGAATGTTTCTGAGCTTTATACAGCTTTTTATACTAGTCACCAGTTTCATGCTGTCATGTCTTAAGATATTTTTTTCAGTCTGATGGAATGAACCTCATGTGCCCATTATAGATATAGCAAGGAAACACATAAATTGTGGCAGAGGCACAATTTTAACAGGCAGGCTTTTTATATAGACATAATAATAATAATCTTGCTGAGACTATAGAACATTTAAAAAAATGCATTTTATTATATAGCAATAACTGACACCATGGGAGTTGTATATTATAGCAATAACCGACAACATTGGTGTGGTATATTGAAGATTTATCCATGGTTGGAGTGGTTTAATTATGAGGGCGAAGCCCAAGTGATTAAATAAAGCCAACCGTAGGTAAATTTCAATATACCACAACCATGGAGTCGGTTACTGGTATTATACAATGACATTATTTAAGAAAAAAATACTTACTTTTCTTAAATAATGTCTTTGTATAATGGCACATTACTGTTCTTCTGTGGCTGGTGGTATACTGCTTCCTTGTGTTGCTGTACTGTGCATGCGTATGGGACTTGTGTTCCCACGCATACCCAGTACATCAGTGCTGGGGAAAGTAAGCAGCGGAGACAAGAACATCTCCGTTGCTCCACATTTCCTTTTTTTTTTTTAAATTAAAAAAAAAGGTTTGGGAAGTTTAGGGTAGGAGATGGACAGAATGGAGGAAATACAAGGGAAATCAGGTATGTGTCTTTAGTTTTAAACAACGTACCTGATTTCCCTTGTATTTTCTGCATGGTGTCTCTCTCATATGTCCAGAGTCCAGACTGCAAATTTTGTTTTTATTTTTGTTGAAAAAAAAGTTAAAATTAAAGAATATATCAACGGAAAAAAGACCGGGCGACCAGACCTTTTTCCATTAGTATATTCTCGGATTTATAACTGGCATGCTGGTTGGGCTGGCCAATCAGCATGCTTGTTTTAGAATGTTAATGGCCAGTCATTGTATAATGAAGATTTACCCATGGTTGGTGTGGTTTAATCATGAGGGTGAAGCCTGAGTGATTAAACAAAGGCAACCATGGATAAATCTTCAATATGCCACACCACAAAGTCAGTTATTGCTATTATACAATGACATTATTTAAGAAAAAAATTACCAGCTTCTTAAATAATGTCTTTGCATGACAGTTCCATGGTGTTATTCCACTTTTCTCTGATATCCTGTTGCATTTTTTGATATGCTATGCATGTGTATGGGACTTTTGTTCACATGCTTAGGCAGTGCATCAGTGCTATGTAATAGGTGCTGTGTATAGGAAGCAAGGGAGAAAGGAAGATCTCTGTTGTCTTTTTTTTTTTTAAATTAAAAAAGATGCAGGACACTTTGAAGGTACAGGAGAGATGGGACATAGAAAATGGAAAAATAAGCAGGTATGTTTCTCTAGTTTTGCATAATGTACCTGATTATTCTTTTATTTTTGTCTGTCCTGTCTCTCTCATTGGTTTCATGTTCCAGGTTTTATAAGTTTATTATTTTTTTTGTTGCTTAAGTGAAAAAAAGTGACATTTTTATGGCATATATTAATGGAAGAAAGTCCGGGTGACTGGAACTTTTTCCATTGATATTTGCTCCGATTTACAGCGGACACACTGGTTGGGCTGACTAATCAGCATGCTACTTTTTGAATATTAATGGACAGTCATTGTATAATACAAATTATACAATGACCCCCACAATAATATTCCAAAACGTGCATGCTGATTGGTCAGCGTGCCCATTGCAAATCAGACTTCTACTAATGGAAAAAGGTCCAGTCGCCTGGACTTTTTCCATTGGTATAAGTCTTTACTTTTTTTTTGTGTTAGGCAGCAACGGAGAATGGAAGAGCTCCATTGCTGTAATCTCACTATGTTAAACGAGTTTAACATAGCGAGACAGCTTTAAAAAAGGGAACGGAGATCTTCCTTTCTCTGTTGCTTTTTTTAAAGATATCTTGCTATGTTAAACTCATTTAACATAGTAAGACAACTTTAAAAAAGCAACAGAGATCTTCCTTTCTCCATTGCTTCTTCTACACACAGCTCTGATGTACTGCGTAAGCATACGCATGCGCAGTACATCAGAACTGCTCCAGGATACCGGACAGCTGTGGAAGGGCAGCACGGAGGCATTATACAATGCCGTTATTTAAGAAAAGTAAGTATTTTTTTTTCTTAAATAATGTCATTGTATAATAACAATTCTGGGTGTCGGTAATGCTGGATTTTCCCACGGTTGTCTTTGGCCACTCGGGCTTCGCTCTCATGACCAAACCACACCAACCATGGCTAAATCCAGCATTACCCACACCCAGGCATGGGTTTTTGCTTAAATACACCACAGATCTGTGTGACTACCTGCATCAGCACCAAAAGCCAAAAATGTCAATAAATACCAAGCCCTTTTTAAAGAGATTTTTGAATTATGACCTCAGAATTTTCTATAAATGACAATCAATGAGAGGTCATATTTTAACAAGGATTATGTAAAGTTTAGAGAACATTGGTAAGAATTTTAATTCTGGGATCCTTTTATCAACTGACCTATTTTACCATCTCATTGATAATCAATAGGCAAAATGGACTTCCAGGGATACATATATTTTTTTAAATGTATTTTTTAACGCATTGCCTTTTGGTTATCAGTTCACCATGATCAATTTGCCTGTTTGCTCTTCATGGGACAAGAGCTGGTCCTGGCCCATTCATTCCCCAAGAGGTGAGAGCCAAATGGGGAACTGTCATGCTGTCAACCATTAGAACACTTTTGTTAATGTGACCTAACCCCATGGTGGTGATGTGAGCCATGCATCACCACAGATGGGAATATTTATGTTTCCTAATATGGAGGTGTGCCCAATCCTTGACACTTCTCTGCAAGGGCTACCACAATGGTTTGGGTGCACCCACCCACATGAACTGAGGGTCTGATCTCAGGGATGCAACCCTGCACTACACTCCCAGGAGTACCAGGTGGCTCTTTTGAGGAGATGCCACTATAATCCACCCTCTCAGATGAGTGTGCCAAAGAAGGCCATGCATCTCTCAGCTCCCTGCCATAGTTCTTCCAGACTCTTGTGCTGTTAAATCAAGTGTGGGTCATCTGGGTCATAGTCAGGACTTTATTCCTCTGCACCACAGAACCAGGGTTGATATTCAGGGATACTGCAGTCCTCCTTACCTTTAACACCAGCTTTAGGGAATGTGACCATTCATGAGCATTTGCTCAGCATCAGGCACCCATATACTCCACCAAATCATGTTCTAGAGACACTGACTGTTAGAATTAAAATAATTACATCTTTTCCTGACAATTTAAATTGGATGGCTTCTGAGCACCACTGACAGGAATGATCACAGCTACCTAAGAGTGTATCATATTAGATACTGTCTGTGTGTTTTATACATTTCCACCAAGTTTAAGTGTGGAAAAGTAGAGCATATTCCATTTCTGGCATCGGTATGTTTTTAATGATGACACAGTGAGATTGTGTGAAAGAAAGTAGTTTCTCTTTAGGCAAGCCTTAACTGAGCACAGATCTATTTTGCAATCCCCATTGTGTGATACGATGGAAGTGACTTTTTCATGTATGCTTTTTACCTTTGTGACTGTTGACCATCAAGCTAGTTAGTAGCCCTGAGTTCCTTCATTTCTCTGAGTTTCAGAGCGTCCCTAGTGTACAACTGAGTCTTAACAGCAGGGAAACTGTCAGCTAGGCAACTATGGAGGCTGTTTGTTTCCTCAGTCACTTCAAATGATGTGATTAATGGGAACAGTTCTATTTTATTAGGCCCTAACCCTTACTCTGGTGACAGGTATGAGCTTCCATAACTCTGAGGGTTCTACAGTGCCCTATCCATGTATGTGACTGCTCCAGCCAGCTAATTAGTGCTACTGTCACAGGCCTGGCAAGTCAAATCTATTTCAACAGATAACAGCAGCAATTTCATCATGTGAAGGCCTCTGCAGCCAACCAGACCATCAGTCTCTCCTGCAGAAGCCAGCACAAGCTGCCCACTCCTACATTCCCTGTCTGGTTCTTCCAGTGCCAAAGCTAATATTTTAGCTGAAATTATCAATGGGTCACTGTCAGGGCTTGGTGTCTTTATGCACCAGAGCTAGCCAGATGACAATTTATCCAGGTTCTGAAATACTTGAAATGGTTCACCCACTAGAGTCATCTACTGCTAGGATACACACTGTTTAAAGAGACTGCTTGTTGGATCATCTGTGTTGTCCCAAGAAGAAATATTTGCATTTTTTCAGACTTGATTTTTTAACATTTGCTAGAACATCAGTTCCAATTTGCCCTGAAATACTTCTGGACTTTTGGCTGTATTCCACTGGAAATAAACAAATATAAAAAGCACCAGGACATTTGCAGTGAGTGTGACTGTAAAACCAACATTTCCATATTTTTATGTGAGATAAGGATTGAGAACATCAGAGGGCAAGAAGTCATTCTGCTCTTCTAGTTGTAAAATGATCTTCTGATAGCATGCTGTCCACCTTGATTGTGGTTTATGCATTTGAAAGGTAACTGGTGATCAGTGTGAGGGCACAACACTTTCCCAAATTTTCCAGTTGTAGTATAAGTGTGCCTCTAGCAGTTCAAGACACATTTGAAATCAATGAAACAAACACCAGTCTGATGGCTGATGTCTGTATTCTTGGTCGTTTTATCCACAATACTCAATCGGGTTAAAAATGAACGTCTGAAATGCTTTTTAGTTAAATCACAAAAGTCTGTAATTTTCAGTGCCCTTTAAGTCTGGTCTGGTGTGTTTTGGCATTAGCATAATCAAATCCTGCTTACAGTATAAGTTATTGAAAGAAAATCATTTTGATTATATGTGTTTAGGAGGGGGTACAATGAACAACACCCTAATTTTTAGAACTTTTAGAGGTAGTGTATGAATATATTTCTTTGTTAACCAGCTGCTTGTGGAGCTTGCTATTGCTATAGAAAATGTTAAGCTGGAATATATGCATGTCTGTGTATGTGTGTGCGTGTGTGCTTGTGTGTGTGCATGCATGTGTGTCTGCATGCGTGTATGTCTGTTTGGGTGTGGGGGGCTGTGTGCGTATACTTGGAATGCATAGTTGGGTTAGGATAGCATAATAGAAGCATATAAAAAAGAACAACTCCTTCTCACTCCTTAAATAAAAGCACCCCCCGATTCCAAGTAATCTTTTTCCTCATTGTATGGGAAAGAAATGACCCAGGTAACAGTGTTAGTCTGATAGTTAGTAGGCAGCAGGGACAAGAGGTATAAAACAAATCTTAACCTTCATGTAATCACATAACTAGCTTTGACTGCACCACCCATCTCATCACAAAACAATTGAATCACTAATGACATAAAAAAAAACAAAAAAAACACCAAACCCAATTAACTCCACTGAATATGCAGATGCAGCTGTAGCCCAAAGGAACAAGTACATAGCAATTGCCAGAAACAAACCCAAATGGTCAACCATATTGTCAACAATCTTTATAATAAGATGAAAAGGATTTTGACCAAAAGTAAGCAGAGTAATTCCCACAATGTAAGAGTCCTTGTCAATGAAATAAACACAAAACTCAGGAGCTTAAGAAAATCCACCAAATCCAGTTTGAGGCTAAAATAGCTGCCTAAGCCAAAGACAATAACCAAGTCAAGGCAAAACAGCTAAACGTATCTCAGTAATCCAAACTGGAACAAAACAAGGCAAGTTATAGAAAGTGAATTGGTTGTATGTGAAGAATTCATTAATCTCACCCATAATTACCAGATAATTTTGGACAAATTAAAATATTTTGAAAATACATTAATATCTGGTAAGAAGCGCAAACTTATTAGGGACATCAACAATTTCAAAAACGACCATGTTTTTTCATGGCCGAGAGAAAGTATTCAAAATAAACGTTCTTCAACTAATGAAGGAGCAAACCTTAATAGAATGCAGCAGAACCGCACTGAGAGGCAAGGTGCATCTACTACAAGAACTATGGTAGAGGCCTCTGCAGCTGGCAATGTTGTCACACGTGTGGGCGAAGCCGTTGTGGTGCTAGATTCATTCAGTGGTGCTTCTGAACAGACCGGAGCCTCCATAGGTATGTCTAACACAATTTCAATGAATAATAAAGCAGACATCAATTTGGCAAATATGGACAGTTTTTTGTTGAATCTGAACACCAAAATATAGCTGCAATTACCGATACAAGTTCAATCGAGGGGGAGAGACTGAGGGAACTTGAAGGAAACTCCGAAGAAGAATGTTCAACAGTCTCAGAAGGAACTGGGGGCAATACTGAAGGTAGGCCTGACAACAAGAAGCAAGAAAACTAAATGGGACATACTGTGGTTAACTTATCTAATGTTGAGTTTGATATGTCTGAATTACATCTATTAGATAAAGGTTTATCGTTCATTCCTTGTGTAAATGGTTTATTGAACGGTTGTTTGACTGAATTACGTATGTTTACTAGGAATTTAGATCTAAAATTGGTGTTTAATAACAGTTCCAACAGCTGCTCTGATTTAAAAAGAAGTAGTACCTTTATACTAGTGAGTTCAGCAACTGTTACTGCATTTCTTAAGATGTGTGAAAATAACTTATATGAGTTGTTTAGTAAGGGGAAACCTGCTAAATTTTGTAACTTAAATGAAATAGAAAGGATAGCCTTGATTCAACTCTGTGCTAGAAGTGATGTAGTAATTAAGCCTGCTGACAAGGGGGTAAAACAATGATTATGAGCAGTGAACAATACAACCAGTTAATGTTGGATTTTTTAAGTGATGTGCATACTTTTTGCATTATTAATAATATAGAGTTGAACAATATAATTTATAGAATTAAAAATGACCTTTATAACCATCTGATGCAATTGGCTATTACACCTGAACAATATAATTATTTATATATTGAACATCCAGTGTGCCCATCCATATATGGCTTGCCTAAAATTCACAAGAATTTATTGAGTCCTCCTATGAGGCCTATAGTCTCAGAGAGACAATGGGCTACAACAGCAATGTCTAAGTATTTAGGCCAACAGCTTAAACCCCTGTTAAGACATAGTAAGAGTTTTATAAAGGACACAAGTGACTTTTTGGATAAATTGAGTGAGTTTATGACTGGAAGAAATCTCACAGAGGTCTTATTTGTTGCAATGGATATAAAATCTCTATTTACTGTTATTCCCAGTGATATAGGAGTACAGTATGTGAAAGAATTTCTGGTGAAGCATAGGGGTTTGACAGCAAACAAAATATCATTAATTTGTTCCCTTTTGGAATTAGTTCTTGGGAATAATGTTTTTATGTTTAATGGTGAAATATATCACCTGATATTAGGTGTGGTTATGGGGACTCCCATAGCAAATAGCTATGCTAACATCGTGTTAGCCAGATGGGAAGAGCTTTATATCTATAACTCTGAGTTGAATGGCTTCCAGAATAAGGACTTTAAGTTTTATAATGTTTTGTTGATGATGTCATGCTGTTATGGACAGGCACCAGATCTGATCCTGATGTATTTATACACCAGTTCATAGGTTCATAGGTTCATACTAGGCTATCTGCCCTGGGGCATTTATAAGCCTAGCCAGAGTGTGTTTGGCTTTCGCCACCCATTTTAAATTAATTTTGCTATGCCTTTTTTTGAGGTTAGTATACTGTGCCGCTGTCTAACAGTGACATAGAAGTGATAGCAGGGGTAAACCTACGATCTCCCATCCACTCATCAAGATTCCTCTTGAAGAGAGTCAATGTGGGACTCTGCCTAACCTGGACTGGGATTTTATTCCAGAGTGAAGGGAGCCTCTGGGTTATGAATCTGTCCCTCCAGCATGTCCTATTTATTTCAGTGCTGAGGTTCAAGTCTCTCGAGCGTGTAGCTCGATGGGATTTGGATTTTCTGAGGTGCAGCATGTCCATTAATTCCGGGTTGAACATGGCTTTATACGTCAGGCACAGATTGTCTCTGAGCAGGCGGTAAGCCACTGAGTAGAGCTGGAGTTTCTTTAACCGGGCAGCATTGTATTACTGATTTCCTATGTTTTGAAATGTGTTGCACAATGTATGAAATTCATTTTTTGGATGTTCAACTGTTCAAGGTGAATCTATTCATAGAAAAGATGTACAAACTACAAGGTATGTACATAGTTCTAGTATGCATCCTAGATATGTTTATAAGGGAGTGGTAAAAAGGCAATTACTGAGGGCTAGTCGACTTAATACAACAGAAAATGGATTTAGAACTGAGGTCTAGGCGATGACTTACAATTTTATACTTAGAGGCTATGATGATAGGTTAATAAAAAGAACAGCTGAGTATGTCCACTTGGAGCGTACTACTGCAGCTAGACTGTATTTATGTGAGAGGAACAGCTTAGGTTATGAGAACAATACAGTTAAAATAGCCAAAACATGAAATTTAGGCTATGTTACGAAGTATAATAGACATTCTAAACAGGTTCGATCTATAATTAGGAGAAATTGGACTATTCTAAAATCTGATGCTAATATTAAAAGAATAGCAGGGGATCAACCTTCTTTTATATTTAAGAAAGAGAAGAACTTAAAGCAGCTTTTATGTTATAAAGATATGAAGATAGAAAAAATAAGAGCCCAAGTAGAAACAAAAAGTGCTGCTCCCTGCTACGACTGTGTATACTGTAAATATATTAATACAGAGATAGAGTTTATGAATCCCATATTGAATAATAAATTTGTTTTTAAGACGTTTGGGACATGTTTGTTGTTTGTCTTTCGGCTTTTTCCAGGTAAGGGGTCGCCACAGCGGAACTTCCATCCACTAATGATTGGCAGTAGATTTTTACGAAACACCAAATAGTGAAAATCTAGTACACTTAGCAAATTGTGTAAAATGCCCAAGTTTTTACTTAGGTAAAACTAATTGTAAATTTAAAGAAAGAATTGCATCACATTTATCAGAGATTCATAGAAAAATTGATATTAATGCCGTATGTAAACACATTTTGCAACATGGAGATGACCATATGTTTAAGTTTAGGATTTTGCAAAGAATTTATGTAAATAAAAGGGGTGGGGACATTGTAAACTTAGCAGAGAGGGCTGAATATAAATGGATTAACTTTTTTAGAGCTGATGTATTACCAGGGCTTAATAAAGTTAATAGTATAACATCTATTTTAAAGTTTAAGAGTTCTTATGTTTAGATGCCTCTTTAAGTATTTGTTTATGATTTTTATTGAATTACTGAATGTAATTTAAATGTTTTACCTTTAAGGGGATTACTTAATTAGTTAATTAGTACCTTTGATTGGCTGGCTTGAGTATTTAATGTGTGGTTTTAGTTAAGAGTTATTTGTACTTGAGAAAGAGTCTTTGACTTGAAAGCTTGTAGTGAATAAACTCTTCCTGTGGACATTCGTGTCTTGGTTTACTTGCTTTGTTAAGCCAAAGACAATCGCAAGGCATTTTTTAGTTATGTTTGTAATCTCAAAAGCAGAACATAGCAATGCACTAAGCTGATTGTGAGTGATTTTACCTACACTGAGGCTGAAAATATACAGAAACTACTGTCCGTTAAATTTAGCTCTAACTTTAGCCCTCTTGCCTCTCCATCTGTCCCTCAAGATACACCTGAAACTGGCTCGTCTCCAGCTATCACACAAGATCAAGTCCTAAAAGTGCTATCGAAAGTTAAAAATATTGCATCAGTGGGTCCTGACATTATTCCTGGCTGTACATTAACAACACTGTTCAATCTCAACCTCTATACTAGTTTTCTACCAAGTGAATGGAGAACAGCTACAGTCATTACAGTCATTGGCAATTACAGACCCATAAGTCTGACAAGCCTCATATGCAAAGCAAGGAAAGACTTATCATGGAATTAATTGGTCATGACATAGGGAACCTCCAAACACTGTACTAGTGTCAGTTTGGAATCATCAAGGGCAGGTCATGCTAAATAAACTGAGACTAAACTCCAGTGTCACACACTGAATTGCCTTTAGAGAGGATAAGTAAATACATTTAGGAAATCATATGGGGAGTATAAGACAGATGCAATACATAAATAAATGAATAAAACGCTCATTAAAAGATTAGTATTAATAATATTCACGCTTACAAAAATCAGGCAGAATAACATCAGAACAGTGCCATTCTTCAGTGCTCAAAGGCTGTGCTGTTGTATTGTTCAAAATACATGATAAATGATAAATTCAGCTCCAACTTTACCCCTCTCTCCCCCTCAAACTTCCCTCAGGAAATACCATAAAATATAACTCCCCTTACTATCACTAGGGAATGAGTTAATGCTCTCTCTAATACCAAGATCACTGCATCAATGGGCCCAGACAATATCCCAGGATGCCTTCTAAATAGTATGAAACATGACCTATCAGGGCCTCTGGAATTGCTATTTAACTGTAGCCTCCAAACAGGCTTCATGCCCCATGAATGGAAAACAGCAACAGTCATACCTCTAAGTAAACAGACCCTGAAAACTACAGACCCATAAGTCTCACTAGTCTTATATGTAAAGCTATGGAAAAAATTATCTTGGAGATGATCAATAGACATATAGTAAACCTACAGACCCAGGCCCCAACATAGCTTGGTTTCGTGAAGGACAGATTGTGTCTACTCAATCTGGTGAACTTCTTTGACAAGGTAACCAAAGCAATGGATGAGGGAAAAATGGTTCAAACTGACTACCTTAATCTTGCCAAGGCATTTGACACAATACCTCACTCGGGCATTGTTGACAAACAAGAGTTTAGGTACAAACTCGTATGTCACCTGATGTATAGCTGACTGGCTAACCGACAGGACCCAGGAAGTTAGAATTGGGCAGTCCACCTCTACAAAGAGGCCAGTCACAAGGCGAGTCCCTCAGGGATCAGTTCTTTTTGGCATTTACTTCTCAGAAGTCAAGGCCACTGTCAGTGGTCTCTGGCTGACTAAATTGGCAGACGATTGCACATTAGGAGCGGCCACTGAATCCCACACTGACACAAATATTCTCCAGGCGAGGCTGACACAGACAAACAACTGGTGTCAGAGCCATGGGATAAAACTAAATGCCAAGAAATGCATAATAGCATCCTTTGGGAAGTTATCAATCCCTGGTAACTATCATATTGACAATACACTTAGAGTTGACCCAGTAGTCAGGGACTTAGGGACACACATAGATAGTTATCTAGCCTTTGACCATCATGTGTCTACAGTAGCAAGGAAAGCATACTCTGTTACACAATGTATAAACAAAGGTATGGCATCTAAATCTAAGGAAATCATTGATCCACTGCATTTGGCATTCATCAGACCTATAATTGAATTCAATGCCCCCTTTGGTATGTGCCTAACCAGACATAGCCAAAGACTGGAACATGCACAGAGGTTCCTCACTAAAAGAATACATGGAATAACTAAAATGTCCTATGCAGACCATCTCAAGGCCCTATCCCTGTATTTTGTCTCCTACAGGCTTCTGAGGGGAGATCTATGCCTGGTATACAGGGCATTGTCAGACCCCACTCTGATGGACCTCCAGCATACCCACAAAAAGACAGTACAAGAATTACCCATTCTAAAAACTTAAACCTTGCCTGTGATATAAATAGGACCTGCTGGAGAGACTGCTATGTATCCCAGAGACTACCTCGTTTATGGAACAGGCTCCCCATCCATGTGAAGCAGAGTTCCTTCTTAACTCAATTCAAGTGTGACTTGGACAATTGGATGGTGACCTGGAAATTCATCTCTGGTTTGGGGGCCTGTGTCTCTAATGGACACAGGCAACCTATAAATGGTTCATCTCCCAGGTCCCTGCTTATACTTATCAAGGGTATCAGAACTTGTCAGAGATTTGTGATGCATGGCTAGGCTTAAAAAGACCCTTGCAGTCATTGGCCTAGTAAACACCTATGAGCCTATGAATATGCTAATATTTGTAGCTCATAGCCTTTATTTTTTATACTTCTTTCAACTGCAACGAATACTTTTACAATATGGTGAAATTTAACTGATGTAACACTTGCATCTAATTTGGTAGGCTCACATGTAAAAAGTGAATTAACTTCAGGTGACAGTGTGTCATGTAAAGAATTTCACCCCTGTGACTGATGTGAATTCTGTCTGAAGATGTGGCAATACACACACACACACACACACACACACACACACACACACACACACACACACACACACACATATAAACACTTTTGTGCACATTTTCATGCGCAGGGCAGCCATTCAGATGGACCATTTGCAATATGATTGATTCATCTATTAGCATATTTTGAAATGTGGGGAGAAAATGAAGACCCTGCCAAAACCCATGTGGGCAGATGGAGCACACACACTCTCAACTCAACTCACTGCATCTTTTTTAAACTTTTTTTCACACTTTCACTATAGTTCCACATAAAAGGAGCACAGGCCAGGAACTGAACCTAGGAATTAGTCACTGTGAGAAATAACACTGCTGGCTCAACCACTGAGCTTACCAATATGGTAAAATATGCCTAAACACAGATATTTTGGACACCCCTTCATCAAATTTATACAGCTAGTTTGGATGTAGCAATTTTTCATCTCACCATGTTGCTTTCCCTCTCTCTCTCTCTCTAGTGAGGCTATAAATAGTTTGGCTGATCTTTATAATTTCAAGCTTACTGAGGATTGAATGGATGACTTTAAGGAATGCTTTTTGTTAGTCAGCCCTCTTAAAGACTATAGCTAGGACTCTTGATGGGAAAGTATTTAAACTATTCATAGCTTAAAGCTTTGTGGCATGTCAAACATAACCTGGGATGTGAAAGAGTTAGTGAAATGCAGGTCCTGGGGCATAAAGGGATAAAACCTTGTCAGATTAACTTATGGAGATGATGGGAGTTAGTTGTCAATGCTGGTTCGCCCATCTCAGGAGAGGGCTGCCGTCCAATCTGTTGCTGTAATCACACCTAGCGTAAAATAATACCATAGTATGTAGACTCACTATATGTGCTAGATCACCTCATGCAGTGTGTAGGAACAGTAGCTGTACTGCAGAAAAGTAGGGCAGGCCATATTAGACTTCACATTCAGTCACAGATCCCATTTCCATGAAAGCCTGTAAAATCTTATCAGCAGCCATTTTTTTTGTCTTACCACTAACATGAAGCTGCAGTGAAAGAAAATGTTTCAGTCATCTTCCACATTTTCAAAAAAATATATCTTCTTTAAAATGACAAAAAGAGAGTCTAGCATCTCCATGTATCCAAGTAGCTGTTTTACTTACATTAAGTAATACTAAGTGGCTGGGAAAATGTTAAATAAATTTGTTAGAGTCAGACTGTAAAAATCATTGAGTTATTCAAAAACAATGTCAATCAATAACAAACAATAATGCAGGAGAACTCAAGTATCTTATACTCTAATGTACATTAGGAGGCAAAAAACCATACACAAAGTTGTACAGAATTTTGTCTGCTTTATTGACGGAAGACTCCATTTTTTATACATGTCACTATCAGTTTTGCCCACCTCACTGACGTGGTCAGTGACAGGGTCTTTACATCATAGTAACTTATGAAAAAGTGCTGAGATGGTGTTTTTCAAAAGTCTTTTTCCCATGAGAATGTTACAGCCTTGCAAGCACCTGGTCAGTCACAATGACCTCCTGAGGATGTAGCCAATTCAAGGCTCTTAGATTAGTTCGAATACAATGGGTGCAGTTCTTCTTAAAATGCCTTCCTTTGTTCCATGCTCTGCCAGCTGGACACTATCTCTGATGGTGCGCACAAGGCTATTCTTCTGGTGGAAGCAGGAAGAAGATACACATGCGAACAGATTTATTATTTTCTAACTTTGCAAAATAATCTTTACTTGAAAGACATGAGCCAGGCTGTGCTTGAATGCTGCCAAGGCCAAATTTCTGATTACACTGCAGCTTATGCTTCAAGCAATAATATGCAAGTTTATTTCTACTATTATTCTAGTAAAACAGAATTAAATGCATTACATATCATACTACTTTTCAAACTTTGTTCTCTATTATAGATTTAAGTACATTTATTCCTAACTAAGGCACACATTTCTCTATATATTTGACCACACAGCTTATATATGTTTGAATGTTTGAATACACATCTTCCTAAGCAGCATACATTGTAAATATATGTTCTAGGCAGCATGTATGTAAATATATTTTCTAAGCAGCATGTATAGATTTTTCTAACATTCTCCCTCCTGTTAATGCATTTCATTCTATTTGAAACATAAACAATATTATTTCATTCCTCAGCCTTTCCCTTTCAAGGGCTTTCAGCTAAGTAAGTCATTTGTTTTATATTTCAGATAGGCTTTCACTTGGTATCAACAAATTCAATTCCATATCTTGGTACATAGTTTCAGTCACTGATACGTCAACTAGGTCTTTAACTAATTTTTTCACACAGGGTATCCCGCAGCAGACACATGCTCCAATTATGAGCAGTACTACACAAATTGCAATCAGAATGTTCATAAGGACCGACCCCCACCCCCCAAACAGGTTCTGGAAAAGTTCGTCAGTGGGTTTGGGCCTGGTTCTGCCATTGCTGACACCCAATATTTATGCAACAAAACTAATCATAGGTATGCACCAGTTTTTGATGCGGACAGCTCAAGGGTGAAAAGGGTACATTCAGTTCAAAAACTGATTGATATTCATGGAGTCACAATTGAGGAAAGGGCGCATTGTACTTCAGGATTTTGGGCAATTTCTGTTCCAAATGAATTTGGGCTGTCATGGTGGGGAAAATCCAGCCCAAAATAAAATTCAAATCCATTGTGTTTTATTTTGTCCCACCCTAGAATGATCCTTTCCCGGCTTCAATCCTTACCCAGGATTACAGGTTTTACTATACTGGCCTGCTGAAGGGGGATGATTCTACATTGATTTCCCCTGGTTTGCAGTATTTTTTGGCCAAAAACCCCAAAAAAAACTGGGCCCCAAAAATGTTTTTAAAAAATAACAGTTTTCTACTGTGTACAATCTTTATGCTGAATGAAACTTTCTTATCTATAACAATAATTTTACAAATTTTTACATTTCAATGTTGTTTTACAATTTGTAAGTCCTCCAACAGCTGTTGGGGCACAGGTTTGTATGTCATTCTTGACACTTTGATTTTCCAATCCATGGATGGAAAGGACAAGCAGAAAGCCCTGATATACACAATTGATCCCTTTGACATTGAGATATAGGTCTCACATTTCAACATATTTACACCACATATGGGAGCCACAGTTCTACCCACTTGGTGATACAGGTGTTGAACCACATCTGTCATGTAGAGTGAATACCTCAATGTGAACTGTGTGACTACCTTGGCCTTTCAAGTTCCACAATGATGATTTTGAGGACATCTGAACAGATGTAACTACATAAATGTAGCATCACAAATTCATACCGTGCACCCCAGCTTTGGGATATTACTAGTGCCATCTAGGACAGGTCCATGGATGACATGTTGGTCTACCCAACAAATCGGAGAGTTTAAGATGTGTCTATACATGATGCATCAAATGTCCTCAGCTCACTCAGATGGAGTCACACTGATGTACACATTTCTACAGGACATAGTCCATCTTTTTGGATGTTTGAAATGTGTATCACACGTGTCAGGTGCTTGTTATGAATCATGCTGTCAACATCTTATTTGTCACAGCCCATTATTTCTGTGTGATAGGCCTGCATGAATTTAACACAGTGTATACTGCCTATGTTGATCTGTCCAGGTTTGCACAAAATCCCTTCCCAAATCAGGTATCATTCAAATTATACCACTGGGTTACATTTACATCACTAGATGTAAACCAAGACTGACAGACCACATCTCTGAAGTTGATAAATCAACCTCTACCATTGCAGCTATCACCATTGCTGTACCCCAAGGATCTTTGGTCTTTTCAGGAAATTTGGCAACAAAATATGCCTGTAGCTTACCAATTGTCCATTGCATATTTAAAATCATTTGAGTACACCAATGAAAGTTCTTTTTAGTACAAGACGGGCTACACACATAAATGACTTGTGTCAAAGGCACATCATCTTTAACAAATACAGAATGTATCAGGATTTGTACCTTACATAAAGTGAATTTCCCGGTAAAATCCATGACAACACTCTTCCCCATGAGAAACTAGTGGTTGCAAGATTTGGAAATGCTCTGTGATAGTCAGTCTGAACTTCAAAAAAATGTTTCAGTGGTATGGAAATGTCCTGCACCTCAGAAGTTGGTCAATGTATCCAAACTGTTGAGATATAACAGCACTGACTCAGACCTCATCTGAACATTAATACAGTATAATACTTCCTTTTGCAATGTAACCTCATCAGACACCTGCAGCTGGATTATACCACTTTTCACCAAGAAAATACAGGTCCTACAAACCATTGCCATGATCTGGCATACTCAGAAGATGTTCTGAATCTGTATTTGGAAAGGATGAGGGTTACTTGTGCCTGCACAAGACATCTTTTGACCCTGTCCTGATTTTGTATATCTGCACATTTTCAAATCAGCTAGTCTGTTGGAGATGAAAATGGTAAAGGAATATCTTTGCTGTGTAAAGTGCAACACAAACACACCCCACACACACACACACACACACAACACACACTGACTGCAGTGAAACTAGAACCTTCTATCTAAGTACACAGATTCAAACACAACTTGTGGTGCATGAGCACAAG
The DNA here is from genome assembly GCF_019279795.1 of Protopterus annectens. Lineage (NCBI taxonomy): Eukaryota > Metazoa > Chordata > Ceratodontiformes > Protopteridae > Protopterus > Protopterus annectens. The sequence goes on from NC_056741.1 coordinate 1,551,984,314, forward strand.
TTGACTTGAAGTGTCTCAACAACAATTTATAGCTGATAATCAGCAGGGGTCTGTTGAGGAAAATGTACAGGTCCCAACAAAGCTGGTGTAAAATGCTGTCTGGGGATGTCATAGACCACCACACTTCCACCACACAACACACACAGGACACAGTGCTACAACCACAACACACACACAACACATCACACACACAAGTGCACTACCCAGGGACACACAACACATTCTCACACACATTACACAACTCATCAGCACACACACACACAGGTATAACAGTCACTGAGAGCAGAAGCCCTACTATGCACTGACATGCTAAAGAACTAGTAACTTACACAAGCAATGGCACAAGACTGACTTTAATGGCTGCAGGTGCAGCTGCTTGCCGCCATGTTGTTGCGTCAGTACTGACGTCATATATCCCTGCCTACAATCTACGGTTTGAAAAAATCTCTTATGGTAATTCGGGAGCCCTAGAACTAATGATGAAACTATCAGTTGCTTTAGTCTGCAAAAGGCTGCTTCTGCTTCCGGAGTCCAGTGTAGTGTTTCTTGTGCTGCCATTGGTGCTAAATCAGCCAATGGAGCCGTTTCTAAAGCATAATTCGGTATCCAACTTCGACAAAAATTAGTCGTTCCCAAGAAGGACATCATTTCCTTTTTGGTAGTTGGTCTAGGTGCTTGTAAGATTGCTGTTTTCCTATCTTCATCCAATGTTCTGCCTTCTTTGGATATCACATATCCCAGGTATTTAACCTGTTCTTTCCAAAGTTGCAATTTATGTTTATTCACTTTATGCCCTTGCTCAGCTAAGAATTTCAACAATGCTATTGTATCTTCCCTACACTGCTGCTGGGTAGGGGCTGCAAGCAGGATGTCATCTACATAAAGTAGTACTTGGCTGCCCCCTGGTGGAGAAAACCCCGCCAGGTTGCTAGCCATCTCTTGTGCGAATATTGTTGGACTTTCACTATATCCCTGTGGTAGTCGGGTGTGTATACCTTTTGCCCTGAAATGTAAATGCAAACCAATGCTAGCTGTCAGGGTGGATAGGTATTGAAAAAAGCATTGCTAATATCTACCACGGTGAAATATTTTTGTTGGCTTCAAATCATTTAACAAGGTATGTGGGTCTGGCACCGTAGGTGCCCTTGGTATTACCGCATCATTTACAGCCTGTAAATCTTGTACCATCCGCCATTCCCGTTTGCTTTTTACAGGAAATAGAGGAGTATTACATGGTGAATCTAGGATTCTACCAGTATCCCTTTCTTAAGTAATGCCATTATGATAGGTTTGATTCCCTGTTCCGCATCCTTGCTCAAAGGATATTGTCTTTTCCTTGGTCTAAAGGCCGATTTTGGTGTAATAACTACTGGCCCTGCTGTTCGAATAAGTCCTACATCTGATTTCCTGTTGACCAAAGAACATTTGGTATTTCGCTCAAAGCTTTTTCTTCTTCTTCTATCAAGAACGCCAGTCAGCTGCCTTCACTCTGTTGTAAGTGTACAGCTGGGCGTGCTTATGCTAACCAATTTAGTTTTTGTTTCTGCACTCCTAAGTCCGATAACTCTAAATCAGTTAGTCTCTCCCATTTTGTCACTTTGTCACCCAAGTCTACCCACCTAACATTCTTGTTTTGGTTAGGCTAACATGTGGTAGTTTATTGGATTTGTACAATTCCAAAACTCCTGAGGCAATGAACAACTTGCTACACTATTGCCCTCAGTGTCCCAGTATAGAGTCCGTAGTATTAGTCTATTTGCGGGATTCCTGAACAATTTTTGTTCATATTCCTTATCAGGTCCTGATGTGCTACAATAATATAGGGTACAATGTAACAAATGTTGCTGATCAACATCGAGGGGAAGCACCTTGCTGGTGGCTACATTCATTAGTTCCTTGGTCACTGCCCTGGACCGGTTGTAACCAGATCCTGGCTGTACCAATAATAGGCCTCACCCTCCGATCGTACTACAAAAGTATCAGTTTGTCTCTGTGCCTCCATACCATTCATGGTAGGGACTACTGCTATGCCAAAAAGTTGCATAAGATCTCTTCCTAATAAGTTCATGGGGCATTTTGCAGAAAGTACTATTTTACTTTTCTGGGTCATACCCGAGACGGGGTCAGTTATTGCTATATCATGGGAAAGTGGTTCCCTGTACAGCTGTCCGTTTGCTGCTTTCACTAATATGTAATCAGGTGACTCAGAATGTTCCGGTAACTTTGAAGGATGTATCAAAGTTCGTGATGCTCCTGAATCACACAAAATTTGACTTCTCTCCCTTCCACCAGAAGTGTAACTTCCGGTTTCGTGTCTGCTAAATAGAGCTCTAAGCTCAGTAATGCCAAATCCAAAACTTCACTCTCCCCAACTTCTACATCCGGTTGCATGTCATTTGTTTCTTCTAAGGTATTTACATTATCCCCCTGCTCATTAGTCTCTCCTAGTGACTGCTGAACAGTATAACTGCCATCTAGTCAATCCTCATCATCCTTATCCTTTTTTTCCACAGGTGCCTTGCTCCTGCAGTCCCTTGCCAAATGTCCCTTCTTACCGCAATTGAAGCACTCACCTCTTTTCTTCCTGTCCTCATAAATTTCTGAGTTTCTGTCAGAGCGTTTGTTACCCTGAGTATTCCGCTTACCCTTCTTGGCTGTTTGTACTACAAAGACTTCCGCACCGTCTTCAGCTGTGAAGACCTGCGTTTTCTTTTTCTTTTTACTGTTAAAATGTTTTTCGGCATGTCTAGCATACTCTAACAAGGCTTGAAGCCTACTTGTTCGGTGATCTATCATGTGCTTCGTGATGAAGCTATTGATAGGGGCAATACAACCTTTCAAAAATGCATTCTTCAACTGTTGTTCATATGAGCTATCATTCTTTTGATTTTCGGGAATAGGCATGCCACTATGGTTATTAAAACATTCTAATAATCTACCATAGTATGCATCCACTGTTTCATTATCTTGTTGTACGCATTGGTTAATGCAAGTCCAGTCTGCCCTAGGTTTCCATTTTTCAGTAATGCGGTCTGTAAGACCCTTCAATCTAGCATCTAGTTCTGCGCCACTATGTGGGAGTGGCCTGTGTTGCGCGTCACGGGCATTCCAGGCGCCACAGATCATGTGCCAGTCCGGACCTAAAATTTGTCTAACTACTCTTTCTACCTCTTCCCCATTTAGGTGGTAACTCAATCTCATGCCCTGTAAATCCTGTAGAAATTTCTCAAAGTTAATTTTTGGATGGGAATTCCTTCTGTAGCTTTTCGGATGTCTTCCGGTGTCCATGGTCTATACACTAAGAGAGTTGAGGCCTGGCCCTCCTGTCCTGCCTGTGGGTTTGGTACTTCTATTAATGGACAGATTTCCTCACTCTCATCTATTAAATTTCCGCTTGGTTGAACATCTATAAGCGTTTGGCGTGTTCGGGATCTAGTCCCGATAGGTTCTCTCACAAATGGTTGTCTTAATATCCCTGTTGTCTCTGGATAACGTGGGGGGGGTCCAGCCCGCCCTCCCGCTTCATATTCTAAGTAAGGCATCGGAGGAGGTGGTAGGGGAGGGACCGATGCTACTATTATATTATTATCCTCTTTATCTAAAAATAATGCTTTTGCATTTTTGTTTTTCTGTTCCCTTCGGTTCACTTCCTCAATCCACCTATGTGCTTGAGGAACGCCCAACTGTTGTTGTTTTTTTGCCTGACCCTCTGCGTCAGATTTTAACTGTTTTAAAAGTTTCACTAATGATATTTTATCTAATTTACCATCAAAGTCATACTTATTAACCCATTTTGAAAAATATCTCACATTATCTGCTCTTTGCAATTGCATATACTTTGCATCTTCTGTCAGGGGCGGGTCACGTGACCCTTTAGTGCATTCATTTCCCATGTCTCTGAAAGAGAAGAAAAGAAGAGAGAGAAAAAAAAAGAACTGTTACGTAACCCTTTCTCTTGTACCACGTGGTATCTTATTCCCGTATTCACAGTAGTGTCTAGAATGACTGTTTACTTTGCTTTGTTTACTTCCTGATCTATGACTCAAGATACAATACTGACTACCTCTCTCCCTGCTATCACAAACCTTAGCAATAGCACAGTGTAACCTGGTCCCTGATCTAAAACAAAACAAAGAGAGGAATTCTGCTTACCGAGCCTCCGCTTATGTTTGATATGCTTTTAGGATCCAGTTTTCCGCCACAGATCAGACAAGTGGACAGCCTCTTTAGACACGACAATTCAGTCGGAGGTCTTTCCTTCTTCTGCGCAGATTTCGGTGCCACCTATATATTCTGACCTGCAGCTTACCAAGGGAATTCCGGCATGATTAGGACCAAAATGTTAAATAAATTTGTTAGAGTCAGACTGTAAAAATCATTGAGTTATTCAAAAACAATGTCAATCAATAACAAACAATAATGCAGGAGAACTCAAGTATCTTATACTCTAATGTACATTAGGAGGCAAAAAACCATACACAAAGTTGTACAGAATTTTGTCTGCTTTATTGACGGAAGACTCCATTTTTTATACATGTCACTATCAGTTTTGCCCACCTCACTGACGTGGTCAGTGACAGGGTCTTTACATCATAGTAACTTATGAAAAAGTGCTGAGATGGTGTTTTTCAAAAAGTCTTTTTCCCATGAGAATGTTACAGCCTTGCAAGCACCTGGTCAGTCACAATGACCTCCTGAGGATGTAGCCAATTCAAGGCTCTTAGATTAGTTCGAATACAATGGGTGCAGTTCTTCTTAAAATGCCTTCCTTTGTTCCATGCTCTGCCAGCTGGACACTATCTCTGATGGTGCACAAGGCTATTCTTCTGGTGGAAGCAGGAAGAAGATACACATGCGAACAGATTTATTATTTTCTAACTTTGCAAAATAATCTTTACTTGAAAGACATGAGCCAGGCTGTGCTTGAATGCTGCCAAGGCCAAATTTCTGATTACACTGCAGCTTATGCTTCAAGCAATAATATGCAAGTTTATTTCTACTATTATTCTAGTAAAACAGAATTAAATGCATTACATATCATACTACTTTTCAAACTTTGTTCTCTATTATAGATTTAAGTACATTTATTCCTAACTAAGGCACACATTTCTCTATATATTTGACCACACAGCTTATATATGTTTGAATGTTTGAATACACATCTTCCTAAGCAGCATACATTGTAAATATATTTTTCTAGGCAGCATGTATGTAAATATATTTTCTAAGCAGCATGTATAGATTTTTCTAACAGAAAACATGAAAAAAAAAACTTACCCTGGGATTCAATAAACTCTGTGTAGGCTTCTTGTGAAGGCTACATGGAGTTTATGTGTTTGTGCAGTGAGCAGCAACACTTAATGAATGTTCATGCCACTTCTCACCTTCAAGCTTAACCTAACAGGGTTTTGTGGCAGCCAGGAAATCATGTAAAGCAACGCGGATAGCAAACTTAGTTACAGCATAGCAAGTTAGGTTAGTGGGATTGCACGGAATGCCACATGGACCACCAGGGTTTTTCATTTATTATTGTACATTTTGCAGCTACAGGGCAGTGTATATAGTGCTGAGTATTGTGGAATACTATTCCAGGCAGTCTATACAAGATGTATCAATGATCTGTAAGGGTACATGGACTGCCATTTATAAGAAACAGTCATGGGAAGTGTGTTTATTGAATAGGGGCACACAGATGAAGTTTATGCATGAACACCAGGAAGGAGGACAGGTGAAACATTGTAATGTACCCCACATGAGAAAATGGAAAAGGAAGACAGTTGCAGCAGAAACACTAATCACATCTCCACATGGCACAGTATGGACTGCACACTGACAAGTGTATATGATGAGACTGTTGCACAAGTTGACATACCAGTGGAGGTCATCTGTGTGATATAAGCATTCAAACATGAAAAATGGAGAACACATTTATCATGGATGTTAAATACAATTGGGGTTGAGTGCATATTGTGAGTCTGTGCAAACTGATTTATCCAAGTATGCCTGTATTGTCAGTAGAGGCTTCCAGCAAGTAGGACACAGATACAGGCTCATGGCCTACAGTAAAATCATCATGCACAGTCATGGACGCTATCAGAATAATCCCACCAGTAATACCATGTCTCTTATACAACATATGTGTTTCTGAGTGAGCACAGATGGTTCTGCACCAACACACTTGTACAACTATTAGGACATGTCAGCAATTTATGAGTGTAATCAAGCAAACTCTCCTGACACTAACATGTGCAGGAGGTGTGAGGAGACACACTTGACATGATCACTACAGGATACTTGACTGGTGTGCATGTTTTATATATATATATATATATATATATATATATATATATATATATATGGCACAATATGCACTGTCACAAATGTAAATCATACCATCATTGGCATTAAACAGCTCTTTATGTCATGAGTGCATCACCAAAACCGATATCACACATGCATGTAGCATTACACCTTGATGGGGGTTCTATGCCATCAGACACTAATATTTATGCAACAAAACTAATACATAGGTATGCACCAGTAGATGCGTGACAGCTCAAAGTGACAAAGGTGGTACACTTCAGTTACACAAAATTGGAAGATATGTATGGAGGACATGAGGAAGGTTGCATTGTACTCAGGTATTGGTGTGGTGAAGGGTGTGAACTATGAAGGTACTATGGACTGTCATGTGAATGTCCTGCACATATTCAGTAATTGTGTTTTATTTAAGGGGAGTAGTCACCACCATAGACACATGCTGCAGGACATTCCACATACCATATATCCCAGGACACAGGACACATAACAACTGGCCTGCTGATAGGGTATGATGTCTACATGATCCTTGGTTTGTGTATTTGTTTGCATGACAAAACAAATGCCCACATGTTTTTTATCTAATGTGTTGTCATGACTTTGGCAGCAATCTTTGATGTGTGTTGATACTGTATGTATTATACCAATATCACAGTTGGATTCAATGATTGTTTACAATTTGTAGTCCTCCAGACAGCTGTTGGGACACAGGATTTGTATGTCATTCTTGACATCTTTGATATCAATCATGGATAGGAAAGGGCCCAGCAGAAAGCCCTGATATACACACTTGATCCCTTGACATGAGATATAGGTCACTTCACACATTTCAACATATTTACACACCACATATGGGAGCCACTGTTCTACCCACTTGGTGATATAGGTGTTGATGACCACATCTGTCATTGTAGAGTGAATACCTCAATGTGAACTCGTGTTGACTACCTTGGCCTTTTCAAGTTCCACAGGATGATGATCTTTGAGGATAACTGACATAAATGTAGCATCACAAATTCACATACCTGTTGCACACAGCTGGGATATTACTAGTGCCCATTTAGAGAAGGTCCATGATGACATGTTGGTCTACCTCACAAATCAGGAGAGTCAAGATATGTCTATACATGCATGCATCAAATGCTGTCCTCAGCTCACTCAGATGGAGTCACACTGATGTACACATTTCTACAGGAACATAGTCCATCTGGAGGGTGTGTTGAAGTGTGTATCACACTGTGTCAGGTAGGCGTATGTTATGAATCATGCTGTAGGCAATCTGTGATGTTGTCACAGCCCATTATTTCTGTGTGATAGGCCTGCATGAATTTAACACAGTGTATACTGCCTATGTTGATCTGTCCTAGGGTTTAGACAAAATCCCCTCAACTCAGGTATCATTGACAAATTCTACCAGCTGGGGATTAACATTTACATCACTAGATAGTTAACCAATGTCTTCACTGACAGACCACATACTCTGAATGTTGATAAATCAACCTCTACCATTGCAGCTATCACCATTGCTGTACCCCAAGGATCTTTTGGAATCTATTTCTCGAAAGTTCAGGCAACAAAATATGACCTGTAGCTTACCAGGTTTGCTACCGCTTGCATATTGGTAACAATCATTGAGTACACCAATGATGTGACTATAGTACAAGAGGGGCTAACACACATAAATGACTTGTGTCAAAGGCACATCATCTATTAACAAATACAGAATGTGTCAGGATTTGTACCTTACATAAAGTGGAATTTCCTGGTAAATATACCACTGACAACACTCTTCCCCATGATGAAACTAGTGGTGCAAGATTTGGAAACGCACATCGATAGCAGTCTGAACTTCAACCAAATGTCCGCAGTGGTATGGACAAGCTATGTCCTGCACCTCAGAAGTCAGGTCAATGTATCCAGATCTGAGGAAGATATAACAGCACTGTACTCAGACCTCATCTGAACATTAATACAGTATAATACTTCCTTTTGCATGTACCTCATCAGACACCTGCAGCAAATGGACATACCACGGGTGGTTCACACCAAGAAAATACAGGTCCTACAAACCATGCCATGATGTGGCATATACTGAGAGCCATGTTCCTGAAATCTGTATTGGAAAGGATGAGGTTACTTGTGCCTGGACAAGACATCTCTGACCCTGTCCTGATGTGTATATTGCACATCCGCAAATCAGCATAGTCTGTTGAGATGAAAATGGTAAAAGGAATATCTCACAAGCTGTTGTAAAGTGCTCTCACTACTGCCAAGCAAGTGCACAAACAGACACACACACACACACACACACACACACACACACACACACACACACTTGACTGCAGTGAAACTAGAACCCCTCCCTATCTAAGTACACAGATTACAGAACACAGTACTTTGTGCAAGTGCCACAGCACAAGTCTGACTTGAAGTGTCTCAGACAACAATTTATAGCTGATGAATCAGCAGTGTCTGTTGAGGAAAATGTAACAGTGTCCAACATGCTGGTGTAAAATGCTCTCTGTAATGTCAAGCAACAACTCACACACACACACACACACACACACACACACACACACACACACACACACACACACAAACACACACACACACTCACACACACACATGCGTGCACACAAGTGCACTCACACACACACACACACACATGCACACACACACACACACACACACACACACACACACACACACACACACACACACACACACACACACACACACACATATATACAGTTGACTGCCGAGAGAACAGAAGCCCATACTTATATACGTACACAGACTAAAGAACTCAGTAACTTACACAAGCACCATGGCACAAGACTGACTTTTACATGGCTGCAGGTCAGCTTATAGTGGATGACATCAACAGTGGATGTTGGAGAGAAGAAGTTGGGAGGCCAGCATGAAATGGATGTGTAGGCATGTGCAAGCATCAAAATACTGTCAATCCATGGGAATAGAATGGTTAATGTAGGATACATGTTTCTGCTCTTCTGGCTAGACTCGTGCGCACACACACACACACACACACACACACACACACACACACACACACACACACACACACACACACACACACACACACACATGCCCACTTAATAGCAGGGAGAACAGAACCCCTACCTAAGTACATAGACTTCAGAACCCAGTACATTCCTGCAGCACCATGGCACAAGTCTGACTTTTACAACACAGCAGGTGAATTTATAGTAGATGACATCAGCAGGCCATGTGGGAGACAAAATGTTGGGAGACTTGCATAAGCTGTTTGCTTCATATGTAAATAGGAGACTACTAACTTAATGGCCCTATGATATTTAGAAGCCTAATACCCTTATTGAGCATAGTTGGATGGTTGTTGCTAGCAGAGCAATTTTGTGAGCAGCACTAACTGGTCCTGTGCATAAGGGACATAGGTGCCACCCCAGGGGGGAACTATACAATCGCCCAACCAGTAGTCAAGGTTGTGCTTGAACAGTGTCATCGATGAGCACTGATTCACATGAGTGGGAGCCTATTACAGAGGAATGTGAGTCATTGGGGGATATATCTGTCTCACAAGCATGTTCTGTTTATGTCACAGGCTAGGTTGAAAACTCTAAGTCAAGTTATTCTTGTCCCATTTGAATTGCAGATGTGCAGCATTTCCAGTAGGTCACGTTTCAGCAGCCAGCATGGTACTGAGTACACTGGCAGGTCTTTCAGTCTTTCCATGTATGTCATGTTTGGAGGCTCTGCAGTGTCTCAGGCAGCACCCTGTGTTTTCTCCACTTGCTGCAAATGTCTGGTGAGGTAAAAACAAAAGGGAGAATTGTACTTAGTTAGTGGTCTGATAAGGGTAGAGTACAGCAAAGGTATGACCACCCTGGTCTTGGACATGATGGCAATATGTATGATGTGCGCAGTACAGAATTTGTGTATGACCACTACGAGCACATAGTGACAAAAGTGTAGATTGCTATCAACATGTATTCCCAAGTCTCACAACACTGTTTTTATGCTTAGAGGGGTGGTATGTATATCATAATTAGCAGGGGTAATTCATTGCCAAAGGGGACAATGAGCTATTGTATGCTTTGAGGTTCAGTCTGTGAGTTTGGCACCAATCATTTGTATGTGGCAGCTCCTTCTGTAATATGTGACCATCATTGGGTGACTCTCTATTAGTGCATCTAGTTACCAGTCATCTGCAAACTTGGTAAACCACAGGCCATCTGCCATTGCCTGTGCCTCAGGGAAGTAGTTTGCAAACAGTTGAGGGCCCATCACAGATCTCTGTGGTATTCTAATGGTAATTGGCTACTGGTGGAGGTGCAGTCCCCAACTTTGAGAATGTGTGTTATGTCAGTGAGCCACTTGCCTATCCCTGTACCTCTGTATGTCTTAATTCTCACATGGGAGATGAAAGGTTAATATTGGCAGCACAAGATAGTGGGCTATGTACACATTGGTTTACAATGTCCATTCAACATGTGGGAGAAACAGATAAATGTAGGTTTTTGTAAAACAGAATTGGAAACATTTGCACACCTGATTGGTGGTTGCAACATACTAATGGCAGAAGGACTGTATACCAAAAGACATAATAATGTGGCGAGACTGTTGCACTGGGGATTGTACAAACATTATGGTACTGAAGTGGCTGAAAAACACTGGAAATATGAGCCACAAAGTATCATAGAAAATGAAGTCTACATCACATAGGATCATCCAATGCCAACAGTTCAAAAGATAGATGCTAGAAAACCAGATATAATGGTCCAAGAAAAAAAGACAGAAGTAGCATTGATCATTGAAATCACCGCACCCAGTGACTACAGTGTCCTGCATACAGAGCAACACAAAGTCATAAAATATTAGGATTTGCAAGCAGAAATGAGAGCAATGTGGAGGAAAGATACCGAGATAGTTCCAATAGTAATAGGAGCAACTGGTCTTATAAAAATGAGTCTACAATCATATTTAGATATGCTACCAATACATGTAACTCCATACGAATTGCAGAAGGAGTCATTACCGGGACATTGCAGGTGCTGCATGGAACATTTTTGGCTGACATCAGAGAATGAAACAATACTAATTTCATGAACATTAATCATACTTTGACTTAGGAATGGGGTCCATTCCCATCATGGTATTAGACACCCAAAAGATTTGGAGAAATTAAAAAGGGAGATCTTCACTATGACACATCAATGGGGGATAGTGTTAAAGGCCTTAGATAAGTCAACATAGGCACTATGTCCTCTTACCCCTCATCCAAGTCTGTGGGGTCAGTATCCAAGAAGTCTACAATGTTCGGTAAGCAAGATGTACCCTTAACAAAAACAAAATGGGTAGGTTCAAGTGTGTTAAAGGTCATCTATGTCTGTGTGCATTTGGTCCAGGTGATTCCTTTCCTAGCCTTGCAGATAAGTGTTTTTAGGCATATGGGTCAATAGCTGTAATTCTGCACATTACCAAATTGATGTGCATTGCACAGCACACAACATTTGATATTACATTTTGTACTGTGGTTGATATACATGTGGAAAAAGTATTAAGACGCCAGGGTTGCAGTGTTTGTGATGGAGGGGGGTGGCAACAGATGGATGTATTGTAAATATGTAACATATTGTTAGGAAGGGCATGTCATACATAGGAAATGGACAGTAAACAGGAATAATACAGCATAATATAAACAATCCATAGAACGGTGAGCAGCGGGTTTGATCGACGGTTAGCAAAGTGCATAGGCATGCATGTAGTAAGCAGTGCACAAACATGTGCCTCACTGCTAAAGCCTGACAGTTAGTATTGAGTCTATGAAATACACCTGTTGCTTAACTGACTCTGTGACAGCACATGTTAATGCATTGCTACATTCTTTTTTGGCCCAGATGGTACTGGGTTCAAATACAGCTGTATGTAATACTTTTAACTACTTTTGCATTACTTTTGCTGTGCATCTGTGTGAAATGCACACCATCATGCAATAATGCATTAAAGAAAAGAAATGGGAAAGATAGGACAATGATGAAATGGGGATCAAGCAGAAGGAAGAACAATGGGAAAGCAGGGCAGTAATGTGCAGGAGGGAGGTAGGAAAGAATCATGGCTATCCATTTATTTAACAGTGTAAAGTGAACATATCTACCAAATATTAACTGAATTTGGGCTGTCACCACCAGAGAGAGAGAGAGAGGGGTGACCACAGCACAATCATGTTGCATAGTGAATTGGACCAAATCAAGTGTATCAAGAAGACATGTTTGCAAATGGAGAGTTATGTGTGGGACATTTTTGTGGGACAGGTGCCCTTTTTTTTTTTAGTGATAGAAAAATGTTGGGGAAAGGATGTTGGAATGCCTGGTTGAGGTAAGTTGGGTAGGTGAGGAAGCAATTGCAAACAGACATGGCAAATAAGACTAGACAGGGACAGTGATGGACATAAAAGGTTGGGGGACACCATGATCAGGATGAGGGTGGGGACATCCTGAACCCATAGTTGTCAAGCTGGGTGAAAGTGGCAATCGAGTTCTCACCCACTGGGCTGTCATCACTGTCACCTCACTCCCCTACTTGCCGGAGTGCCTGATGTCTGCATCTCCTCCTCTTGGTAGCATGTAAAATGAGGATGAGCAGCCACTCCAGCCAGTGTAGGCATGCACTAACAGTGTGGTGCCTGACCCTATGCACCATCCCTGGCAATTCACTGCTGGTGATAAGGTCACCACCTCTGCCACAGCTCCCAGAGAGCACCACAGGACAACCTGAGGAGGCAGATAGTGCAGGGGCACCAGAGACGGTGCTGCCAGGTTGGCTTCCGGACATGCTGGGCAATGGTGCTGGAGCCTGTGGGAAGCAGGTGAATCCTGTGAGTCAAGCCTACCCTGCTGTGCTGTGGAGCATTTAGTGATGTGGTACACATAATGGCATGGACACATTTTGATGACAATTAATATAAAAATAAATAAAAATAAAAATAAAATTAAATTAAAAAAAGAGAAGATAAGGGTTGGGATGAAGGAAAAAAGAGGTAAGATTAGTACCTTCATATGTGACATACAATGCATTGATACAATTATTTGACTCTATTATCTTAACTTTTACTTTTAAGACTACTGACTCCTAACAGATGCACACTATACTACAGATTGCAGCAAATAGTCCTTGACATGTGCATATATTGCACATATGTGTGTTCTGATTATACAGATTACACTTTACAGCAGGGCATTTGTGCCACTGGTATAGAGGTTTTAATTTAATTTAAATATAAATTGCAGAAGTAACAATATTGTATAGTTGAGAAGTGTGGTATTTCAACCCTTTGAACCTACAACATCTGACTAAAGTGTAATATTGAACTCTTGGTGTGTGCTATAGACTAATGCATGCATACTTGCTTTTACAGTTGAGATATGCATACAACTCTATAAAATAGCAAAATATATATATTTAACTTTTAATGCCAGAATAACACCACTATTCTGCTGCATACATACCACATGCTTCCCTCATCCTTGGCAATCTAGCCCCATGGGTTCAGACATTTACCTCAGAATCATGTGCAGCTATTGAAAAAACAGAACAGAACAGAATACCACTATGAATACCAGTCTTGTCTATATTCAGCTTTTAAGTCTTACAAGTACTCTCTGTAGTTGATGGTTACACAGGCATGAGATGTTTGCAGTCTTAAATTCCCCAATCCAGTGGTTGTGGGTATCCCTCTTCTTCTTCTGGAGGTCATTGTAGTGATGCCTACATTGTTCAAAAGTGTAGGGAATACTGGCAACACTGGTTACAGCCAGGGCTAAATTATTCCAAGTTTCTGACTTATACTGGGAGACAAAACAGTCCCCCTGCAAAAGCCTGTCACTGTGGTACTTAACTAGGAGTCTAATAAAAATCTTGGACTACTGGACAGCCTAACTCTGTGCCTTAAAACTGATACCTTCCTCAAAAATGCCTGCCATGTATGCCATGGATCTACATCAATGGGCAATGATGCTTTTGCACCAATTCCAGTCATCATGCTTACTGGGAGTGTGGACACTGTTTGAAAAGGCTGCCCTCCACTTACCAGCTTGCAAACATGGTGCTCATCAGTGCACAACTCTGAGCACCATATTTGCACAATGGTAAGCAGAGTGCAACAGTAGCAAGCAAAGCAAATTCAAGGTTATTGAATGTACAGACAGTTGTGTATGTGTGTTAGAGAAATGTAAAGGCCGTGCCAGTCCAGATAACAGAAATATACTTACAGGAATATAGTATACAATATACCCACAGTCATACATTTGAGAATAAATGTGATAATACATAGATAAATGAATACATAACAGACACAATAGTAGTACCTCAGCTCATATATATATATATATATATATATATATATATATATATATATATATATATATATATATATAATTAATACCGGCTACACCATGTCAAATGTTATAAGGGAGAGTGACTATAATGGGAAGTGAAACAGCAGTACATATGCATGGAATATGTTCTATTCAAACCCAGGACCATGCATATGGCAGTCCTACACTTTCACCTGTTGCCACAAGAATGGTGAGAAAACACTTGTCTATGTTGCAGTTCATTGCTATAAACTGCAATGTCACAACAGTAAAACAAAGGATGCACACCATGAACTAGAACCCAGGACCATCTAAATTCCAGCTCTACACTTACACCTGCTGCTACAGAACTAGTTACATGACATTCCATCTTTTACAATCATTTTTAAGGTCTTGCTGTTAATCACTGTGCAATGTCTCTTAGTAGATTTGCATGATGCCTAATAGCATGAACTGAATGCATCCAGTTTCTGCTTTTCACTGTCTGGGTCCTGTCTAGCCAACTGCCCAGTTTGTGCTAAGTGACACATTGTGCAAACAGTGCCCCCCCAAAAAAGAAAAAAAACAGGTACTTGAAATGAGGAAAACCAATTTATGACATACAATAGAAAATGTTAGTACACATGAGATACTTCTACAGAGGTCTGATTAGAACTCTCATTGCAATGCACCTTCAGAACACAGGATTGATACCTTATCCCTCTTTGGCACACAAACAGTTTTGCAGCAAAGCAATCAAATCAATATGCACACAAACACTTGCAACATCATCTACACTGATATCAAACCATACAAGTGTTATTTGTACATGTATTAGTTTTGGATATATTGCACCTAGTGATCACACAACCTGTCATGATTATTGCTTGCAAATATACAGCTCTGGCTTACATTTCTGTGTTTGTTGGCTATTCTTCATTTGTCTGAGAAGTAATCTGAGACATGCAGTGTGTAAGCCATTCTATATCATTGGCCTTAAGTGTGTGAGGATATTAAGTGGAAATAATATCATATGCAGTTGCCAACAAATGAAGGGCAGGTTGGATGTTACGGAACACAACCAGTGACTTATGTGCTGCTTATTTACATGTCCAGCCTTACATCTAACACTTTGTAGATCTAACCTGACACACCCAGTGTAAGTCAGGCAGCCTGAACTGCTGTTGTGTTTTCCTTCTCCCAACCACTAATCATTCATAATTACAATCCATTAAAAACTAACATTGAGGGAGTGCCTGCACTATGTTTACATCTCCTACATGGATCTAATTTTGGGGGATTCAGCAATTCTAATGAGTTCACACCTCATTTGCTTCTTTACTGGGCTCACAGCTCTGAATCTACACTATATAAAAAGGCAACCCTGTAGCTAGAAAAACGGATGGTGAGGAGAGTTGTATATGCCTGGAAGACTGCAAAACCCCTTTTTATTCAGGATATATCTGTACAGAGGAGTACTGAACCTCAAAAGGTATCCTTCCATTTTGTCACCTACATACTGCATATGCTGGAATGTATTTAAGAAAAATCTGAAGCAAGGCTTTCACAGTTTTATCTATATGCATTAGTTGGAAGTGTACTGATGGAGTGGGCATGTTTGTCAAGGGATTTCAGAGGTATACATGATTGCCAATGCATGGACGTGGAATGTTGTGTGATGAATATGTACAAATGTTTCAGGGAAAGACCTTTGATAGCACTTTTAGATTTTCAAAGATGGTTTGTTGGCAGAATGGGTCATTTTGCCTGTTGTTTTGGATGGAGGAGCAAAGGTGAGTTACTGTTATAGCACAAACAAGGAAGGACTGTTGTTTTTGAAAGGTAGCAAAGCTGAGTTACTGTTATGGCACAAACAAGGATGGACTGTTCTTTTGAATGGGAGAAAGGTGAGTTACTGTTATAGCACAAACTAGGATGGACTGTTGTTTTGGGGGGGCTAAATCTGAGTTAATGTTAAAACACAAACAAAGATGGACTGTTATTTTGGGGGGCAAAGGTGGCACAAACAAGGGTAGGTTGCTCTTGCTACTCTCCTTGTTTTGCATCCTGTTTGTTGTTAGTATTTCACATCTCTAGACTGTTTTATGTTTTTCCAGTGGGTAATACTGACTTACTACCTTTTTTGTTTTATCTGGAAACAGTTATTTTGTAGTTATGTGATACTTATGTGTATTATCCTGTCTTTTAGGACACCTACAAGTATGCCACCCAGGCATGTCAATCCACAGAGACCCCCTTCACTGATGCTGAGAATCAAGTTATTGTAGATGGCTTTAGGCAACATGGTGCTCTTCAGATGGAAAGGGGATGGGGATATATGGCATTTGGCACATAGGATGTGAATATGGCAGCAGATAGCAAATTATGTCAGTGCTGTGGGTGGCCACAGCAGGGCATACGAGCAGATGCACCACAGGACCACTGACACAATCACATCTGCATGGAGAAGAGCAGCTGCAGTGTGTCATGACCAGATGGTTACCAGGGGAGGGCCTGCTAGGGAACAGCCACTAAACCCTAATAAAGAGTCTCTGGCCAATATCAGAGATCCAGACAGTCCCAGGAGAGTGCAGTACAGCATGTCCTGGATGTGGGAACAACAGTTTTCAAGACAGCAAGCACATCCCAGGAGGAGCTTCCAGGTAGGCTATGCAATCTGAACAGTTGAATACTGTTGTATAGTAAAACAATTGAAATTAATAAGTTAATTCTGTGTCACGTGTCTTTGTTGAGGGGAGGGGGCTGACATTTGCTACAGTTATACACTTTGGTTACAATTGGCAGCCACATTCTTGTTGAAATTATAGAGAACCAAAAAGGTGTGCATCCAGTGCAGTCAACAGACCAGTAACCAAATTAACTTCATGGTGTTCATCTCAAGGGTGCCTGATGTCTGCATCAAGGGTGGTATAAAATCAATTTATTAAGATTAAAATAAGAGTTAAGTGTTTTTGTCCTACCGCAGGACTTCATCAAAACTAACAAACCATTAGACGAAACATTTAAAAACTTTGTGGACCCCATCAGTTATCCAATTAGTTAGTTAACTGAATCACATTGCCATCCTGTTAGACTACCTTTAACCATTTCTCATCCAAACACTTCCTAAATATTTGTAATTAAAAAACATTGCTACATATTTAAAATACATAAAACACAAATACATATATATGATCATTCTATATAAAATAACACAATATGAACCATCACAATTTTACTGCCCTCATTTTTAGTACAGGTTTAACAGAGATATGGTCATTTAGACCTGGCTTTTGCATAGCGTCCAATTAAGCTGCCATAGGAGTTCCTTGTATTCTATCCTATTTTCCCAAGCTCCTCCTCTAGCATCTATAGGGACTACCTTCAGAATACCAAAAACATTTTTTTTTAAATCTTCACATGCACAAGATTGTCTAAATAGTGCATTCTTTTGGTTTGCTAGTCTTATGTCATACAAATGTTGAAATTATAATTAATGGACATATAAAGGGGTAAATGTATTACCCCCTGTGCTACTGTTAATTGTGATGATGTTGTTCTTACCTCTTGTTTAACATCTTCCAGGAATGTTTGTACTACAGAGGAGTATCTCATCTGCAGATGGTAAGGCAAATATTTTTATGTCAGTACTGCCGAGCAATATGAGGAAATATTGTAGTGTGTGATGTTGATCTCAGGCCTGTTGTGCCTATTACTGCACTATCTGTAATAGTGGTAGCACTGCTAGTTTGTTAGCATATATTGCACTATGGTAGTGCATTTATTCCTGTGTTTCGTATTGTTTATCACAAGTTATCATGAGAGTGGGAGTGTGGGCCCTGTCCCACCTGATGTCAGTGTATCAGCAGACTGTGATGATGATATTGACCAAACTGAGGCACAGTCAGGGGGTTCAGAGGTTGAATCTGATATGAAGGTTGACATATAGCCATCCCCTGCATTTCCATCAGACATAGCCAGTAGGCCTATGACTAACCAGTCCAGTGAGCCCACAGATATTGGATAGGTGGAGAGCAAGGACATTGACCAGGGAAGTGTGGTTACTGCAGCTTCATTGCCTGTTGAGTGTGGCTGTAGCCAAAGTGTGGGCGAGGTGCCAGATAGGAGGATTGATAACTGTCCCTCCTCCACCTGTTGGAGGTGTCTCTTCCAGTGCCACTCAATGTATGCTTAGGGCCATCACGGAGGTATTGGCACATTCCCATAGGTGCTCCAGATAAATGCTCAGAGTTGTGGATGTGGCACAGTCTGACATGCATGACTATCTCCACCATATTGCTGATTCACTTGATCAGATGAATGACACGTTGGAATGAGGGGTGTCTGTGATGGAACGAGGGGTGTCTGTCATGGAATGAGCAGTATCTGTGATGGAATGTCTGCTGGGAGGGGAACGACATCTTTGTGGGCATAGGTCAGCCACATCATCTGCTATTAGCCAATGTGACTGTGCCCGATCATGCTCTCATAGTGGCAGTACTTCTACTGCTCCATCAGTGAGTGTGCTGTCCACACCCAGATGTGGCAGACCATGGGGTCATGGTCTTGGGTGTCCCCCTGATGGGAGCTCATCCAGCAGACATCAATCACATACACCTGTCCGACATGCCAAGATGTAGAGCCAGCGCAGAGCTTGGCTGTGTTTGTGCAGATACTCACATACCAATTACACCTGGAGGACCCCTACAGACACACACACAAAGGTTACTAATTTTTTCTCACTGGCCATATGTTGGCTTATCCACATGTCTGCCTTCTTCTCTTTCTTACTAACAGACACTTACCAACCTTTTCTGTCAGCCTAGGCTTCCTGCCCCTCCCCCCAACACACACACAACACCCTATGCAAGCAATGATAACTGTGCCTTATCCCTGTTTTCTAGCTTTTGGATTCAGGGATACAAAAGCTTTGTGTCTGATGCTCAGGGTGCATAGCTAACTTAGTGCTTAGTATATCTGCATTTGAGGTGTTGAACTGGTAATTGTACCTTAGACTTATATTGCTCTTGGAAAGTTAGAAAGTTGATAGCATCAACACTTTCCAACTTTATAGTGAATGATCTTGTGAGGGTTGTGAAGTCAGAAACTGCAATGTGCATAATTATTTTCTAACTTCTTTCTTTAATCATTTTCCAATACAAACATATGGTGCGGTGAGGGCATGCACTGATCATCAGTACCTTTGAGAGGTATGACTGTGTGAATCTTTGATGCCTGAAGCCTACTTACTTAGTAATGGATACATATAAGTCAAATAATTCTCTGCTGTTACATGTTAAAGAAAGTTCTGTACAGATCTCCTACCTTTTACTAGCTTACTGAACCACATAATGAAACACAAGGATGTGCTACACAGTCATATTATTAAACTATACACTCCAGGTTCAAGACTTACCTTGTAAATGCAGCAGTTGACACAGCTTTAGTTCAGAGCTTACTCTGGCTGATGCAAGCAGTACATAGCCAATACATGGGAAGGTAAAAGTTGTATGAGTTTCTTGGCATAAATGTTACTATTTGTATGTGAGGAGGAGGAAGGTTTTAGGCCCCTAGGTGATGAGTGAGTGTGCTCTGTGTTGTCTCTTAGTCAGTGCAATGGCATATTGAGCATGTCTATGTCTGCCGACACCCACAGAAGCTGGTGGTTCCCCCTGTGATTCCTCATCTGTCTGTGTCTGTGGTGTCCTTGGCATCGGTGGTGGAATGTGTGCCCATTTCCCTTGCAGATCCTGCTGAAGCTGTTTTCTCAGGATTATGTTATGTAGCATGGCACAATCTGTGAATATTTCTGTACATGTCCATGGATTCTACTGCAGGGCTCCCCCAGATGTATCTAGGCTCCAGAACTATAACTTCAGCAGCCGAAAGACATGCGCTCTGTTTTTTGTTTGAGTGTGTGACACATTATGGCATTCTTGTGTGGGTGTGTGCTCATTTCTGATGGGTGTCATCAGCCATGGCTCCAGTGCATAGCCTGCATCCCCCAGTAAATGCCCCTGTTGGATATCCCCCCTGGCAAACATCTGATACAGTTGGTAGGTCTGCCAGGTATGTGAGTCGTTGTAACTTCCAGATTTGCTAGCACACACATTTAAGATTATTCCCTTGGCATTACACAATACTTGGCAGTTGATAGAGTAGTAGCCATTTCTGTTAATGTAGAGCCTACCCTGTTCCCCGGGTGGTGCCTTAGCTTCTATATGTGTGCAGTACATAGCATCCAGTACTTCAGGGTAGTGTGCTACATGGTAGGAATCCTGCATATTTCTGGCCCTCTCCTCAGAACTACGGAGAAAATATATGTGGTCACTGACATGTTGGAGTATAGCATTCAGGAATTGGTGGAGGATTCCTGATGCTGATGCCTGTGACACCCCAAACATGTCCCCTGTTGGTCTCAGAAAGGTAGCTGTAGCAAAATTATATGTGCTACACATACTTCTGTCTCCACTGGGATGGATTCCCCTAGGTTGGCCCTGGCTCTGATTTGAAGATGGCAGAAGTCGCTGAGTTCCTAGTGTGTCCCTGTCTACTCTATAGCACTCTGCAATTTCCATATCATGTAGGTTGTGAAAAGTTAAACAGGGCTTGAAAACTCTTTGCCTTCTCAGCCTAGGCCTATTAGCAGCTGCAGCAGCACTGACTTCAGCCTATAGCACATACAAATGAATTAAAGCAGCAGCAACCCCTAACATTTTGTCCGTGTAGACTCTTTTCCATGTCTATATTGCAAAAGTTTTGGAATCCGAAGGGAAAACCAGCCTTGAGTCTACATGGATGCTTTATAACTTGTTGAATACATAAACCATGCTGGATTGGTTAATTAGCATGCAGTTCAGCTGCTTATACTATAATTACCATGCCACGGTGTTGACCTTGTTTGCACTGTGGTGCATGCCTCTACATGGAACTTACTGAATCTAAAACTTTCTGTGACGCATAGTTTCCTTTATTTTAGGAAATCTAGCATCATCATCACATGCCATGTATATATCATTCCCCTTAAATCTGACCCAGTACATCAGAGACTACACATGTAGAAGTTAAGTATGTAAGTAACAAAGTAATGGTTAGAAAATCCTTCTACCTTAAACAAATTATTCTTCATGGTATCTCCTCAATGTTCAGCTAAGATATTCTTCCACTTTACTCCTCCCATATTAGGTTTACATTGAAAATAATGCCCTTCTTCAGCATATATCTCAGTAGGGACCTAAACCATTTCAAGAAACCTTAACATTTTGTCACTAAAAAGATCTCAAAAATATTTGTGTCTTGTATAAGCTTAGAAGTAACTAGTGCTGCACTGGACCTATTTTTAATGGTGCTCCTTTTTCTGACCCCCTCCACCTCCAGTCATAGGTACATAGGTTCATAGGGTGGTACTAGGCTATCAGCCCTAGGGCCTATACAAGTCTAGCCATAACAATTCCCTGGCTATTTTTTTCCAGAATATTTATTTCCCTGGTCCCCTGTCTAGCAGGGTGACTGACGAGATCCCCAAGGTGAATTTCCTATTTCCCATCCAATCATCAAGGTTCCTTTTGAAAAGGGCCAAAGAGGTGCTCAGCTTGACATGTATGGGCGGTCTATTCCAGAGTATGGGGAGTCTCTGAGTCTCTGGGTCAGGAACCTATCCCTCCAGCATGTTTTATTCATTATGATGACCAGGTTTATATCCCTGGAGCATGTGGCTCTGAGGGATTGGGATTTCTTTAAGTGTAGCATGTATAGAGCAATGGACTTGCTCCTCCCTCCATACACATATTTATGGACAATTTGTAGGATTGTTAATTCAGCATATGTTGGAACATGAGGAGAACTGGAGTCCCCTGACAAACCTCAA
The DNA here is from genome assembly GCF_019279795.1 of Protopterus annectens. Classification (NCBI taxonomy): domain Eukaryota; kingdom Metazoa; phylum Chordata; order Ceratodontiformes; family Protopteridae; genus Protopterus; species Protopterus annectens. The sequence goes on from NC_056741.1 coordinate 1,552,006,850, forward strand.
GTGGGCAGAAGGATCATATGCACACTGATTTCAACTCGATGCATCTTTTTTTTTTTTACTTATTCAAACTTCTAGTGTAATGTCACATAAAAAGAACACAAGGCAGGCATCATTACACAGTGGATTAAAAAATTCCTAATGAGTATGTCCTTCTCCATGCAGCTTTGTTCCACGTCCTCCTGCTCTACTGCCCCTGTCCAAAAGCTTGTCCCTCAAGAGTCAATGATATCTCCAATTACCTTCTTATTATATATAAACAAACTTCCCACTGATCTCCCCAACATATCCATGTCTATATCCATATCCATATCCATATCCATGTCCACATCCATATGCATATCCATTCTACTTTACACAGATGATATGGTTATCTACAGATCAGGCCCCTTCACTTCCTTTATTTCAGACTTCCTGCAAACAAGATCTGCCAAATTTTAGTAAATGGCTTATCCAATAAAAACATCTTCTTTATCATACACATGCACATGTGCATACACACACACACACACACACACACACACACACACACACACACACACACACACACACACACACACACATGTAAACTATACTGTTTAGTACAGCATATCTGAAAAAATACCTCCCTAGTTCATGGATCATACTAGAGAATAAAGAGCCCTTAGAATGTGTCCATGTCTCAGAGATCTACAAGTCTGGCTAAACCTATCTGTCAACTTTGAAAACCATAGCCATATCACCAAACACATTTGTATTCTTGGTCAAACACATTTTACACTTTTTATTATCTCAAGGTAGGACTGCTGCAAGCAAAGGTATTCCCTTCACACAACTAGAATATGGACTTGCCATAACTGACACCACTTCAGAAAAGGATCTATCACTAAACCAGTCTGTCTCCAACAAAAACTTCAAAGTTGAGCTTCCCCCAGGTGAGAAATCAGCTACAGCACTCTTAACAAGGCCAAGTGGCTATGCATTCCTTGATGTTTAAACTCATCAATGTGGAATTATTCCCCTTCTTCAGCAGCAGACTCACAAAAAACAGCCTCCATATAGCCTTATATCCCTGTCCACCTATACCCCTAACCTGCTTACCACATACACCAATCTAAAACAAAAATAACTTTTTTTCTGTATCATATCCCCCTGCTAATTCAATCCTTCCCTAGCTAAATTCTTGATACCCTGTACTTCCCCACATTCTGAACAAAACTAAAAGTGTACTTCTTTAAGTAAATAGTTTTAATGCTACAACAGGGGATATGGTATAGTGATCTAATATGGTAACACAATGATATCAGATCTCATACTAACCTGTTACTGAAACTCTCAAGACTACTTGTGCTCAGAGTTCTCTTTCGTGTTGTAATATAGTATCAGTCAAATAGTACTGATGTGTTACAGGTTACTTTTTTGTTAGGGGGTTGATGCTTCTGTATTATGTGCTTTATTTATTTCTTATTCTGTCTTTAGAACAACTGTTTTTTACTTTATGAAAATGCCTGGAATATGTGTAACTTTTACACCCAGGCTCTCTGAAAATGATCCATGTGGGTCAGTGTTCTTCTATTGTTAACAAACACATTGATGCATAAACAAATAAATAAAATAGCATAAAATAAAATATGAATTTCTTTCACCATCAGATACATTATGCAGCATGGATGATCTTATAGTTATCTTACTCTGTGTCCATATCTTATGTCATAAACTCTGGGAAATTTTATTTGCATTTGTTTACTTAGGTAGAGCATTAATGCAGCATGACCATACAGAACAGTACAATTAATACAACAGAAACAGAAAATACAATATAAATGAAAGATATTCTGTGGTACAGAAAGGTATTCTAGTACATTATATGTCAGTTCATGAGGATAGCAAATTATTTTATCAAAATGGTATGGTACAATCAGAGGTGAAGCAAACTGGATAATTCACAAACAGAAAGAGAAGCGCAAAAGAACAATATCTGGAAAGTATAGGAAAGTGCAGTGTTAATGGGGGAAGTAAATATGGAAAGAGCTAGCTGGGGTTCATGAATTATATACATATTTACAAGGTGTTTGATGTATCGTGTGCTAGTGGGAGTTACAGAGGTGTCAATGTGAAGGGTAAAGAAGAGATGCAGGAGATTTGATTAGTTATGTGAAATGACCTAAATTTGTCTTGCATAAATTATTTTGGTTGATGTCAGAAGTTATAATATTCTGACATGCAGGTAGGTTCTTCCATATTTTGGGGGCTAGGATTGAGAAACTGTGGCCAGTGCAATAAAGTTTAGGGATGCGTGTTTGGTACATAGGTCTTGTTTTAGCATGACCTCTAATGTGAAGTACTGGGCGGTTGTGATCAGTTTCATGGTGAATGGCAAAGCAGTGTTTTTTTTTTTCTCTCAAAAATCTTTTTATTAAATTATGGAATATAACAAGACATCAACCAACAAACATTGTATATATAGTCAATTAGGAGTTGATTTAAGTTATACAACATTGTAAAAGCACATTTCAACTCATGAAAGTGAAAAAAAAATCAAAAACAAACTTTATATACAATATATACAAATGGTAACCAGGATGCAAATGATAGAATGAGACCACAATCATATGAGAAAATAAAGTAGAAGAATAAATAAATCCCACACTGTACAAAATATAAAAGTTTATAATCTAATATTCATAATTAATAATAGAAAGGACCTTTTCTAAAACTTTATTATTTAAAGCCATTTTTTAGGACTTTTCAACATAGTTTTTTGTGCTGAAACGTACAAGTATGCCATTGTTCTAAAGGCATTCCAATTCAATTTAGTACGGTCAAGCCAATTTCCGGAAATGTAAAGTTTTATAAGACAACAGATAAATATGAGTACATGTGTATCTGGTTTAGCCAGATGTATCTTAGGTATGTGTAGAATTGCAGTCTCCCAGGAAAGAGTTGACTTGTGATACCCCATTTTCTGTAACCTTACTTTCAAGGAGGTCCAAAGTTTATGAGAGAATTGGCAATACCAAAAAATATGTAAGAGGTCAGCATTAGGAGAGAAGCAACAAGGGCAGGAAGGAGAATTATTTGCATCACATTTATTAAGTTTGGAGGGAGTATGATAAGCATTGTTATTTATCATCAACTGAGTATAGAACAATTTCTTGAAACGGGAGTGTTCCAAAGTATTTCTAATGGCCAAGAGTTTTTGTTTCTCATTTAATTGAGGATTATGTTTGTCCCAGAAGTTAGAAAAGAGAAATAATGAGTCTTGAATTAATTTGTTTATCAAATTATAAGATTTTGATAACCTTTTCTCATGTAATAATAATGTTCTAATTACCGTATCAATATTATTAAAATCTTGCTCCCTTGGGATTATATAAGCACAATTAGCCATAATTGCATCTCTTAACTGACGCAGAATTATAGTATATTTACAATTGACTTTCAGTGTAGTTCAAAGATTTGCCAAAGACAAATCTTTGTGTTTCAAAAGATCCCAAACATTCATATTCTTTATAAGGGGATATTTAGTTAAATTAAATGGTGCATTATCTAACTTTAAGTTAGGGTTCAGATGAAGTGGTTGTATTAGATGAAAAATATTATCAAATTTAATAAGTTTTAATAAGTCCTGAAATGCTTTGATCTTATGTTTTAGAAAGTTTGAGATTTTAAGTGAATTCAAAATATCTAAGGAGATAAATGGAATGGCAACAGGGTTTATGTTTTTGGATAAAATATACTGATGCCATAACATCATCCAAATTGGACATTGATTATAATGAATGATATTCAGTTTAGAAATGGACAGTAGTTTGCTAGCTGAAATAATTAAATAATAGAGATACAAATTTGGTAAACCTAAACCACCCCTATCTTTAGAAGTTGATAATTTAGAGTAAGAAATCCTGTTTTAGGGAACCACAAAACTTTAGCTAGTTCTTTGTTAACTTTATCGAAAAAAGATTTAGGAATGATTTGATCAGAAGAGTTGAATTGATAAAGAAATTTGGGAAGAATATTCATTTTAATAATTGCAGCTTTGGAAAGAAGTGATAAGTTGAGAAGTTCCCATCTACGCATGTCTAACATTATTGATGTCCATATTTTAAGTAAATTATTTTGAAATGAAGACAGATTATTATGATCTATATGTATACCCAGATATTTAACCCCAAAAGTAATATGAAAATAGGAGACTGGAAATAAACATGGTTTATGTGCCAGATGGTTTACAGGGAATATATGAGTCTTTTGGGAATTAATGTGATAGTCCGATGCTAGAGAAAATTTCTCAATGGAATTAATTATTTTTTAAGATCTGTAATAGGAGTTTGAAAATATATAACTAAATCATCAGCAAAAGCAGAGAAAAGTAAATTATTGTTTAAAATCCTAGGAATCCTATGAAATGTGTTTTGTGCTAAGTATAAAAGTAATGGTTCTAAGTATAGATTAAAAAGAAAGGGAGATAAGGGGCATCCCTGTCTCGTGCCACTAGTAATCTTTATAGAATGTGATGTGGATCCGTTAATATACAATTTGGTAAAGGATTCTTTGTAAAGGGTTTTGATAAAATTAATATATGCGATGGGAAAATTAAAGCAGGACATTGTTTGAAAGAGGAAATCCCAACTCACTCTATCAAATGCCTTCGATGCATCAAGAATTAATGCATATATTGGGTTGTTGTCATTTTTGTAAGATGAATAATGGATTCCAAAGAGAGTGTTATCCCATACATGTCTGTGAGACATAAAACCTGCTTGTTGTGGGGAAATTATTGATGATAGAACCTTCTTCAATCTGTTGGCAAGAATAGAGGATAAAATCTTGATATCTAAATTAATTAATGAGATGGGTCTATAGTTATGAGGGTCTGTTTTATCTTTGTTGTTTTTTAAAATTAGAATAGTTTTTGAGGTGTTCCAATGAAGATCCGAAATGTCATTTATTTTTATGTAGTTATAAACTTTAAGAAGGAAGGGTGCAATTACTGACTTAAATAATTTAAAGAATTCAGAAGTAAAACCATCAGGACCTGGGGACTTACCAAGTTTGAGTCTATCAATTGATTCAGATATTTCAAGAAGACTTAATGGGGCCGAAAGAATACTTTGCTGATTTTCATTCAAAGTAGGAAATGTTATAGAACTAAGAAAACTGTTTATATGACAATTTACTAATAAATTAGAAGATTTGGAATAAAGATCAGTATATAGTAATGTGAAGAGTTGCATAATTTCCTTGTCCGTGTTTTTGAATTGTATGGGCGATATTTTGGGCCTATCAAAATTATTTTTAATTATTCTAGCTAGGGTTTTCGAAGGTACTTGAGCCCATTCAGAGTAGGTAACTAATAATCTTTGTTCCTGTATTGAAAGATTATTTTGATGTAATAAAATCAGATCTTTTTGAGAATTTATAATTTGTTTATAGACAGCAGGATCAGAATTTAATCTATATTGATTCTCAAGAGACTGAATTCTTAGTTTTAACAATCTTTCTTTATTATTGAATTGTTTTTTAAGGTATGAGGCCTTACCAATAAACATACCCCTTAACCTTGCCTTACACGCCCATTGAATATCATAGGGAATAACTGTTGAGTCTAAGTTGTTTTCCATCTCTTGAATTATTTCTATACACAGTTTACTAACTTCTTTATTAGAGAGCAAGTTGTTATTCAAAGTCCAACAGTTCCGTTTGAATGCATAAGCAAATTTAAACTCGAGATTCAATTTTAATAAAATTCTAGAATGATCCGAAAGAAATCTGGGCTCAATAATAAAATCCAAAACTGATTGTGTAAGAGAATTAGATAAGAGAAAGAAATCTAACCTTGATCAAGAATGATAACATTTTGAATAATAAGTGTATATATCTTTTTTCTTTGAGTATTTAATGTATTGTAAAGGGTCTATAAAGTTATAATCCATTATTAAATCTTCAAGAGCAGAAGATGCTTGGTAGTTATATGAAGAAGAAGAACTAGTTTGATCAATGTCAGGGTTAATTACAGCATTCCAGTCTCTGCCCACTATAACATAATGATCTTTGTAATAAGAGAGGATATTATATATTTGTAAAATAAACAAATGCTGATGGTTACTAGGACCGTATAAATTTAGAACCGAAAGTGGTTTATCAAGATTGTATATATTAGAAGTAAAGTAACACCATCTACCCTCCTTGTCATATTTTTCTTCAATAATAATCCCCTGAAATTTTTGTTTAATTATAATAGCCACCCCCCTGGAATTAGAGGTATCCCCCGAGGCTATTATTTTTTGGATCCATTTTTTATTTTTATCTTTGTACCAATCATCTCTAGGTATATGTGTTTTTTGTAAAAAACATATATGTGCTTGAGATTTATAGATTAAATGAAACAATAAAGCTTTCTTGTCTTTATTTTGGATCCCTCTTACATTCCAGGAATCTATTGTTAACAGATTAACCATACATCAATCTAAGGTCCATTAATATTGATGGAATAAACTAAATACATTTATAAATAAAGAGAAGATGAAAGAAAGGAACAAACATAACTTAATTTTGTTAAAATGATTATTCTGTGTACAGATAAGTTTCAGTATAGGATTCATTGTAGTCTCATTTTCTTCCTTCTTCCCTAACCCAGTGCCTATCCACCTTAACCTAACGAAAGAAGGAAGACAAAAAAGTCTATACAAAAGAAGTAAGTACATGGTCACCCTTAACATCAAAATAAAAAAAGAAAATTATGTAAAGTCCTAAAAAGGACTATAAACAAGTTATCAAAACTAAACATATTTACATATCTATCAAAACACAAAATGCCCGGCATACACATTCCCCATTCATCTGTATATTCACAAGCTCCTATACAGGTAAATATGATTGTAATGAATGTAAATAAACCATGCTAAAACAGCATTATGATATGAATTTGTAAGGAGATATAGTGGAACATAAATATAGTTAATAAAACAATAATATGGCTAAACACTGATAATCATAAATGTATATGAAAAAAAGGTTAAATGTATGTCATAAACCTTAAAAATATATGTAGTTTAATGAAATGGAGTATTGTCAGTTAAATATAAAATTGTAATATATTTATGTTAATAATATATCTAAACAGTTAACACTAATTAATCTTCTTCACTTAGATTAAATTAATTAGTAAGGCTCTAGTAAATGTGGTGTCTAAATAGTAAGAATACTAATCAAACTATTCTAAAGTCCTACTATAAAAATGACATCACGTGACATCTAAAATCCATTAAAAAATTAATAAAATATATAGCATGTTATTATAAAAATAAATGAGAACCTCTTTATATATCATGTTGTTCTTATATTCTATTATATATAAATTTATCATTCAGGTATTTGAATCATACACATTAGAAATTATAACAATGGCATCATATAGCCCTTAGCAACTATGTCTAAAAAATATAAATTCAAATAGTACAAGTGACATATAAATTCCTAGACTTGAATAAAAGACTTATTATTTGTTTATAATGAAGGATCAACAGCAAATAACGGACACCTAGTTAGTTAATCACTATCCCAGGTTCAGTGTGAAACAGATAATAAAATAAAACACATTTAAAATTATGCGCCTAGAGTGCTAACTAGAATATATGAAACAATATAAACATGAATGCTTGACTCAATGCACGACATACTGAGGTAATGGAATATGTAAAGAGAAGTTAAATCAGAGTCAGGCAGATAAATAGTCTGCTTCACAGGCACAGAGGCAGCAAAGCCTCCACACGTCCGTGGAAGGCTTCCCGACCTTGTAACAAGCTTCTTGCAGTGGATAAATCAGAATAGCCATCCTGAGCAAGAGAAAATAACTTACTTGCAAAACTTCGTGATGGATTAATCAGTTGCAATCAACTGTGCAGAGTCTTAGCGGTTGTCATCAGGTACAACAGTACGAAACCAGGAAGTCATTGTATTTAGTAATCAGAAAACACATTTAAAATGATGTGCCTAGAGCACTAACTAGAATATATAAAACAGTATAAACATAAATGCTTGACTCAATGCACAACATACTGAGGTAATGGAACATGTAAAGGGAAGTTAATTCACAGTCAGGCTGATAAATAGCCTGCATCACAGGCACAGAGGCATCAGAACCTCCGTACATCCATGGGAAGCATCCTGACCTCGTACCAAGCTTCTTGCAGTGGATAAATCAGAATAGCCATCCTGAGCAAGAGAAAATAACTTACTTGCAAAACTTCGTGATGGATTAATCAGTTGGAGTCAACGGCACAGAGTCTTAGCAGTTTTCATCAGGTATAACATTACGAAACCAGGAAGACATTGTATTTAGTGATCAGAATATTCAGGGATTTAAATTACAGTTACCAATCACCTTAGAAGCAAGCAGTTAAGTTGCAGACAACGTAGCAGCACTAAGGATGATTTCAACAGGACGAACATGTCACAGTTTCCTTGGGAATCATAACGTCATCATGCAAGCAAAACAGGAGGGAAAATAATTTGAGACTATGAACAGAAAACAAAACAACAGAACTCTAACCAGGTTGGTGGTGCTACTTTAGCATGAGAGTCTAGAAGATTTTCCCTCCATTCTGTTTGGGTGATATTTCATACAGAAAACCATATATCCACATAAACAAACTATAATGGAGTTTCTCAAAAATTATGGCACATTCATATATTGGAATAAATATGTTTAAGATATTATCATCTCTATAAACCAATAAAAACAGATATTACACACTATAAAGTCAGAGTGATTATTCATGTGGTAAAGCTTGTCATAACTTCTGTTATTTAAAGAATAATTACAATGTCATGTAAAATCACCAGTTAAATTCCAAAGTACTTACAATGGTTAGGAGAATTACTTTTGTATGACTGTGTCAGGAAGGATTTTGAATAATTTCAAAAAGAGATCCTTAGCTTCTTGAGGTTCTGAAGCCATATAACTTCTGTCATTATAACTAAAAGAAAGTGTGTTTGGATACCTCATTCAAAATTTTATTCCCCTTTTGATTAGGTCAGCACAATAAGGTGATACTTTTTGTCTGTTCAGTTTTATTTGTGGGGGTAAATCCTGTGAAAAAGTCAGCTTATATTTATTCCAGATGAGATATTTCTTACTCTTGGCTGCTTCTAAAATACTTTGAGTGTCCTGGTAATTTAGTAATCTTGTATAAATAATCCGAGGTAAAGTAGAGTCTTGTCTGGCACGCAGGGCTCTATGTGCTCTTTCAACAATTAAGGTGTTAGTAGTTGTCTCAAAGTTAAGTAATGCATCAAATATTTGTTTAGTCACTGAAATTAAGTTTTGGTTTTCATAAGATTCCGGTAATCCTCTAATTATTATATTATTCCTGTGACTCCTTGTCTCTAAATCCAGTAATTTGGCTTGTATTTCTGTAATGAGAACATCTTTGGATTTTAAATCACGTTCTATGGAGTCTGCTCTTATTTCCATATCCAGATTTTTATTTTCAATTATGTCCATTCTGTCATTAATTTGTCTTAGAGTTTTACCAAAGTCAGTAAATTGTTCAGAAAAAGACTGAATAGCACTTTGAATGGGCTGTAGTGCCATTTTCAAATAATCTAAATGAAAATTGGAGTTATTTTTATCTTTAGTACTTACTTTAATGTTCTCAGTAGCTTGTTTGGTGGTTCTTAATCTTTTAGAGCCAGAGTCCTTTTCTGGAGAAAGCATAGAGGAGAATTTGGCCTTGGTTGTCTGCGTCTCCATGGAGTCAGAATTGCCAGCCATGCCCAGAAAAAAGGTGTGAAAACAGGAATACTGACCCAGATAGAAGCTTCTATAGTGCATGTGTCCAGAGACTGTTGAGGCCAAAAGATAGTCTGAGGTAAAATAATATAAAAGTTGCACTTTTTCCAAAAATGAATAATCCCAGAATGAAGAAGATATACCAGAGATACTTTCTGTAGAAAAAACTGTGGAAAAAATTCTCTTAAAAGTTATTAAAAATTGCTGGTAGTTTCAGAGTATTGAGGAGCTCAGTGAATAGGGAGCAGTCTATCCGGCGGCCATTTTGGAATCTAACAAAGCAGTGTTTTGGTTAAGTCATTTATTGAGTGTAGTGGCTAAAAGGAGGTGTGATGTACTTTCTGCAAGTAGCCATTTGGCTTTGGATAGGGTAATACAATGATGTACCCTACATGGGGAGTCGGTGATCAAGTGCTGGATTTTGTTACATAGTGACTGAAGTATTGCTGTGGTTTGTAAGATGCTGTGGCAAAAGCAGTAATCCATATTCCAGTTGGATGAATATGACTCCTTTACTAAGGGAAGCTCTGTCAGTACCAGAGAGAGTCTGGGAAAACCTTTGGACCCAGAATAACTATTATCTGATCTTGGGACTGAGTTCTTCAGTGTTTTCCAAAAACATTTTATTTATTCATTAATAGTTGTTTAGTTGTAAGCCAGCTGTTTAGATGTAGACGGACTAATTGTAGCTGCTTTTATAAGTCTAGATGAGTTGGGCCATGTCGTCAGTGAATAGTAGAAGTTAATGTAGATCAAGAGGTAGTTTGATTATGAAAATGGAGAAGAGCAAAATGGCCAGTATAGAACCTTGGAAGATTCTGGAGTATTTATGGGCAGGCTAATAAAAGAAAAGAGTCCATTTTACCTTTGGAAGGGTCAGTAGGTGGGAAAATCTTGGAACTGATGTGTGGCCAGTGGATTGATTCCCATGTCAAATATGTGAGTTAGTAGGATGGAGTGGTTGACAATGTCAAAGGCCCAAGTTATGTCAAGAAAGACTGTACTTATTATGTATCCTTTATCCATGCTGCAGAGAAAGTGGTCAGTTAGGATTCACAGAGTACTTCTCTCTCAGGTTAGAATTATGTTGTTTATAAGAAACTACAAAATATTTTTGGAGGTATGTGAGGAGTTGTTTACTAATAAGTTTTTCTAGGATTTTGCCCAGTATTGGCAGTATTAAGATAGGCTGAAAATCACCAGTATTGGTTGGATTTGGGATTTGTAGCACTGGTCTGATGTAGGCAGATTTCCAGATAGCCTAACAACAAACACAAAGTTCTCTTAGGTTACATATGTGGACTAGGGTAGTAAGTATGAAATCTCTGCAGTGGTATATGAAACATGGATAGAGACTGTTTTTTTTTCCCATAGGATAGTCAAGTTATATTTGCTGCAGCACTGGGGAAATCTGTTTAGCTGTTATTCTGCTGAAATAAAGAAGTAGCATATACTCTGGGAAGCTTCTGTGTGGTGGTTGGATTAGTGGTTTAACAGAGGTGAGGGTAGGCTGAAGAATTCATGGAGAGGGACTAGTGGACTGGCAAATGATGTAGTCTTGGATATATGTTTCTCTGGGGGGAGGGGGTTTGCTTAATCTTCTGTCAACATTTTTTGTTCAAGAGTAGGATGGAGGTCTGCAGCCTGATTAGATGACATGTATATTGCTTTGTGTGCCTTCAACGTGTTTGTTTAGTGATATTCTGTAGAGTGGTCAAATATGTTCTACTTAATGTTGAGGGGTCTTGTTTCCATAATTGCCAGACTTCATTACAAAGTTGCTACAGCGTTTAAGTTTTTTTAGTTAGTCATTCTGTATTAGTTTGCTTGAAGTGCCTGGTAATTAAGGGGAGGTGAGTGTTTTTGAAGGAAGAGCTACATTAGCTGGCAATGAACAGCGTAAGCAATAGCTGCAGTATTAGAGAACCATCTACATAGAGAAATGAAACATCTTACAACAGAAAACATCTGCATTACAAGGATAATATGCCAATACTAATTAAAGTGACGTTCTCAAAATAAAACGGACAGGTAACAGCTGATGTAGCTTCCACAAGTAGAGAATGAGAGATCATTCAGCCCTGACTAGCCAATTTAACAGTAATTCAAACAGAGGTATGATTGATTAACTTTTACCTGTATCATCAAATTAAATAAACACAGAGAGATGAACTGCACTACTACCTGCAGGGCTTGATCTAGTACTGCAGGAAAGTGAAAGAAGTTATAAACGCAGTTCAGCAGGTAATTAAAGAAGGGCGAGGGGTATACAAATTTAGCCAGTGATTCCACTTGCCAAGTTACATGTAAGTCAAGTTGTAAGATAGAAAGCAAAGGGTAATTCTGAAAAGCTGACATAATAGCTGCATACAATCTGTCTGGGCATACAAACAACAATACAATCTGTCTGGGCATACAAACAACAATCAGTGCCTCAAAAAGTCAAGTTTATTATGAAGAAATCTTCTTAGCCAGTAAGTGAACTGAATGCTATTTCACTGCAGTGATTGTTTTACATTTTCCTTTTTCAGCCTATATAGAGTTGTATACAATAATCTACCATGTTGACTGAGCTTGAGGCTACACCAAATGTCTGCTGAATGGAAGCATTTTTATTATCAGCTGAGAAGGTGGTTGGAGCTTGGCATAATGGTTAAAGTGTTTACCTCAAATACACAAAATACAAGGCTTCTCAACCCTAAAAGGGAAAATGGCTAAGCTTAAAATGTCCCCAAAGGGCAGTTAGCCCAGTACTGCCTATGAACCTAAAGGATCATGCTAAAAATAGAAATCAACTGGCACTGTTAGAAGTGGTTTAATTTACTGTAGGATTTAATACTGCAAGAATCTTGTGTTTCTATCCATCTTATTATGTGGTGTAGAGACAAACCGTAAGCACATATATGAAGAGAGTGATGCAGTTCAAGCACTCAGTATACACACACACACACACACACACACACACACACACACACACACACACACACACTGGTCATCTTAAAATACTGCATAGCCTGCCTTTAGGTTTTTCCACGCAACAGATGAAACAATAATATTCCCTCTTTTTTTTAAAAGAACAAAAAGGGAAAAATTCCAGAATTATCTGTCTTGTGGCAGCAGGTGTTTAGCTGATCTCTCTTGGTTGGAAAACACTCCGGGGAGCTCAAAGTGTAGTTGTTTATTGGCCAGAGAACACGGTAGTTAGTTTTTAACTTTTTTAATCTCTGCTATACATTGTGTGTCTGTGCTCACTTCCACAGACTTCAGCAATGTTTTGCAAGTGTTCCACTACAGTCAGAACCATCCAAGCTAAGTTATGCTTATATTCTTGATTTTTGCTGTTGCACTTGTGTTATTCTGTGGTTGCTACTGTTGTGTTGCATTTTGAAATGATTTATTTTGTTTTTGTGATAGAAAAAAAAATAAAATCATCATTTCTTTGACTGTTTGGTTTCTAGTATTTGTTTGCTTCTAAATCACCTTGCAGAAGGGTACATTAGCCAGGGCGTTAGTTGTTTGGTGTTAATCTGCATTTGAGAGTTACTTTATCTGTGCTTATACATCAATAAATTCCAGATTCATCCATCTTGTGGCAGACAGTGTTTACCTGGTCACTCTGAACTGCAAAGCACTCCAAGGAGCTCAAAATGTAGTCATTTATTGGCCAGAGGGTACAGGAGTTAGTTTTCAGCTTTTTTCTATGTGCTATAAATTAGGCAAGTATGTGCAGAGGTTGCACCATGCAGCGGCGGATAACAGTGCCCTTTATAGTAGCAAATGCTTAGACTGAAAATTTTAAATGTAAAGACAATATTTTTGACATTAACCTCTAACACAGTGAGGCTTTGCATGTATTTTAGCTTAGGGCAGTTACCGGACATTAATCAACACTAATACCAGACCACAGCAGTATCTAACATCCAGCCGTAGCCCTAGAGACCACTCACTTTAACCCTGTAATAACAAATCCCTAAACCATAATAGCCTAACCCTAATACAGGTCATGCAAACATGGGTATATGATCTCTTAATGTCTCTGTGGACAGCTTGTTAGATACAGGGATCCTAAGACAATGTACTAATTGTTTCATGTACTCAGACAACCTTTTAATCCTCAAAGAAACTAAGTCAGTGTGAGAGATGTACATACACAACTTCCTTGGAGGCAAAAATCTCTCTTACACATAAGGCTGTCAGGAACATACAGACTACATTCTTTACACATACCATTCACCACAAATATAAACCTTCTTAGGCTGAGGCATTTAAAAGAAACATTCCCAAACCTCAAAGACCTACAAAGCTGTTAAATGACAACATCTATCCTCAGCAACCACTAAAGCACACCCAGAAGCTACAGCAAATAGCATATATAAGCCTACACCCAATACACCCAATGACCCCCCATAAGACAAGCAAACACTTTACTTAGCAGTCTTGTCATAGCAGATTCCATTGTATGACACAAAGATGTCCCTTCAACAGGCCATACAAAGAGAAGATAACAATTAGCGGTACTTATGTATTATCGCAACCAGATTTTCGCAGTTGCGAATTTAGAATACTTCTGTACAAACGAGGCCACAAACCACTGTAACGTGGCATTTAGGGACTGTTTTTTATTTGTTGTGGACTAGCTTTGCATTACAGGGTCTGTGAAGGGGAAGACAAACATTTGAGGAAACCCGCTTCCTATTTTCAGAGTGCCTTATACACGCACGCTTGAATTGGAATGCCTGCTGTTGTTCTGATGAACGGATTCTTTTGACTGTGTGGAAGGAAGCCTTCAGAGAAGGCAAAAGCAGACCCTGTAATGATGGTTTTGGTCACTTTTTTTGGGGGTGGCGTACTATTTGTAAAGACATCTTCAGGTCAAAATTAGAAAAAAAAAAAAAAACTGCTAACAGCCACAAAGTACAGGAAGAAGTGCATTGTCCGGCAATAAGATGTTTTGGGAAGTGTTCTTACTACGTGTGTAATCATGAAAGTGATTTTGAGTTTATCTGTATTTGTAAAGTATGGCCATGGGGACACTTTGTTAGCACCTTAACTGAAATTATTGACTGGAGTTTGTGTAACTCAGCACTTTACCTAACCTAAGAAAAGCAGCAATCCTTGCCCTTGACATATTTACAATCTCCTACTGTTGCAGGGTATATTTGGTGACTCGCTTTTCCAGTAGCTCACATCGTCTTGACAAATGCAGGCACTACAAAGTGGAGCACCACTGTGTAGTTTCAGGAGCAAAGAGGTACAAACTCGCACCTTTTCTCCTCTTCGTGGCTCATCCCCACATTGACAGAGTAATGTTTTCTTCTTCACAGTCCCCTTTATAGATTAAGCAACCTGTTTCCGCACACACATACCAAATTATGGCAGTGCGGAAATCTGGTTGCGATAATACGTAAGTACCCGATTAGCTGCATATCTGGACCTAGGATCTGTAATATCATGCACACACTCAAGTTACTGCACCACAGGTACCAAAATGTAAATGACCTGAGATGTACCTCACCAGACTGTATAAACAGATACATTATGGATCTCTTTGAATATGTGCCATAGACTTGTATGTGTTTTGAACTGAGGAGCATTCTTCTTTCACCAAAGATGATGTGATAGTATGAGTAGAAAATGATTGATTTCAATAACTGGCTTACTTTCTGGTGTCATTCCAGGGGATCCAATATCTATAAGCATGGGAGGACATGGTTAACAGACCATGTTGCTTTGCTAAAGATGGCCTGCACCTGTCTCCCCTTGACTTTTAGATATTGGCTAAAACTTTATCCAGCCCTTAGAGCCTTTTATAGACAATGCCAAAATGATGAAACTACCAACATAGCAAAAAAAAGTGTTACTGCTCTATTCTAGGAGCCTGTGCAAGACTACATTGCCTTACTAAGATTTAGACCAACAGCAGCACAGACAGGGACTAAAGGTGTAGGTATCTCAGTCTACATTAGCAACAAATACTACTCTGGATTGTTTAAAGAGGATGATGCTCTGGAGTTCATCTACATGCAAGTCACCATAGACAAAGTCCCTTACCATGTCCCAGCTAGCTACATGTTACCCTCTATGGCCCAGGAAGCTCAGAACTCATACCTAGACCTACCAGAGGCCTTCAATATCCAACCAAATACCATATTTATGGGTGACTATATATACCAATCCGTACACTGGGAAAAGTACACTGTCTCTAAAGCGCAGATACAATGCTTCCTGGACATTTTTACCCTGTACCAGACAGTTCATTAAAATTCAAGTCTTCCTCAAATCTCGAGAACACAGCTACATATACAGAATTATCCACAGAAACCCAGTAGAAACATATAAATGGCTGCATTAAGCCTGTTCTATCTACCAGAAGTAAACCCAAATCTAAAACTGAAAACAATCCCACTGGTGAAATCCTCACCACATCAGAGTATATGACAAAAGAAAAAAGTCATGGCCAAAATCAAGAAGAGCAACTCTCACGGAGACAAGAGTGCACTGATTCAACTAAACAAGAAATGAAGAGGTCTAATTAAATCCAACAAGGCTAATGATGAGGTCAGAGTAGCCTCCCAGGCTAAGGACAATCACAAGGTATTCTTCAGCTATGTCAGGAACCTTAAAGGTAGCACTCAGAAGTGTGCAGAACTGGTGATGAATGGTACAACTGTCACTGACCAGGAAGGCATAGCAAATCTACTTGCTCATAAATTTTACTCCATCTTCATCCCTACTGTCCCCTGTGACATCTCGTCTAAACATATCTCCCCAACTATCAAAAATTGAGCAGGTCCTAGCGTTACTTGCTAAGGTCAAACCACTCTTCATTGGGCACAGATAATGTCACTGGTTGCCTCCTAAATAGTCTAAACCATGATCTGTCAGGACCACTTAGGCCACTCTTCAACTATAGTCTAAAAACAGGTTGAGATCTGGGTCATACCAAGTGAATAGAGGCCCACAATGGTCATAACTCTTAATAAGGGTGGACCATCAGCCAGTCCCCAGGAACTACAGACCCATCAGTCTAACAAGTCTAATATGCAAACCCACGGAGTGAGTTATTATGGAAATGAACAACAAGACTATTGGTAATCTACAGATACTGGACTCATCACAGTTTGGCTTTGTTAAGAGAAGATCTTGTCTGCTTAACTTGGTAGACCTCTTTGACAGCATCATCAAGGCATCCTCAGATTTAGCTCTGATGGAACTCTTGCAAATTCACAAAACAAGAACACCAGAAACACCAGATCCAAGGACATGAATTTTGCCTCCAACATAAATAGAACATGCTAGAAATACAGATATAGCAAATGATCCCCATGTGATGGAATAAGGTTCCTTTCCATGTGAGCATAGTTCATCCCTGACTCTGTTTAAACAAATCCTTGATCATTGGATGGCAAATTTGCTTCTCGTCTGCTCTCCTATATCTCCGATGGACAGAGGCTGATAGTAAGTGAAATAATCCTTAACTAACATATCCCTCCCCTAAAAAAAAAAAAAGCATAGCTACCTATTTACTAACATACCCCACCAAATAGATGCCCAAGTTAATGGGGACAAAACTGGGATGCGTTACGCAGCAGGGCTTATAAAGACCTTGGTGGTCATTAGCCTAGGAAAAGGCTATGATCATATAAGAAGCATTCTTTTATTGGCAGGGCTGTGTGCTTGAACTACTTCTGTAGGAAAAGGGAAACATTTCTGAAGTTTCAACTCATTCAGACAATTAAATTGGATTGGATAATTCATTGACCATAAGTTACCCGTAATATATACAAATATATTCCTGTCCTCCAGACTGGAGGTAAATCACATTTTAACATTACTTGGGTCTAAGCCAGAAATTATAGCAAACCTCCTGGCTGATAAATTCAACTCCTACTCTCCCTACTATCACTATTGAACAGGTCCTTAATGCTCTCTCTAAGACCAAGAACACTGCATCAATAGGACCAGACAATATCCCAGGATGCCTTCTAAATAGCATGAAACATGACCTATCAGGGCCTCTGGAATTGCTATTTAACTGTATCCTCCAAAAAGGTTTCAGGCTTCATGAATAGAGAACAGCAACAGTCACCCCTCTACACAAAGGTGGGCCATCTACAGACCATGGAAACTACAGACCCATAAGTCTCACTAGTCTTATATGTAAAGCCATGGAAAGTATTATCATGGAAATGATCAATAGAGATATAGTAAACCTTCAGACACTGGACCCGACCAAGACTGGTATTGTCAAGGGCAGATCATGCCTACTCAACCTGGTGGACTTCTTTGAGAAGGTCACCAAAGCAATGGATGAGGCAAAAATGGTCCGCGCTGCCTAACTTGACTTGGCTAAGGCATTTGCCACACTACCCCACTTGGGCATTGTTGACAAACACAAGAGGTTAGATACAAACTCATATGTCACCTGATGGATAGCCAACTGGCTCACAACTGGTTCACAGACAGGACCCAGGAAGTTAGAACTGGGGAGTCCACCTCTCCAAAGAAGCCAGTCACAAGTGGAGTCCTTCAGGGTTAGTCTGTGGACCTCTTCTTTTTGGCATTTACTTCTCTGAAGTCAAGGTCAATGTCTGTCATCTTTGGCTAACTAAATTTGCAGATGATTGCAAATTAGGAGCTGTCATTGAATCCTACACTGACACAGATGTACTCCAGGAGGGGCTGACACAGAAGAAAACAACTGGTGTCAGAGCCATGGACTAAAACTAAATGCCAAGAAATGCATAATAGTATTCTTTGGGAAGTCATCCACCCCTGATAACTATCACCCCTTAGAGTTGATCCTGTAATCAAGGACTTAGGGACACACATAGGTAGTAATCTAGCTTTTGACCATCACATGTCTACAGTAGTCAGGAAATCATTTTATGTTGCCCAACTTATAAACAAAGGTGTGGCATCGAAGTCCAATGAAGTCATTGTTCCGCTATATTTAGCATTTATCAGACCTATCATTGAGTACAATGCCGCTCTTTGGTATGTACCTAACCAGGCATATCCAACAACTGAAATGTCAACAGAGGTTCCTCACTAAAAGTACACAGGGTAAACATAAAATGTCCTATGCAGACCACCTCAATGCTGTATCCCTGTATTCTGTCTCCTAGAGGCTTTTGAGGTGAGATCCATGCCTGGCATACAGGGCAATGTCAGACCCCACTCTGATGGAGCTCCTACATATCCACAAAACAAACAGTACCAGAATTAGCCATTCTAAAGACTTAAACCTTGCCTGTGATATGAATAGGACCTACTGGAGAAACAAGTAAATATCCCAGAGACTACCAATGTCTATGGAGCAGGCTCCCCATCCACGTGAAGCAGAGTTTCTCCCTAACCCAATTCAAGTGCAACTTGGACAACTGGATGGGGAACCAGAAATTCATCCCTGGTTTGGCACCTATGTCTCTAATGGGCACAGTCAATCTGTAAATGGTTCATCTCCCAGGCCACTGCTTACACCTATCAAGGGTATCAGAACTTGTCAGAGATTGGAATGCATGGCTAGGCTTAAAAAGATCCTGTGGATGTTAGCCTAGTAAAGATGTATGAACCTTAACAGACATATGGTCCTAACTTTTCTGAAGGTACAATAGCACTTGATCACATGGTACAGAGGGATGAAATCTTGAGTATGACATGGGAAGCCATTTTGTTAGTTGCATAGGAGTAGCCAGGTGAGAGATGATGGGCTTTTAATGGCTGATGCCAGCTAGCTCATACTGGTCAGGGGGAGGTGCCTGTCCCATCACATTAACGATGGTAACTTGCTGGTAAATGATGTTTTCATGGAAGAAGGGAAGGTAGGTTTATTTCCTCCAAGAGAATGAATGGACCAATAAAGTCCTCAAACAGGAACAAGTGAGCCAAATTGCTCTTTCTTAGTTTGGGGGATCAGAATAAATGAGCCAGCAACACACACACACACACACACACACACACACACACATATATATATATATATATATATATATATATATATATACACAGATATATATATATATAGATAGATCTATCATCACTGCCCTACATAAAGGTGGAAACGCTCGTGACCTCTCTAACTATCGCCCCATTTCTATACTTTCTCCTTTATCCAAAATACTTGAAAAGTGTGTACAGATACAATTACTCAAGTACCTTACTGACAACAATCTTCTGTCCCCCACTCAACATGGTTTTCGCCCACAACACAGCACCACCACAGCCTTACTTTCCTTCACCGATACTGTCAACAAAGCCTTAGATGCAGGACACCCTACATCAGTAATCCTACTTGAATTGTCTAAGGCTTTTGACACAGTATCACATACTAAACTTTTAACCCAATTGACTAAGCTTGGCTGTGGCCCTACATCCCTCAACTGGCTTGCATCATACCTTAAAAATAGACAACAATCTGTAAAGTGGCAAAATGCTCAATCCAATTACCTTTCAAACAACATAGGAGTTCCACAAGGTTCCATTCTGGGTCCATTCATTTTCAACATCTTTATCAATGACCTCTACAAAGTCACACAACTAGGTAAAATTATCCAGTACGTTGACGATTCAACTATAATCTCAGCCTCAAACAACTTCTCTGACCTACTCTCAGCTACTAAAAATGCCTTTAAAGATATTGAATCTTGGCTAAACAATTCTCAACTTCTACTAAATGCCAAAAAAACAAAACTTCTATTATTCTCATCAAAAGCACCAGACATAGACTTCAAAATTTATGGTAATGACAGAACTGAAATAGAAATAGTAAAATCTGCCAAACTACTGGGCATTACAATTGATTATAAACTCACCTTTGAAACACATATCCTCAACACAATAAAGAAAACACACTTTAAACTTGGCAAACTCTATCGCCATAAGCTTTACATGGACAATGACACCAAAACAAAGCTAGCAAGCACTTTATTAATCCCTACCTTACTCTATGGTAGCACCATCTTTACTAACCTTCACTCCTCCCTCAGCAACAAGCTCCAGTCCTGCTACTATAAATTAGCAAAATTTGCCTTAGGAAAGCCATACCGTTCACACCATTGCCAAGCAAAAAAGGAACTGAACTGGTTATCTTTCCCTAATTATCTTTGCTATACCCAACTAATGCTAGCCCACAAACTAATTTATACACCAAATAACTGCCAGCACTGTCATCAATACTTCTAAGTTATGTCCCTGCATGCACCCTTCGATCCTCCAATAAATCACTTGTAAATGTAACCAAGCCAAATAAAAGAGCTGGGCAATGCCTGTCCTCACATAGCATTGCTAAAAAATGGAACTCCCTACCCTCCCATATTACCCAAATAGATTGCATAAAGAAATTCAAAGTAACATTAAAAACATATCTCCTTGACAATCATGAATGCCAATGTCAGTCAATAAAGCTACCATAAACCAGGACTTCATAATTTGTAAGCCAGCTCCATAATCGAAAAAAAAAGCCTGCCCTAATAGTATTAGTTCTATCACTTCTATCTTCTACCACCATGAGTTTTACTTCTTTGTTATGTGTCATAAGATACCAAAGGAAACACCTCAATTTCCTTGTTCTACAATACCAATGGCTACCTAAGGTTTTTAATTCATATTAATAAGCTCTACATTGTATATAAATGTTTTTAACTTCTTTCTTTTCAAACTATATCTGTAAAACCTTAAACCTCTGCTTACTGTTGCTATTTATTTGTATAATGTTTTTTACTTTACTTATTTTAATTTTATTGTTAATTGTGGAGCTTTTCTACCCGGGCCTCCACTGAAAATGGGTCCTCAACCCAGTAGACTTTCCCGGTCAACAAATGTCAATAAATAAATAATAAATAAATAAATAAATATGGGTTTATATGATCAAGTTTTGGAAAACTCAAAATTAAAAAAAAAAAAAAATGAACAAACTTACTTTTTTAATCCCTGAATTATATATACCAACTCTGAGACCACACGACAGTGGGAAAAAGGAAAAATTCCCCTTTGAATCAGTTCTATGTGGATAGCAGTACAGTGGGGATTGAGGAATTTATTTTTTTTACCCACTGTAGTATGATCTTGGAGTTGGTATATGTAATTTGCAGAAAGCGCAGTGGGGCTTGTTCCCCTGTAATAATGTACGCTTTTATTTTGTTTTGAGTTTTCAGAAACTCAATCATATGGTCTTGACCAACGGACTTTCGAGTTTTCAAAAACTTGAAGTCATATAATTCCATACAAATATATATATTATAAGATAAGACAGCAATTGCTTTTTTTCCTGAAAGAATGGAAGGATTTGTACTTCTCTGTAGAGCAGAAATGGGACATCATCCAACTGGCTGTATATCTGCTGTATATAATAGCTTCACAGGATTGCTGCTTCCTAAATCAATGTCTTGAAAATTGGATGTAACTAGTAGATCCTCCACAGGATTCAGCAAACTCTGCATGGCATGCAGGAATAGTGCAAGAGCTGCTGCAGGCAATATGGCTGACATCCAATCCAGGAATGAGCTCCCGGGACATGCACGAGCTCCCCTGCACTATTCCTGCATGGGCACAGCCCCTGTATGCTAATTAGCTCATTTGCTGGTGAAAACCATGCAAATGAGATGAATTAGTGATCCAGGAAGCAGGCAGGCATCCGTGCAGGAATAGTGTAAACTGCAGAAATGTATTTAGCCAATAGCTGAATACATTTCTTCAAGCTACAAAACAGAGGCATGACAGCTCGAACAATGCATGTATTGCAAGGGTTAGGCATGCCAAAGACCAAATAAATGGCTATAGGCATGAAAATTATTTTCAAAATTATAAAAATTAACTTTTTTGTTGGCAGATTTCAGCCGTTTTAGCATAGGGCAGTGGTGAGCAAATGGGATAGGCCCAAAAATAATAAAAAAGCTGGAATAAGCTTTTAAACCAAAGTCATAATTTTGCCATAATAGTCAATGGCATGAATAACACAACAAGACCATGGAATAGTGGTTGCTAAGGGAAAGACTGAGTGTCGGTTTTGTAACCATGCCTTAGCAATCAATCCAATGCAAAAGATGCAATAATACTGAATCACAGATTTCCCCTCATTGCTAGCTTGTACCCAACCGTGTAGGTGCAGTAATACCATGGTGTAAGCCTAAGAGATAGATGACTTCATAAGGGGGTGTGTCATGCATGCTGTAAGCTTATTGCAGCTCGGTGGCCTGTGTTTGCCCTTTAAGCACATCTAAGGAAGGGGGTGTGTCTGAAGCTGCCTAGCAGTATTTACATTGCCTAAATGGATGTGCATGCCACGCACCAGGTTTGAAACAAAAATAAAAATGAACCAGGAAATAGCAGCTTCATTCATATTTGAGCACTGGGTTTGTGCAGTGCACCTCTGGGCTTAAACAGGAAGGCAATGAGAAGGGAAAACAGCAGTAGGAAGGAGAACTAGCATAGCTGGCAGTTGAAATGTATCAGAATCAGCCAGTTATACAGGTAGCAGCCCAGCACACTACTATAAACTATGCAAACACCTTTCCCTCTGGTTTTTCCCGAAAACTCTACACCACCGGTGTACACAAATGGGGAAATTTTACCTAACAAAAGCAAGAAAATAATAGGGGCTGCTTTTGCTCTCATAAAATGATATGTGAAAGAGGCTGAGGGTGGTGAGGATGAAAATGCTGACAAGTGACCCACAGTGAGGAGAAGGAGAAGAGTGTACAGACACAGGGTAACCTACCTGGGGCTACATAAGCTGGAGATAGTGGAGCACTATAGGGTGAACAAGGACCTCCTACAGCAAATTGTTGAGCTGTGCCGGCCACACCTCACACACAGAACCAACAGAGGGGAACCCATCCCAGTGGATACCAAGGTAGTTGTAGGCTTACGAATACTAGCCACACGTACCTTCCAAAGGCCAACTGGGGATATCATGGGGATCTCACAGCCATCAGCATCCAGGGTACTCCACCAGTTCCTGGATGCCATGTCAGCACATATCGGTGAGCACATATATTTCCACAACACCCTTGAAGCGTTGACCAGCAATATTCATCTCTTCCACCAAATAGCAGAATACAATGAGGTAGTGGGTGCTATAGACTGCACACACATACACATCAAAGCACCACCCGGCAAGTAGGGTAGGGTCTACATAAACCGCAAGGGCTTCCACTCCATCAACTGCCAGGTCATGTGCGATACCCAGTGCATTATAATGAATGTGTGTGCTGGCAGCCCTGGAAGCTATATGACTCCCATATCTGGCATATGACGCAGCTGTAGCAGTGATTTGCCAGTGGGGATGTCCCATATGGCCACTTAGTGGGAGATACTGGTTACCACTGGAGCCATGGCTGATGACACTCATCAGAAATGCACACACACCCAAACAAGAACTCCATAATGAGGCACACGCACAAACCAGAATCATAATAGAGCATGTGTTTGGGATGCTCAAGTCATGGTTCCAGTGGCTGGACATATCCAGTGGACCCTTGCAGTACTCTCCAGCTACATGTACCCAAATTGCCATTGTATGTGCCATGCTATACAATATGATCCTGGGAAGCAGCTGCAGCAGGAACAGGATGCGGCAGGGCCACACAGCCCCCCACCATTGCCAAGGCCAGCACAGGAACAGACTGACTCGAAGGAGGGACAACCTGATCCTGCCCCTGTAGGCAGAAGGAGGTCTGCCCAGTATGCCCAAGCCTTGGCAAAGAGGCAACGCATAAGGCATACACTGACACGGTAGGAACCCATGGAATGACACCTCTGTCTGACTCACACATACAGTAAAAGGGATGCCAAACATGACACTACCTGTGCTTAACCATGTATAGGGAGTGTACAATGTGCATCTGACATAGTCAGCCCTCAGCACCATCCTCAATACTGGCACAGCCACAAGGTAAGGTAAGTCACTCTCCCTAACAATTGCTGAATGGAGTAGTATGTTCTGCTACTTGTATATATGGTATGGATGTGAGCATGCAGGGGAATCGGGTGGTTGAATGGGATGGCAGCAGATAGTGGACACCTATATGGGCAGCATGAAATCAATAACAAATACTGGTGTCAACATAGTAGGCAGTACTAGACAAGGTGAAAAATCCCACTGCAGGACATGTGGTGGGCCAAATGTGTGTCCATAGGACACACAAGCATGTCAGTGAGGCTCACATACCCAACAACAGTCTCAGCCAGCATGACAGGTCTAGATGACCACAAAGAAATGCTGTGTTAAGGCCTCCGATTGATGGCAATGGAGAACATCCCCCCTCAAGACCTATACAGACAGACTACAACAGGTCAGGCAGTCGGATGTTAGTTCTGAAGGGTAAGATGTCTGAAACTGAAATGTAGGTCAATAAAACCTAAGATCTGTACTACACTGATATGCCTCTAGTCTGCATGACAGGTCAGAATACAAAATGAAATGGAAGCCAACATGGCACCTGAAATACCAGTACAGTCATAGTAAATGTTTACAGTTGTCAGGTGTGCCCCCCTTCCACAATCCTATGTAGAAATATAGTAACATGTACGTGTGGGTATAATAACAGTGGAGCACAAATTACCTGAGCTGGCCAAATTAGCAGGATAGATTGTTGCATGTGTACAATATGCAGGACTCTGTGTGTCAGGTTGTTGTGTGTTGCATATTGTGTGAAAGTGGTCAGCATGTAGGCATGGAGGGTTGCATCCCGGTGGCCTGTGGCCAGTACTGTTGATGACAGGGCCAAGTTCTAACAGCTGCAGTGCCAAACACAATGCATCCCAGCAAAACTCAATCCAGCAGTAATCCATACTAATTGTTCAGATGTAATATCTGTAACCATCTGAAAGATGGAGATGGCATGAATGTGGGCCAAGATATACACATGGTACACAGGTGGAAGTACCCTAGACAGAGAGTGTATAAAATGCTACTGTTAAATGGACGCACCTTTGGAATTGTACATGCAGGTTAGCAGCACATTAGTTGTCTGTGTAGTATGGAATACTGATGCAGTCTGGCCAAACACTGGCAGACCACAAAAGGCACAGTTATGAAGTACTGAGAAACCACTGATGTCCCTGCACAAGCCAGCATAAGAATGCCCCACATATATCTGTGAGTCAGCTGCAATAAGCTTCCATAACACACATGCACTCAACTCACCCCACCATCAGTCACAGGTTCATCACATCCCTACTGTTGGGAATGAGTCCAATATGACCCCCACTTCTGTATGGGAATACCCACAGAATGCAGCATGCTGAAGAGGTGTCCCATGCAGGTGTGTCCCTAGCTGTAAGCAACACCCTGCCAAAATCTACACTGATGGATTAATAAGGACAGAAACTATTGCCATTAACCCTTTGCACACCTACCCTATCACCTCAGTTGAATTCAATGGCTTGCAGCCTGGGACTGAAGGAGTGACAAAATGCACTGGCCTGCTACAGATGGCCTGCATCACTACCAAATGCCCTACAGTCCTCTATCAATGGACTGTGTCTCACCTGTACTGCCAATGTATGTTATCTCATGGAGTCCCAAATAACGGCATAACACAGTCCTCAGAACACAAATGCAAAGCCATGTCGATAAATCCCAATAGCACATCCACCATGTCCTACTGCATGAACTGTGGACCAACCCATAAATACTGCTTGGATGAAGTGATAACTATAGGGATACTTGTCAGATATCGCTTGCATAATGTTAGGAAGAGGATAGAATAACATGGGGGGGTAGAAGCATGGATGCCATGGAGTGTGTGAAGTCTGAAACTCTGATATGTGCCCATACTATCCCTGCCTGCAAACCCAGGAATGGGTGGCTACCAACCTGCTCGTAAACCACAATGTGAAGGGGAAATGACCAGATATACAAGCTCTGCCTCTGGGTAACCTGTGTGAATCTGTACAGCTGAGAGGTATGGCCACAGCAGGATATGGCCATTCTGTCATGTCAATAGATGTACAAGCATGGGATCCTCAGCCACCACAGTACCAAGGTGCTGCACCATTTATACAGACCCATCAGCAAGTGTCTGCAGCTCCCCCTCCAGAATGGCATGATTGTGCAAGACTATGTAGGCTGGAGACCACAATACTGGAGACAGCTTCATTTATCTTGTATTCCCCAGGAAATTACTGCGAGCAAATAAGTACCTGTAAGTAGTTGATAACATAATACATCACAATGTAAAACAGTGCATATATCTGAATATCTCTGCTAAAACCAAAACCATGTAGCAAAAGAAGCACAGACACAATTAGTTACAGTATCCTACTATCCTTTGCCCATTATGACTCCATATTGTCAACCTATCTACAGATATCCTGCAGAAACAGGTTGCTAGCTGTAGATGTAGAACACAAATGCCTGCACTGGAGTACAACCAACCTGGAATGGATTCACACATTCAGTACAGAAGACCATACTGGACATGCTCCCACACTTAGAGAAACAAAGCCCATGTTTGACAATTAAATACAGAAGGGTCAGACTGGACATGCTCCTACACATAAAGAAATGAAGCCCATGTCTGTCAACAAAATACAGAAGGGTCATACTGGGAATGCTCCCACGCTTACAGAAATTAAGCCCATGTCTGGTAACAACAGTGGACTATACATATCTGTCAGTTGTAGATGTCTGTGCACACACACCCCATTGCACACTAGTCATGCTTTGCACACACACATCACATAGGAATACACACATATATCCAAGAACAACACACTATAATAGGTCAAACATACACAAACAGAGATGTGGTGAAGAGAGAGACAGACAGTGACAAAGAGCTTCCCATCATGAGGCCTGTCCTACCCACCACACATCCAATTGGCCAATATCACACAATGTGCCAATGTCTATCACTGTACACATTTGCTTCTGGTTGTCCTCAGCAGTATAGCATCTGTGGTGCTTGTGATAACTGTGTAACAGGACAGTACAAGCCATTATTCATCTAGCAGTCATATACACAGTCCTGTTGAATGTAAAGTTGTGTGTGACTGATTGTTGTGTGTGTTTCCAGAGGAATGGTTTATGCCCCATTCACACACACTGCACTCCCTATTGCCCTAGTTTAGCTATCCTGCTGATATCAGTCACCTTCAAATACCCCTTTGGACAAGGATCATTCCTATAAGCTCTGTGGTGCATGCAATAACTGTGTAATGTTATAATATGATGTATTAGTTAGGTAGGAGTTCTAATCTCAGCATGACAACAGCAAAACTGTGTATGTGTGTAGGGATCAATGCTTTTGAGGTAATTCACAGTCACTGCGCCTTCCATTGCCCTACCTTAGCAAGCCTGCTGATGTCAGTCACCTTGAAATACCTCTTTGGACAAGATTCAGTGGTGTGTGCAATAACTGTGTAATGCTATGGTGTGATGTACTAGTTAGATAGGAGTTCTAATCCCAGACATGGCAACTGTGAAACTCTGTGTTTGTGTGTGTAGGGATCAATGATTATGGGGCCATTCACAGTCACTACACATCCCATTGCCCTACATTAGCAAGCCTGCTGATGTCAGTCACCTTGAAATCCCTCCTTGGAAAAGATCCAGCTCTGTAAGCTCTGTGGCTTGTGCAATAACTGTGTAATGCTATAGTGTGATGTACTAGTTAGGTAGGAGTTCTAATCATAGACATGGCAACCGTGAAACTCTGTGTGTGTGTGTTTGTGTATAGAGATCAATGATTCTGAGGACATTCAGAGACACTACACCTCCCACTGCCCTACTTTAGCAAGGCTGTTTATATAATTCACCTTGAAATACACCTTTGGATAAAGGCTAGCTCTATAGACTCCGTGCCACATGCAATAACTGAGTAATGCTATAGTGTAATGTACTAGTTAGGTAGGAGTTCTAATCCCAGACATGGCAACTGTGAAACTCTGTGTGTGTGTAGGGATAAATGCTTTTGAGGCCTTTCGCAGTCACTATATCTCCCATTGCCCTATTTTAGCAAGCCTGCTGATGTCAATCACCTTGAAATACCTACTTAGACAAGATTCAGTGCTGTAAGCTCCATGGCATGTGCAATAACTGTGTGATGCTATAATGTGATGTACTAGTTAGGTAGGAGTTCTAATCTCAGGCTTGGCAACTGTGTGTGTGTGTGTATGTGTGTGTGTGTGTGTGTGTGTGTGTGTGTGTGTGTGTGTGTGTGTGTGTGTTAGAGAGTAATGCTTTTGAGGCCATTCACAGTCACTACACCTCCCATTGCCCTACTTTGGCAAGCCTGCTGATGTCAGTCACCTTGAAATACCTCATTGGCCATGATTCAGCTTTGTAAGTTCTGTGGCACGTGCAATAACTGAGTAATGCTATAGTGTGATGTACTAGTTAGGTAGGAGTTCTAATCTCAGACATGGCAACTGTGTGTGTGTGTGTGTGTGTGTGTGTGTGTGTGTGTGTGTGTGTGTGTGTGTGTGTGTGTGTGTGTGTGAGTTAGAAAGTAATGCTTTTGAGGCCATTCACAGTCACTACACCTCCCATTGCCCTACTTTTGCAAGCCTGCTGATGTCAGTCACCTTGAAATACCTGCTTGGAAAAGATTCAGCCCTGTAAGCTCTGTGGCTTGTGCAACAACTGAGTAATGCTATAGTATGATGTACTAGTTAGGTAGGTGTTCTAAACTCAGACATGGCAACTGTGGAACTGTGTGTGTGTGTGCATAGAGAGTAATTCTTTTGAGGCCATTCAGTCACTACACCTCCCATTGCCCTACTTTAGCAAGCCTGCTGATATTATCTCCCTTGAAATATACCTTTGGAGAAGAGCTAGTCCTATAAGCTCTGTGGTGCATGCCATAAATGCAGAACAATGTAGTAGCAATAACTCCACAGCTATGGGTTTGAATCTCATTTGTGGCAAGTGTTTGTGTGTGTACCTCAAAGACTTTGTCCCTATTTACAGCCAGTATACATCCCAGAGCCTGACTTTAGCAGTCCCGCAGATATCATCCACCTTACAAGTATCTGTTGCGAAGCCTATACCATGTCAGGTCAGTAGTGCATGTGGTAAATGTGTAACATAATGTTTCATAAAGGTTGTTAGATAGAGATTTGAACCTCACCCCTGGAAAATGTAAATGTGTGATTAGGGTAAAATTAATTTTGAGATCTGTCACCCACTACATCACCCAATGCCAGTATTTACAAGGGCTGGTGATGTTCCTCACCTTAAAAGTGCCTTGGGACAACATCCATCCAATAATCTCCTTGGCACATGTGATAAACATGGTACACTGTAGTAGCAATGCATAGTTAGGTAGGGGATTGAATCTCAGTACTGACAAGTGTGAGTGTGTGTGTGTGTGTGTGTGTGTGTGTGTGTGTGTGTGTGTGTGTGTGTGTGTGTTTGTGTGTCTTCAGCATCCTGTGTGGAGGTTGCTGTGATTGTGTAATGACAGGATGCACTGTGGGGCAGGTTTTTCTAAATTATTATATTGAGGACCTACTATATGTTACAATGTCCACTTTACAAGGACAACAGATGTGAAACAGCAGAGAAGCTGGTGTAGACAATCCATATCCCTACATGTGACATTATGGATTGGTGAACAATATAGGCAACCCTTGTATTACTCAGAGAACACTCTCCACCCATGTCTCATACACAAACACACTTGGCTAGGCAACAACCACTATATTGGTAGTTCCTTGCATATTGCTCAAATATAGTAACTGTGATGACCGTGCCCTGGCCCAGCAATCAAGGATCCTCAATCCACACCAATAACACCAGGGAGGTTGTCTCCTAGAGGAGATGAAAGGATAACTAATACACACAATAAAGCACAATTTCCATTAAGTGCACACAGAGATCACAGTCAGTCTGGGGCTACTTGCACCCTTGCTTACCAGGTCCCCAATAAGACTCCCCACTGGCACAGCTATAGGGTCCAGGTCTCAGCCCAGCTGGGCAAGCTAAAACCTCCAGTACCCTCTCTGTCCAACCAGTGCTTCGTGTCCCTGCCCAAGTGGCTGACACAACACACACACACTTTGAGATAAGTATTTATACAACTTCACAGACATTCCTGGGAAAAGCTGACAGATTCTCCAGCTGTGCCCCTTTACCCAGCCGATACGGTAGTAATCCCTGCCACCACCCAGCTAATAATATCAGCTACTAAAAGGCCCTTAAAAGGGTGTCCAATTATTACTGTGCAATATTATTATCCAATTGGTAATGTGACTAATCAGTTTAGGCTTATTGGAAGGGATTAGACAGTAAACTCTATAAATATATAATGTACTCTAAAGCATAATGTATCTCTACATAAACCAGCCACTGGTAGAAGGTTTTAAAAATATTTAATAATAAATAATTAAAACACAAGACAAAACTACTACACCACAGAGATATCTAAGAGTTCAGAGATCACACAGAACTTAAAATAATACAGTAGGACAGGTCTGATTTCAAAGAAAAATACCTAATTAATCTTTACTAGCTTTAACTATTCCTACAGGAAATCACAGTGCTAGAAACTTACATGTGAGCTTAGGCAGAGTGCTGAGTTAGATTTCCAAGATCAAAATGCTTCCCATCTCTTGTGAGAAATAGTATTTAAACATTACTAACAAACATGTCTGCTGGGCCCCTCCCAAATTGCATCATGTTGACACTTAGGTTTTTCCAGGCAAACAAACTGCATTATTTAGCAATCTAACACCTGCTCAGAAACTTACAACAGTAAAAGGCATTTCACATATACAATCTAGCAGAAACCAGAGCAATAAAACACCTTCCACATGTAAATTCTGGTCATAAACTTTAGCCTTAAAACAATGGGCATGAAACTTTCATCCAGATGCAGTGGAGCCGAATTCTAACATGAAAGGGTCACAACATGCTTCACTGGGCCAGTAGAGTGCAATGTTGTCACATATTTTGCAGTTTCACATTTCACAGTATTCTTTTACACTCAGAAAAACATGCCTGTATTTTACATTTATTTACAAATGCCAGAATTATATACAAAATTCTATTTGACTAGGCTGGCAGCCTTCACCCATCTCTCCCCAATCATCACATCCCCTCACCCCGGAGAACTCAAGCAAGTTTTCAAGTTCCCCTTGAGAAACATCACTTGAGAGTGTCAGGTCTATCTGGGTGTACCTCACCCCATTCCCTGTCTTGAGAGTCCATCTTCATTGGCATTGCTACTCCCACTGCGGTGCTGCACTGACATATATGTTTGCAACCCCAGACTCCATCTTAGCAACTTGGCATTTTGCTGACTGGCTCTGTTTAACCATGTTAGAGGGTTGTGATCTGTCATTGCAGTGAATCTTCTTCAATACAGATAAGGCTGATGTTTTTGTAGTGCCCACACTATGGCTAGACATTCCTTTTCTACCGCTGCATAGCATTCCTCCATGAGTTGGAGCCTGCATCTGAGATAAACACTGGGTGCTCTTCTCCCTCTGGATAAATCTGGCTAAGTACAGCCCCCACCCTATAGTTTGAAGCATCCACCTGCAAAACAAATTATTTGCTATAGTCTGTACTGGCTAACACAGAGGGTCCTCCCAAAGATTCCTTAAGCTTCTGAAATGCCTGCTCACATGCTAGGGTCCACACTACCTTATCTGGCCTGTTCTTCCTTGTCAAGTCTGTGAGGGGAGCAGCTATGGTACTATAATTGGGAACAAACTTTCTGTAGTACCCTGCTGTCCCTAAGAATGCCCTTACCTGCTTTTTGGTAACAGGTGCAGGCCATGCCTAAATAGCTTCCACTTTGGCAGGTTCTGGCTTTATCTTACCACTCCCCACTCTATGTCTTAGGTAGGAGACCTCTGCCATACCCACCTGACATTTGCTCAGCTTAATGGTCAACCCTGCCCTCTGTAGTCTGCCCAGCACCTCCCTGACATACTGAAGGTGCTCTTGCCAGGAATGGCTGTAGAAAACAATATCATCCATGTAAGCAAGGGTAAACCCTCCTGCTCCTGCTAAGATATGATCTACTAGCCACTGGAAAGTCGCTGGGGCATTCTTCATCCCAAAGGGCATTTTTGTGAACTCATACAAGCCAAAAGGAGTCACAAAGGATGACTTCTCTCTAGCACTGGGAGTCAAGGTGACCTGCCAGTAACCCTTGGTAAGATCAATGGTTGTAAGATACTTAGCCCCACCCAGCTGCTCTAGGGCCTCATCTGTCCTAGGCATGGGGTAAGCATCTGATTCTGTATGACCATTTAATTACCTGCAATCCACACCGAATCTGGTGCTGCCATCCTTCTTTGGCACCAACACCACTGGTGAGGCACAGGGACTGTTGGACTCTTGAATCACCCCTAGTTCAAACATCTCCTGTACCTCTACTTTCAGAGTCTGTTTGACTCTCTCAGGCACCCTATAAGGAGCCTGCCTAATAGGCCTTTGGCATCCTGTATCCACCTGGTACTGCACCAGGTGGGTGCTCCCTGGTTTCCCAGTGAACACATCCCCAAATTCCTGCATCACTGCTCGGATTTCTTGAACCTGGGCAGGAGATAGCTGCTGGGACATTGCTACCCCTTCCACCGTGGTGTCAGTCCGAGCCTTACTGAGGAGATCAGTCACAAGATCTCTCTCAGACTCCCCCTGAAATCCATTGCAAATGTTCAGCGCAAGGGCCTCCTTATCATGGTAAAGTTTCATCATGTTAACATGGTACAATTTGTGCCCCTGCCTTCTGCCTAGCAGTTCCACCATGTAGTTAACATCACTTACCTTTCTTACCACCTTGTAGGGTCCTCCCAGGCTTCTTGCAACTTGTGTCTGACAGGAATGAGAACCATCACCTGCTGCCCTACAGCATACTCTCTAGTATTTACAAGGGCTGGTGATGTTCCTCACCTTAAAAGTGCCTTGGGACAACATCCATCCAATAATCTCCTTGGCACATGTGATAAACATGGTACACTGTAGTAGCAATGCATAGTTAGGTAGGGGTTTGAATCTCAGTACTGACAAGTGTGAGTGTGTGTGTGTGTGTGTGTGTGTGTGTGTGTGTGTGTGTGTGTGTGTGTGTTTGTGTGTCTTCAGCATCATGTGTGGAGGTTGCTGTGATTGTGTAATGACAGGATGCACTGTGGGGCAGGTTTTTCTAAATTATTATATTGAGGACCTACTATATGTTACAATGTCCACTTTACAAGGACAACAGATGTGAAACAGCAGAGAAGCTGGTGTAGACAATCCATATCCCTACATGTGACATTATGGATTGGTGAACAATATAGGCAACCCTTGTATTACTCAGAGAACACTCTCCACCCATGTCTCATACACAAACACACTTGGCTAGGCAACAACCACTATATTGGTAGTTCCTTGCATATTGCTCAAATATAGTAACTGTGATGACCGTGCCCTGGCCCAGCAATCAAGGATCCTCAATCCACACCAATAACACCAGGGAGGTTGTCTCCTAGAGGAGATGAAAGGATAACTAATACACACAATAAAGCACAATTTCCATTAAGTGCACACAGAGATCACAGTCAGTCTGGGGCTACTTGCACCCTTGCTCACCAGGTCCCCAATAAGACTCCCCACTGGCACAGCTATAGGGTCCAGGTCTCAGCCCAGCTGGGTAAGCTAAAACCTCCAGTACCCTCTCTGTCCAACCAGTGCTTCGTGTCCCTGCCCAAGTGGCTGACACAACACACACACACTTTGAGATAAGTATTTATACAACTTCACAGACATTCCTGGGAAAGGCTGACAGATTCTCCAGCTGTGCCACTTTACCCAGCCGATACGGTAGTAATTCCTGCCACCACCCAGCTAATAATATCAGCTACTAAAAGGCCCTTAAAAGGGTGTCCAATTATTACTGTGCAATATTATTATCCAATTGGTAATGTGACTAATCAGTTTAGGCTTATTGGAAGGAATTAGACAGTAAACTCTATAAATATATAATGTACTCTAAAGCATAATGTATCTCTACATAAACCAGCCACTGGTAGAAGGTTTTAAAAATATTTAATAATAAATAATTAAAACACAAGACAAAACTACTACACCACAGAGATATCTAAGAGTTCAGAGATCACACAGAACTTAAAATAATACAGTAGGACAGGTCTGATTTCAAAGAAAAATACCTAATTAATCTTTACTAGCTTTAACTATTCCTACAGGAAATCACAGTGCTAGAAACTTACATGTGAGCTTAGGCAGAGTGCTGAGTTAGATTTCCAAGATCAAAATGCTTCCCGTCTCTTGTGAGAAATAGTATTTAAACATTACTAACAAACATGTCTGCTGGGTCCCTCCCAAATTGCATCATGTTGACACTTAGGTTTTTCCAGGCAAACAAACTGCATTATTTAGCAATCTAACACCTGCTCAGAAACTTACAACAGTAAAAGGCATTTCACATATACAATCTAGCAGAAACCAGAGCAATAAAGCACCTTCCACATGTAAATTCTGGTCATAAACTTTAGCCTTAAAACAATGGGCATGAAACCTTCATCCAGATGCAGTGGAGCTGAATTCTAACATGAAAGGGTCACAACATGCTTCACTGGGCCAGTAGAGTGCAATGTTGTCACATATTTTGCAGTTTCACATTTCACAGTATTCTTTTACACTCAGAAAAACATGCCTGTATTTTACATTTATTTACAAATGCCAGAATTATATACAAAATTCTATTTGACTAGGCTGGCAGCCTTCACCCATCTCTCCCCAATCATCACATCCCCTCACCCCGGAGAACTCAAGCAAGTTTTCAAGTTCCCCTTGAGAAACATCACTTGAGAGTGTCAGGTCTATCTGGGTGTACCTCACCCCATTCCCTGTCTTGAGAGTCCATCTTCATTGGCATTGCTACTCCCACTGCGGTGCTGCACTGACATATATGTTTGCAACCCCAGACTCCATCTTAGCAACTTGGCATTTTGCTGACTGGCTCTGTTTAACCATGTTAGAGGGTTGTGATCTGTCATTGCAGCGAATCTTCTTCAATACAGATAAGGCTGATGTTTTTGTAGTGTCCACACTATGGCTAGACATTCCTTTTCTACCGCTGCATAGCATTCCTCCATGAGTTGGAGCCTGCATCTGAGATAAACACTGGGTGCTCTTCTCCCTCTGGATAAATCTGGCTAAGTACAGCCCCCACCCTATAGTTTGAAGCATCCACCTGCAAAACAAATTATTTGCTATAGTCTGTACTGGCTAACACAGAGGGTCCTCCCAAAGATTCCTTAAGCTTCTGAAATGCCTGCTCACATGCTAGGGTCCACACTACCTTATCTGGCCTGTTCTTCCTTGTCAAGTCTGTGAGGGGAGCAGCTATGGTACTATAATTGGGAACAAACTTTCTGTAGTACCCTGCTGTCCCTAAGAATGCCCTCACCTGCTTTTTGGTAACAGGTGCAGGCCATGCCTAAATAGCTTCCACTTTGGCAGGTTCTGGCTTTATCTTACCACTCCCCACTCTATGTATTAGGTAGGAGACCTCTGCCATACCCACCTGACATTTGCTCAGCTTAATGGTCAACCCTGCCCTCTGTAGTCTGCCCAGCACCACCCTGACATACTGAAGGTGCTCTTGCCAGGAATGGCTGTAGAAAACAATATCATCCATGTAAGCAAGGGTAAACCCTCCTGCTCCTGCTAAGATATGATCTACTAGCCACTGGAAAGTCGCTGGGGCATTCTTCATCCCAAAGGGCATTTTTGTGAACTCATACAAGCCAAAAGGAGTCACAAGGATGACTTCTCTCTAGCACTGGGAGTCAAGGTGACCTGCCAGTAACCCTTGGTAAGATCAATGGTTGTAAGATACTTAGCCCCACCCAGCTGCTCTAGGGCCTCATCTGTCCTAGGCATGGGGTAAGCATCTGATTCTGTATGACCATTTAATTACCTGCAATCCACACCGAATCTGGTGCTGCCATCCTTCTTTGGCACCAACACCACTGGTGAGGCACAGGGACTGTTGGACTCTTGAATCACCCCTAGTTCAAACATCTCCTGTACCTCTACTTTCAGAGTCTGTTTGACTCTCTCAGGCACCCTATAAGGAGCCTGCCTAATAGGCCTTTGGCATCCTGTATCCACCTGGTACTGCACCAGGTGGGTGCTCCTGGTTTCCCAGTGAACACATCCCCAAATTCCTGCATCACTGCTCGGATTTCTTGAACCTGGGCAGGAGATAGCTGCTGGGACATTGCTACCCCTTCCACCGTGGTGTCAGTCCGAGCCTTACTGAGGAGATCAGTCACAAGATCTCTCTCAGACTCCCCCTGAAATCCATTGCAAATGTTCAGCGCAAGGGCCTCCTTATCATGGTAAAGTTTCATCATGTTAACATGGTACAATTTGTGCCCCTGCCTTCTGCCTAGCAGTTCCACCATGTAGTTAACATCACTTACCTTTCTTACCACCTTGTAGGGTCCTCCCAGGCTTCTTGCAACTTGTGTCTGACAGGAATGAGAACCATCACCTGCTGCCCTACAGCATACTCTCTAGCTCGAGCATTCCTGTCATACCACACCTTTTTCTGTTGTTGGGCTTCTGCCAGGTTCTCCTGGGCTAGGCCCATGAGTTATCTGAGCCTTTTCCTGAGGTTCAGGACATATGCCACAACAGACCCCTTGTGAGACTCACACTCACCTTCCCAAACATCTCAAATTAAATCTACAGGTCCCCTCACCCTATGCCCATACAGCAACTCAAAGGTTGAAAAACCTGTGGATTCCTGGGGAACCTCTCTGTAAGCAAACAACAGATGGGGCAAATATTTGTCCCACTCCCTCTTAAACTGATCTGAAAATGCCTGTAGCATGGACTTGATTGTAGAGTTTAACCTGTCAACAAGACCATTAGCCTGGGGATGGTAAGGGGTGGTCTTCATCGGCTTCACTCCACAGGACTTCCACAGACAAGCCAGCAGGTTTGACATAAAATTGGCACCTCTGTCAGACAGTATTTCCTTTGGGAAACCTACCTTGCTGAAAAGCTCTAGCAAAGCATTTGCCACCTTTTCTGCCTCAGTGGAGGACAAAGCCACTGCCTCAGGGTATCGTTTATCATAGTCTACAATCACTAAGATATACCTTTTCCCTGTGGAACTTGGGGTACTCAGAGGACCCACAATATCCATAGCTACTCTCTGAAATGGCTCCTTAATCACAGGCAAAGGCATCAAAGGAGCTCTCAGCTTGTCTCCTGCGTTGCCTACCTTTTGGCACTGCTCACAGGTCCTGCAGTACCCTGTTACATCTCTGGAAATTCCAGGCCAATAGAAGTTTTGCATACTATGCCTCTTTGTACATTTTATACCCATATAACCTGCTAAGGGAATATCATGGGCTATGGCTAGAAGCACCGGATGGTAAGCTCTAGGCACTACCAACTGCTGTACCCTCTCACCTTCTAGCCCTCCCTCAGGGGTCCACTCTTTGCACAGTAACCCTTTGTTCCAGTATACAGATTCCCTCTTATCTTGAGAATCAGGTGCCTCCCTAGCTACCTGACTCAGGCCTTGCAATGTAGGGTCTGAGAGCTGAACCTGTCTCAGCTCTCTCCTTGCAACCCTTCCCAGCTCCTCTTCCACAGGAAGTCTGGCATCCTCTGACAGCGGTGCCTCACTGTCAGCCTGGGTACTACTACTCACCTCTATCTTTGCAGTTACCCTGTCCAAGGGAACATCAGTACCCACAAGCAGCTGTGGCTCAAATTCATTCTCACTGCTACAGCGTAGCTCACTCCCTGAAGTAACCACCTCAGCAGTCCTGGCTGCAAGTATGCAGTTTGTCTGGGTCTCCCCAGGCTACCATACCCACATGCTTGTCTCCTAGCCTCACTGCATGTAACTGCATAAGTACATAGTACTGCCTCATCCAAATCCTTCCATCTCAGGACATCTACAGGATGGTAGTTCCATATCCCTGTTGTCTCAAGACAACCCACTGTTGGCATTTTGTCTTTCCCACTTACTGGTTCCCTCACCTTTGGTTCCCCACCTTGCCTCCATGGACATCTGTATGCCACATGGCCCCACTGGTTGCATTCAAAACATTTAACCCTAGTTCCTGGATGTGTACCTGGACTAGTGGCTTCCCCTGCTACTGGCAGATTATGTTGGGGCAGTCTGTGCTGTCCACCATGGGTTCCTTTAGTCCCATGTGCAGTACTGGGGGTCCCTTTCCTGTGCAGGGCTGCCCTGCTTGCTAGGTATAGGTCTCCCTTCTTCCCCAACTCCTCTGAAGTAGCACACTGTGTATCAGCTAACCAGATCCTCATGTCCTCAGCCAAAGTGCTAAGGGCTTGTTCTCTTACCATATGGTCTGCCAGCCCTTCAAAAGTGGTGACCTGACATCCATTCACCCAGCTATGAAAATAAGTGCTCAGTTCAGCAACATATTCATATACATTTTCATCTGCCTTGCATCTATGCTCATGAAACTTTTCCTATACATTTCATGTGTTAGCTTAAAACATTCCAACAAGTGTCTTTTTACAGCAGTATAATCAAAACAGTCAGTGGCATGCATTTTTGCTAAAGAAGTTACAGCTTTACCATGGAGTAAGGAGGTCAGGAACCGTACCCAGAGCCCTTAGTCAACATCATACTGTTTACATACCCACTCAAACATATGACTGAAGCTATCAAATTTATCCCCCTCATTAAACTATGGAAGAAATTTACTGACCTTTTGTGCTTCTGGGGTCTAGTTACTCCCTTCCCCATTACCTCCATGACTCTGGCGAAGAGTCAGCATTTCCCTCTCATGCCTCCTCTGCCGTTCATTTCCCTCAGCTTGTAGACTCCTCATTTTCTTGGTTGCTTCTAGTTCCATACACCTGGCCTCCAACTCAAGTCTCTTTAGCTCCAGCTGGATTTTTACGTCCACTGCAGAAAGGTTGAGCTGTCCATTCTCTGAGGATATTGTATCTCCACTGTCAGTCTGATTGTCCTCCAGGCTGCTGTTTTCTGATGCAGCTGTAACCAAGGCTGCAATCATGCCTGCTTTATTCAGGTTTCCATGCACCACTCCCCTAGCCTGGCACATCTTCACCAGCTGGCCCCTTGTCAGTTTTCCATACTCCTCTGCTGACATGCTGCCTGCTCACCCTGACTAACACTAAGCTGACAAAAGAAATAAAACAATTGTGATCTGAACTCTGAGTATACACTGCATGGCTGTTTTAGAGTACAAAACAGTTTTAGAGATCACTGTACATAAGCTACAGGAATTCACTCTACCCACACCACTACAAGCCAATTAGTATGTGAAGTAGATCCCACCACTGCCAAACACTTGTGATGACCGTGCCCTGGCCCAGCAATCAAGGAGCCTCAATCCTCACCAATAACACCAGGGAGGTCATCTTCTAGAAGAGAGGAAAGGATAACTAATACACACAGTAAAGTACAATTTCCCTTAAGTGCACACAGAGATCACAGTCAGTCTGTGGCTGGTTGCTCCCTTTCTCACCATGTCCCCAATAAAACTCTCCACTGGCACAGCTATAGGGTCCAGGTCTCAGCCTAGTTGGGCAAGCTAAAACTTCCAGTACCCCCACTGTCCAACCAGTGCTTTGTGTCCCTGCCCAAGTAGTTGACACAACACACACACACACACACACACACACACACACACACACACACACACACACACACACACACACACACACACACACTTTGAGATAAGTATTTATACAACTTCACAAACACTCCTGGGAAAGGCTGACACAGATTCTCCAGCTGTGCCCCTTTACCCAGACCATACAGTAGTAATCCCTGCCACCACCCAGCTAATAATATCAGCTACTAAACGGCCCTTAAAAGTGTGTCTAATTATTACTGTGCAATATTATTATCCAATTGGTAATGGGACTAATCAGTCTAGGCTTATTGGAAGGGCTTAGACAGTAAAGTCTATAAATATATAATGTACTCTAAAGCATAATTTATCTCTACATAAACCAGCCACTGGTAGAAGGTTTTAAAAATATTTAATAACAAATCATTAAAACACAAGACAAAACTACTACACCACAGAGATATCTAAGAGTTCAGAGATCACACAGAAACTTAAAATAATACAGTAGGACAGGTCTGATTTCAAAGAAAAACACCTAATTAATCTTTACTAGCTTTAACTATTCCTACAAGAAATCACACTGCCAGAAACTTACATGTGAGCTTAGGCAGAGTGCTGAGTTAGATATCCAAGGTCAAAATGCTTCCCATCTCTTGTGAGAAATAGTATTTAAACATTACTAACAAACATGTCTGCTGGGTCCCTCCCAAATTATATCAGAAATTGTAGTTATTGGCTGTTTGGGCAATCTCTTCCATCTCTCTCAACTTTCTGATTTGAAAGCCTGCATTTGCACTTGTTTCTGTCCTATAACTCATCTAGTGCAGATACAGATTTTTAGTTTTAGCACTTAAATTTGCTTATTCGTGCTCAGCACTTGTTCAGAAGTTGTAATCACAAAATAAGCTACTAATGACTATAGCACTCAACCTTCCTTATTACCTAGAGGAAAACAGTTTTTGTACTTACTTTTCTCACTTGCTTAGAGAAAAAACAGCTCTTGTACTCACTTTCCTCACTTATCTAGAGAAAAATTGTTTTTTATTCGAGCATATCCAAGGGTCAGCTCCCAGTGTTTTCTCCTGTCTCTCTGATGAATATGGGCATCTTGAGGCAATGTAGAAATTGCCTCATGTACACAGACAACCCTCTCCTTTTACCACCCAGCACTACAACCTGTAAGAGATGCACTTATCTATCCGAACTGGAGGTAAAGCTCTCTCCAACCAAGACTGAACTTGACAGTCAAGAAGAGAAGGTAAACATTTGCACCATACCACACTGATCAAATAGTCTCACTAAATCTACACCACCAAAATTCACACATTGTAACACAGAAACATTTGTGAAGGCTCTCAATAATAATCTGTCTAAGCATCAGAGACCTCCAAAGCAGAAACGCAAGCAGCCTCCATCCACCAACACAACCCAAATGACACATAGCCCACAGACTCAGTGTGCCACTCAACCACAGCCAATAAGGCAAAACAACGTACCCAACACACTAGTCATAAGTGACTCTATAGTCAGGCACACTGATGTCCCACTCACCAGGCTAAACAATGAGAAAGTTACTGTCAGCTGCCTGTCGGGTGCCAGGATCCGCCACATAACCCATGCACTCAGGTCACTCCACAACAAGTAGAAATATGAATCCGTCATTGTCCATATTGGTGTGAATGACCTGGGACTTACCTCCCTGGACTACATGAAAAGAGACATAGAAAAGCTCTCCGATCTTGTAG
This sequence comes from Protopterus annectens, assembly GCF_019279795.1. NCBI lineage: Eukaryota > Metazoa > Chordata > Ceratodontiformes > Protopteridae > Protopterus > Protopterus annectens. The sequence goes on from NC_056741.1 coordinate 1,552,048,934, forward strand.
TCCAGGCAGGTATGACCCTAGCACTGAGTAGCATTCTGCCATCACCCAGAATGATACAGCAGTACAAGGACAAAATGATTGTCTTCAACAATTGGCTAAGCTTCTGGTGTCATTCTAAGGGGATCCAGTATCTGTCTGCTTGGGATGGCATGGCCGACAGACCACGATGTTTTGCCACAGATGGACTGCACCTGTCACCCCTGGGATTCTGGATACAGGCTAAGGCTCTTGCTGCCCCTATAGTGCCTTTTTAGGCAAGGTTTAAATGACAAATTCACCACCATAGCAGGAACAGGCAAGCAAAAACTGAGGGTAATGCTATTCAATGCTAGAAGTCTTAATTTCAAAATGCACTCACTCAAGGCACTCCTTAAAATGGAGAACATCGATATCTATGCAGTGGCTGAGACCTGGTTCAAGGCTCCAGAGAGCACCCCTGCACTACTAGGCTATAACGCATACCACACTTTCCGGCTATGTAACCTGGACCAAATCACCAAAGGCAGAGGTGTGTTCATATTCATTAAGGATATCCACACCTCCAGGCTAGTTGCTCAGCATAATGCATCCGAGGTTATCCAAGTGCAACTAATTCTGGGCAAAACTGCAATCCAAATTGTAGTTTGCTACATATCCCCCACCATGCCTCAGGATTCCCACTCCTCTTTTCTTGATGTAATGGAAAATATTGGGGTTCAACCAAACACCTTAATATTGGGAGACTTCAACTACCCCACCATTAACTGGGAAAACTACTCATGTATCAACTCCTTAGCTCAACGCTTTCTGGAATTCATAAACTCCAATGCCCTGGATCAACTTATCCATACCCCCACCAGGGGTAACAATATCCTAGATCTAGTCATTACCAACATGAGTGACTGGTGTTCCACACCTGAAGTCAACTCCTCATTGGTCTGATCCAACCATATGCTAATCACCTTTGATATCCACATCCTGTCCCCACCCGCCATAAAGGAAACCATGGTAAAGGTTTTCTCCAAAGCCAACTTCATGCTTCTTAAGACAGAAGTGGTGAACTTCATGACACCCATGCAGATGGACAATACAGTTACGACTGCTGAATCCTACACAAATGCACTCTATAAGCACTTACACGAGTGCATGGATCATGCTATCCCAAACAGAACCAAGACGCTATCCTCCAAAAAAAGGAAGCCACTCTGGTGGTCCCCTGCCATAAACAAACTGTACAACAGAAGGAAGAAACTGTTGCAAAAGAGAGCAAAAATCCCATGAGTGGAGGAGCTCTCTGGTCAGCCTCAGTAAGAAGCTGAGATCCCTTATAAGATCCTCCAAAGCTAGCTATGAAAAAATCGACACTAATTCTAAGGACAACCACAAAGCATTCTATAGCTATGTCAAGAATCTCGATGGCAACACCCAGATCTGCTCTGAGTTACAGCACAACGGCACGAAAATTACAGAACCAACTGATATTGCCAACATCCTGGCAGATAGGTTCAGTGCTAACTCTACCCCCACCCCCTAAAGGGCCCATATCTATACAGGAAGAATGCATAGTCCCTGTAATCACAACTACGCAGGTAAAAGGTGCACTCTCTAAAGCCAAAACACAGCATCCACGGGACTGGACAACAATCCAGGCTGCATTTTACAGAAACTTCAGAACGAACTGGCTCCCCACTTAAGCACCATGTTCAATAATAGCTTGGCATCATGCTTTGTGCCGACTGAATGGTGCACAGCAACAGTTATCCCACTCCACAAAGGGGGAGCCACCACTGATCTCAGGAACTATCGACTTATTAGCCTGACTAACCTGGTCTGCAAGGCCATGGAATGTATCATCATGGAACTCTTTAACAAAGACATTGATAACCTCCAAACACTGGATCCCAAGCAGATCATGCCTCCTGAACCTGATCAACTTCTTTGAGGCAGTCACCAAAGCCGTAGATAAGGGTAAGGTGGTTCACACAGCCTATTTTGACCTTGCCAAGGCTTTTGACACTACCCCCCATTCTGGAATTTTAGCTAAACTCACTAAACTAGGTATAAATCCCATGTCACAAGATGGTTTGACAACTGGCTCACTGACAGAATCCACACTGTAAAGGTTGCAGACTCCAAATCTGATTTCAAAGCAGTGACAAGTGGAGTACCACAGGGTTCCATCCTGGGACCTCTCCTGTTTGGTATCTACTTCTCTGAAGTACAGACTAACACAGAAGGCCTCTGGTTAATGAAGTTTGCAGATGACTGCAAGCTAGGAGCCAAAGTCAAGTCCCCAAATGATGTGGGCATCCTACAGAAGGGCCTCACTGAGACAGATGCCTGGTGTCAGTGCCATGGCCTCAAGCTCAATAGCAAAAAGTGCGGTGTCATCTCTTTTGGTAAAAACTCTGTACTCATGAACTACCACATAGGCAGCAATCTACTTAACACCAAATGTGTGATAAGAGACCTTGGGACCCAGGTGGACAGTAGTCTCTCCTTTGATAGTCACATCGCCACATTAGTCAGGAAGTCCTTCTACACACCTCATCATAAAAGAGTTCTCATCCAGGAAAAAAGAGGTCATTGTTCCTCTCTACTCCACACTCATTAGACCCATTATAGAGTACAACACCCCTTTTGGAATGTACCTCACAAGACATCTGCAGCAGCTTGAAATGCCACAGAAGTACCTCACAAAGAGGATTACTGGCCTCAAACAAATGCTCTACACTGATCGTCTCAAAAAACTCCAGCTTTACTCAGTAGCATATCGCCTACTCCGAGGTGATCTTTGCCTAACATATAAATCTATGTCAAACCCAGAGCTGTTGGACATGCTACACCTAAAGAAACCCCAATCCCTACACGCTACATGCTCTAGGGACATAAACCTTGTCACCACAATAAACAGAACATGCTGGAGGGATAGATTCCTGTCCCAGAGACTTCCCATACTCTGGAACAGGCTACCCAAGCAAAGTTCTTCATTAGCACTCTTCAAGAAAAATCTTGATTGAGTGGATGGGAAATAGGAAATACACGCTGGGGATCACTTCTGTGTCTCTGCTCAACAGTGGCACAGGAAAATAACTTTCTTGGGTGGCGTAAGCCAGGGAACCTTGTTGGCTAGGCTTACATAGGCTCTTGGGTCAATAGCCTAGTACCTACCTATGAACCCGTGTTGACACTTAGGTCTTCCCAGGCAAACAAACTGTATTATTTAGCAATCTAACACCTGCTCAGAAACTTACAACAATAAAAGGCATTTCACATACACACTCTAGCAGAAACCAGAGCAATAAAGCACCTTCCACATGTAAATTCTGGTCATAAACTTTCGCCTTAAAACAATGGGCATGAAACCTTCATCCAGATGCACTGGAGTCGAATTCTAACATGAAAGGGTCACAACATGCTTCACTGGGCCAGTAGAGTGCAATGCATATTTTGCAGTTCCACATTTCACAGTATTCTTTTACACTCAAGAAAACATGCCTGTATTTTACATTTATTTACAAATGCCAGAATTATATATAGAATTCTATATGACTAGGCTGGCAGCCTACGCCCATCTCTCCCTAATCATCACAGTAACCACGGAGTGATTGCAGTGGGCTACATGCCTGCTGACCACAACACTGCCACTGACATCAGAATGTACTGTGATGTGTAACATCTTCTGACCAAGTGTGTGTTATCCAGCAAGTAAAAGGACATGGCACCCTGTTCCATCCCTATAGTAGGCAAATAATTGCTTACAGTGGTCCTTTGCTATGTTTCCCACTGGACACCTGCAACAACTGTAGAGTCTGAAAATGTAACCCACAAAGGGAATATCATGCCTTATACATATGCCCTGTATGGACAGATGCCACTAACTCCACTGAATACCTGTATCATGCTGTCAATGTAGCTGCAGGTGCGACCTCAGTTCCATAGCTAGGTCTCACCACATGAGGTCAGGAATGCCACATCAGATGATAACAGTCTGTCCACACAACCTGCACCAGGGACCCCAAGTACAGTTCCACACATCACAGAACATGCATGTGGGACATGTGCACAACCCACACACTGTCCATGTTATGGAATATAGATCACATATATGGCAAGCATTGCACAGCACTGGCCACCCACAATAGTAACCCAGATGAGTGGATGGTGAATACAATACCCACCTGTGTGGGTCAATCCAGGGACTACACCCCTGAGCCACACCAGAGACCATTGTCATGTGGCCTGATGCCAATTGTTAAATTACACATTACCTTTAGAATGAAGACAAATGCAGTTTTTTCTCTTTCAGTGGTATTTATTAATTACATGGAAAGCACCAGGGAGACTCCCAGAACAAAGGAATACACAAGCTTATATACTATTAATACTGCTGACAGTACAAAAATATAAAATGAACCAATTAAATCATTACACAGGGCAATTAACCAATCAAAGGTTTACCCATAAACATAAGGCAATTCACATCATCATATCTCTAGGCAGAGAAAGAAAATTGGCTACACTTCCATATAAAGCATATTTCCTGCTTTCAAGCAGACTCTTGTTTTTCAGTATTTTTCCACTACTCACAGTTCATTCAAAGTTCACAGTACACAGTACATCTTAATACATGCAGACTGTTACGTACTCAATTCCCTCAAGCACATGCTTTGGCTGTTTATATTCTACAATCCCCCATTTGATGCTGTGTAAGCATCACCATTTAACCTATCATACATTTGCCCCAAATCTAACATTACCATGTTACTGGTCTTTTTACCATTGGTAAACATTGTCATTTCATCGTCTACATGTATAGTTGCAGGCATATAAACTTAGGCACCTTTTTCACAGTTTTTGAAGCCATCAATTTCATGATCAGTGCTTTGATTAAAATATGACAAGAAATGCAACAATTGCTAATACTGCAATTAATAAAATCAACTTCAACAGTCCACCTCCCCAACCTGAGAACAGGTTGGTTAACCATGCCCATGTTGAACTATTGGCCTCTTTGGCCTCAGAGAGTTCAGAAACTCTTTGAATCAGTTCAAGATGGCTTTCAATTCCGTGCTGATTGTTGGGAATAAACGTACAGCACTCCTCCTGGATTAAAGCACAACTTCCTCCTTTCGCCGCTAGGGTGAAGTCGAGAGCTATACAATTTTGGAGCACTACAGCTCTCATAGCAGTCAGTTCATCAGTCACTAGTTCCAAGGCATAAAATGTAGTGTTACTTAATACTTCAAGCAATTTGGATAGCTTTCTCAGTTCCCAAATTGATTTCACTGCTCCATATGCTGGAATTATGCCAGCCCATGATATGATGTTGTCACCCAAGTCCATATGGGATAGTTCTTTAGTACTAGCATGAGCTAAATCATGGTGATAGATCCATGAAGCATCAACTTGACCTACCGGATTGTCAGGCTTCTTGACCTCTCGAACGTTCTGAATTTTTTCTTGAGGTAAAACAGAAGTATGTCGGATGGCTGGAGTTAAATAGCCTAGAAAACAGCTACCAGACCAATCTACCGGTAGCCACTTGTAGGCCCTTTTACCACAGATGAAATAGCAGTCCTGGACTAAGATAGTGATATTTGAATGGGTTGGGTTTCCAGGAATAAAACTATGGAAAACAGACCAAAACACTCATCTTACAGTGTTATTCGAGAAGGTAGTGTTTCTGAGGATTTGATAGATAGGATAAAATGACATTAGACAGCTGTTATTTATACACTGGTACCCTTGAATTGAATGATTACACTTACTCCACCCCATCTTACGAGTCCAGTGAAGTTCTCTCGAATAGTTTTGTTGAAAACACAAAACACCATTATAACGAAGGGCAAGTTGTAATGCAATAGATTTGCTGGATGTTACATTAGCAGTATCGTTGAGTAAGCTAGTCCATGTGTCAGTGATACTTAATGGAGTCGCAGCCAATGACAATCTCCCATGAACAGAGGGAATGGAAGTGCAGATGCAGCAGTTTGAAGCATTGAAAGTAGAAGCATAAACATATTTGATGGCCTGGTAGGTGTTAAAAGTGCTGTTTTTTGGGAGAAAGACTTGACATACACCCAATCTCCTGGTTGTAGTGGGGAAACAGGAAAGGATCAGGGATATGTTGAGCCGCTGCTACCTGGTGGTGATGAAACTGTAAAAAAGAGACAAGAGAAGTACAATATACAAGAATATCATGATCAAATGCATCGTACTCAGAGAAAGGCGGTGGTGGTGTCATGGGCATGTGCATAGGGCGGCCCATGAGGATTTTATGAGGAGAAAGTTCCTTAGTAGGATGTACTTGTGCTCTCATAGAGAGTAGGGCTAGAGGTAAGGCCTGTACCCAAGTGAGACCCGTTTCAGTAGTAATTTTAGCCAATCTAGTTTTTAGTGTCTGATTTATGCGTTCAGTAATACCTGATGCCTGTGGTCTATATGGACAATGAAATTTTAAGGTGATGCCTAACATTTTACAAAGTGAGTCAATCAACTGAGCAGTAAAATGTGTTCCATGATCTGAATATATTTGACAGGGAACACCAAAACGAGGTATCAATTTATAACAAAGTTTCTTAGCAACTGAAATATCATCATTTTTAACGCATGGGTAGGCTTCTAACCACCCAGAGAACACATCAACAGCAGTTAAAACATATTTGAAATGAGTAAAAGGTGGGAGTTCAATAAAATCCCATTGCAAAGCACAGAATGGTTCCAATGGTTTTGGCAGTGGTTGTGCGGGAGCCATAGTGCCTTTTGAAATGTTATACTGTAAACAAATGGAGCAAGTGCTCAAGAAATGCTGCACAGAAGCAGAAAGTCCTGGGGCAAACCAGTCCTTTTGGATTTGTTTTATTAATGCTTGTACCCCTACATGGGCTGGCAAATGATACTCTTTAATAAGAGAATTTAACATGGACATTGGGCAGACCAATCTGCCATCAGGATGTTGCCAAATGAGATCAGAGCACGTAAAACAACCTTGAGCCAGCCATGTTTTTCTTTCTGATTCTGGCACTTCATCCTGTAAAGCTTTTAACACTGTGATATCAAAAGTAACCATTTGTTGCAGAGGCTGCAAAAAATGTCCCTGAACAGTTTGTGAGAGAGCAGCCTGTTTAGCAGCCCAGTCAGCTAAATTATTGCCCTTAATTTCAAAGGAGCCATTGGATTGATGGGCTGCACATTTAACAACAGCAAGTTCCGAAGGTAATAATAAGTCTTGTAGCAAGTTATTGATATAGAAATGTTTTTTAACAGGTGCCCCGGAAGATGTTAAAAGTCCTCTTTCCTTCGACAATATACTAAAATCATGAACAACACCATGGGCATAACAGGAGTCAGTATATATAGTATCAGACTTGTCCTTAGCTATTTTGCATGCATTCGATAATGCCACCAGTTCTGCAGCCTGCACGGATGTGCCTGTGGGTAATTGTGCTGATCTTAAAACTTCGGTCGGAGTACAAACTGACCAAGTAGCTTGGAATTCACCAGAGTTTGTTCATAAGCAGGATCCATCGACAAAAAGAACTAAATCAGGATTTTGCAAGGGAGTGTCATATAAATGTTACCTAGGAGAAAGAACAGAGTTAACTACAAGCACACAATCATGTGGTTCACCCTCATCCGAAGTTGGTATTAAAGAGGCAGGGTTCAGTGGTGGGCAGCGTATGACTTGGAGGGCAGGATTATTTATTAAACTTAGTTCATACTTAGTAAGGCGTGCATTTGAAAGATACAGTGCTTTTGTTTTTAAAAGTAGTGCTTGAACTGCATGTGGGACTGCTAGTACAGTATTATGTCCCAGGGTTAGTGGAGCTGCCATGTCAACCAAGAGAGCGGCAGCTGCCACAGCCCGTAAACAGGCCAGGTAACCAGAGGCAACTGGATCTAGCTGAGTGCTGTAGTAAGCAATAGGCCGGTAGCCTCCAGTGCGTTGCTGGGCTAAAAGACCCAAGGCAGTCTTGTTTCGTTCGCAGCAAAAGAAAAAAAAAAGGTTTGGAATAGTCTGGCAATCCTAAGGCAGGAGGATTTACCAAGGCTGTTTTGATAGCCTGAAAGGCCTCTTCATGCGTTGATGTCCAGGGTAAAGGTTCCATGACATCCTTTTTGAGGAGTTGTAACAGGGGGGCCTAAATCTCCGAAAAATTAGGCACCCACTGTCTACAGTATCCTGCTAGGCCAAGGAATCCTCAAAGCTGCCTCTGGGTGACAGGGCGAGGGGCACTTTGAATAGAAGTTATGTGATTTGGGAGTATTTGATGAGAACCCATTGCAATTATATGTCCCAAATACTGCACCTTTTCCTGACAGAATTGTAATTTCGATCTATTTACTTTAAACCCTCGTGTAGCTAAAATGTTTAACACTAAAAGGGAATCCTCCATACATGAGTTACTGTCTGGTGAAGCTATAAGAATATCGTCCACATATTGGACAAGAACTGAATGTGAGGGTAGTTGCAGATCCTGTAGCTGTCTATGCATCTCTCTAGAAAATAAGGTTGGGGACTGTACGTATCCCTGGGGCAATCAAGTCCAAGTATACTGTTGACCTTTGTAGGTAAATGCAAACAAATACTGACTATCGGGGTGTACTGGAATAGAGAAAAAGGCTGATGAAATATCTATGACTGTAAAACATTTGGCGGTAGATGGGATACAGCTTAAAATAGTAGCTGGGTTTGGTACAATTGGGAAAACAGGCAAAACTGCTTTGCTGACTTCACGCAAGTCCTGCACAAATCTGTAAGCTTGTTTGCCAGTTTTTTTTTACTGGTAATATTGGGGTATTACATGGGCTTGTGGTGGGTACTATGATCCCTTGCTGTTCCAATGCAGAAATAACAGGGGCAATACCAGATATAGCCTCAGCTGTCAGAGAGTACTGTGGCACTTGTGGCAACTTTGCTCCTGGTTTTAGAGTTATTTTTAAAGGAGTAGTTGAGGTAAAAAATCCCACATCATTGTCATGAGTAGTTCACAGGTGTGAGGGTAGAGAATGTAAACACCTGTTTTTGTCAAGATCTGACTGGATACACATCATCTGTAAAATGATATTTTCATCTAAGGCTGCCAGGGTACTATCCTGTTGATCTGAAGGCACTTGGAGGTAAACTCCATCGGCTGTGCAAAAAATGGTGGCCTCCATTTTGCAAAGCAAGTCTCTCCCTAATAGATTTAAAGGTGCAGAGGGTCCTACTAAAAATGCATGGTTATCTTGTAGAGGTCCCAAAGTTACTGGGACTAGAACAGTTTTGGAATACTCAATGGGTATACCTACTCCTCTAGTTATCTTGTCGGAGAGGGGAACAATCATTGCTGCCTTGCCAGCTAGCATGGATTTAATTGCTCTGGTATCAATCAAAAACAGATATGGTTTATTTTTAACTAGTAACATAACATGTGGTCCATCATGATCCACAGGAATAAAAGGGCACAACTGCTGCTGTTTCTGTTCAGGGAACCTTCATTGTGGTTACTGCTGATTGGACGGAGTCCAATTAGAATTCCACTGACGTGATGTATCAGTGGGTGGGGCAAGTTGTTCAGCTAAATATGGACACTCATTTCTCCAATGGCCTACTTGGCCACAGTTGAAACACTCTGGCTACTGGAATCCTGGGGTGGGGCTGACTGTGTTCCCTGCCAATTTTGTCTATTTTGATTTCCTGCTCCTTGACGTCCACCCCTCCCTCTTCTGCGTCCTCATCCTCTACCTCGCTGACCAGGCGGCTGGCCAAAAGCATTACACATTTGAATTTGTGCTTTTACTAATTTCTCCTGTGTCAAAGGAAAAAACTTCAAAGACCAATACACGTAAGGTTCAGTTAAGGCACTTTTAATTGACTTGCCGCAAGGAGACAAAAACATGCAAATACAAGGATTTGTCTAACTATTAACAGGAAGTATGTTCATTCTTATACTATTTTACAAGACATGGCCTTCTAAGCTGATGTAATCAAGCACAACTTTCAGTATTGTTCTACAGCAGATGTTACTCAGATTTTCTGCTGACATGACTAGATTTGTGAGAAACTTTTGAGAAAAACAACCTGGCCTTGGTGGCCATTAATCCGTTTACAAGCGTCTATTGTAGTGTTACATTTCAAGGTACTTTTCTAATTCAGATACAAGCAAATGCTGATTGCAGTTCATATTTTCAAGCAGGCTTTGTACTAATTATCTGTAACTTCTACAGCTGTGTATTTTCTCATGGCACAGCGGAACTTCTTGTCTAAGTTTCATACAAGTAGTATTGTTCTATTCATTATTTTCCTAACACAAGCAGAAATCACCTGCTTCTCAGTAAATTTCCAAGGTGCAAGCAAGATTTTAGCTAACAGTACAAGGTCAGAAAGCAACTGCAGTTTGTACAGATTTATGCAGTATGAAATAGAATAAATGTGTTAACCCTTTTCAAGCTCTAAATGCACTAAGCATATTGCTAATACACACATTAATACATATTTTTCTAACATTTCCCCCCTATTAATAATTTTATTCTACTTTCAAAATAAGCATAAACAGTTTGTTTTCTTCTCCTAACCTCTTCCACTCAGGATTTGCAGTTAAGAGAGTCATTCAATTTAAACTTATGAAAGCATTTTTTAGTCTTTTAACAGTTCTTCAAACTCAGTACTTTGATATAAGGTTTCAGAAACTGAAATGTCTATAAAGTCTTTAATCAGTCTTTTCATGCAGGGGATACCACAACAAACACATACTCCCAGTAGGAGCATACCTACACAAATGGCAATCAGGATGTTCATTAGGATGGTACCCCACCCCCCAAACCATTTCTGGAAAAAGTCCATCAGTGGGTTTGGGCCTGGTTTGGTCATGGCCGACACTTGCTGAATTACCTCAAGATGATTGTCTATCTCGTGTTTATAGTCAGGAATATACGAACAGCATTCTTCTTGGATTAAAGCGCACGTACCACCTCTCGCTGCTAGGGTGAAGTTGAGAGCCATGTGGTTTTGGAGCACTACAGTTCTCATAGCATTCAGTTCATCAGTCACCAATTCGAGAGCAGAAAAAGTTGCGTTGCTCATTACTTCAAGAAGTTTTGACAGTTTTCTCAGCTCCCAGATCGATTTCACTGCTCCATATGCTGGTGATATGCCTGCCCATGATATAACGCTATCACTCAAGTCCATGTGTGTCAGTCCTTTGCCTAGAGAGTGATGGTTTTTCCAGCGTGCATCGATTTGTCCCACTGGATTTACAGGTTTCTTGACGACTTCTCGGACATTTCAAATTTTTCTATGAGGCAAAACTGTAGTGTGTCATATGGCCGGAACCAGGTAACCCAAAAAACAACTGCTGGACCAATTCTCAAGTAACCATTTGTATGCCTTTCTGCCACACACAAAATAACAGTCCTCTACTTTAGTAGTAACCTTGCTATGAATATACACTCACCCTGCATGAAACATTTTTCTATCAATTGTAGACAGCTGTTTATAAAGAACAGAATTATGTTTTACTTCATCAAGTGTTTTGTGCATCAATCCAAGAAATTAATCATAGTTTGTATTACAATAAAGATCTACTTTGTTATCTTTAGTGTAACATTTATAAGGAGCAGTCACATTGCAATTGCTCCAACCCACCTGAACAGTATCATTTTTATAAAAACACACAGTTCCCTTTTGTGGAACAGACAAGTGCAATGCTATTTTATCTTGTGCTGTAATGGTTGAGGTATCATAAATCAAGTTCTCCCAGGTCTCATTGACCCCTAGGAGGACTTTAGTCATTAATAACCCCCCGTATGCTGTCGGTGCAAATCCAGCAATTTGAAACATTGAAAGTCTCAGCATACACATATTTAATTGCTTGGTAAGTGTTAAAGTTTGGATGCCAGTTTATGAGTAACGCTTCACATTTATTCAGTTCAGTCTGTGTGGCTGGGAAAAGAAAAGGCCACAACAAAAAGATTATTGTCACTAATACAGTTAACAGGATGATTATGCAATACTTCTGAGGAAAGGGTTGTTCTGCATTCCTGTTTCTTCTGGACTCATTTTTGCTCTTGGCATGTAACAAGATTTTTGTCCAGTTTAAAGTTTTTAACTAATTTACAGTGTGTCAGGTGGATCCAGGAGGCACGCTCTGCAATTTTGACTGCAGTGGGTGTTGACAAAAGCACTTGATATGGACCTTCCCACTTTGGAGATGCCCAATTCTTCTTCTTAACTATCTTCAGCCAGATCCACGCTCCAGGGGGCACTGCCACTTCTGACGGTCTGGTTCGTTCTTTATCTGAAACGGAATTTAACTGCAACAAATGTTTAGAATTTAGGAGGTTTTGCATATACTCAGCTAATGTACTGTCAGCTTCCTGGTCTGCGGGCATGAGAGATTTCCACTGAGGTATATAGTAAGCCCTCCCAAATAGCTTTTCAAAAGAAGTCAATCCTTTTGCATTCAGAACAGTTCTCATGCTCAACAGTGCCAGGGGCAGACAGTACACCCAGTTTCTCTGCGTTTCAGTTATTAATTTTCTTAGCTTACTCTTTAAAATCCCATTATGCCTCTCTACTAGCCCTGCTGATTGTGGGTGATACGCACAATGATGTTTTTAGAGAAATACCAAAATGTCTACTTAACTGCTATATGGTCTGGTTTATGAAGTGTGTGCCGTTGTCACTGTAGATCCTTTCCGGAATGCCGAATCTAGGGATGGTTTCTTTAACAAGCACTTTGGCCACAGTCGTAGCATCTGGATTTTTAGTCAGAAAGGCTTCCACCCATCTGGAAAACATATCTACAATGACAAGACAATACTTCTTATTTTCACATTTATTCAACTCTATGAAATCCATACAGATAGTATGAAATGGATACAGTGGTGTAGGGAAACTCCCTTGCTTGGGCTTCAATGCCCTTTGTGCATGATGTTTATTACAGATGTGGCATAACGAACAAAATTTTTTAGAGTAGTTTGTAAATCCCTACGTTGTGAACACTTGGTTCAACAGCTGTACCACCCCCCCCCCCTGTTGAGACATGGCACTGCCCATGGCTCAACAAAGCTGCATATCTAAACAAATTAGATAACAATATCAGTTTTCCTTCTTTAGAGATGTACAGCCCCTTTTCGAGAATTGCTCCTCGTCTTACCCATCTTTGTTTTTCAATTTGCATAGTAAATGTTTGCATTGTCTTTAACATTTCTAAGTCTAAAATCTCAGAGGGTTGTAGTTCCTCATTCAAAAGAAATACTTCTGAAGCTGCCTGCTTTGCAGCTGTATCAGCTCTTGCATTACCTTTTGAAATCCTGTCCTGTTGCTTAGTATGAGCTGTGCATTTACAAATAGCTACTTTCTGAGGTAACTGAATAGATTCTAAAAGATCTAAAATAAACTGTGCATGATTGATTGGTTTGCCAGTAGATGTTATCATTCCTCGATTTTTCCACTGTTGCGCAAAAACATGTACAGTAGAAAAAGCATACTGGCTGTCAGTAAAAATGTTCACACATTTACCCTTTGCTAAAATACATGCCCGTGTCAAGGCAATCAATTCTGCTGCCTGTGCAGATAAACTATGTGGTAAAGATTTCACTTCTATAATGTCTGTGTCAGAAACTACTGCATATCCTACTAGGTTCTGTCCTGCAGGACCCCTTTTGCATGAGCTGTCCACGTAGTATGTCACCTTGGCATCATCCAAGGCAGTGTCTTTTGCTCAATCACCTGCAGGCAGCTGTATGGTGTGCCATCTGCAGGGGTTGGGAGCAAGGTAGAAGGGTTCAAAGTCATACATCGTTCAATTGTCATATGAGGTTGGCTCAACAATATAGTCATACAGGAAAGATGCCTAGCAGGGGAAAGATATGTTACCTTTTCTTGTAGTAAAATAATCGCGACTGCATGAGGCACTCTCAATGTGAGAGGGTGGAACAACACTACTGAGGCCGAAGCCTGTACTGCCATTGCAGCTGCAACTACTGCTTGTACACAGTGAGGTAAAGACCGTGCCACTGGGTCCAGTTGTGATGAATAATAAGCAATAGGGCGTTGCTTGTCCCCATGCTGCTGTGTTAACACTGATGTCATATAACCCTGCTTACAATCTACAGTTTGGAAAAAACATTTATGATAGTTTGGTAATCCCAAAACTAATGAGGACGCTATTAACTGTTTCAGTTTGCAGAAAGCAGATTCTGCTTCTGGTGTCCATTGTAATAAATCCTGTGCTGCCATAGGCTTTTTATAAATCAGGTTAGTCAACGGTGCAGATTCCAAGGCATAGTTTGGAATCCAACTCCGACAAAAATTAGTCGTACCCAGGAAGGACATCATTTCCTTCTTGGTAGTGGGTTTTGGTGCTTGCAAAATCGCTATTTTTATGTCCTCATCTAATGTCCTACCTTCCTTGGATATTACATACCCTAGGTATTTAACTTGTTTTTTCCAAAGCTGCAGTTTATTTTTGTTTACTTTATGTGCTTCAGTGGCTAAAAATTGTAATAGCGCTATGGTATCCTCTTTACAATCTTGCTGGGTGGGGGAAGCCAGCAGGATATCGTCAACATAAAGCAAAATCTGACTACCTCTTGGTGGGGTAAATCCCGCCAAGTTGCTTGTCATTTCTTGTGAGAATATTGTTGGACTTTCACAATACCCCTGTTTTAGTCATGTATATGTATACCTTTTCCCCTGAAATGTGAATGCAAACCAGTGCTGGCTGTCAGGGTGTATCGGTATCGAAAAGAATGCATTGCTGATATCTACCACAGAAAAATATTTCTGTTGAGGTTTTAAGTCATTCAACAGGGTGTGTGGGTCTGGCACCATAGGTGCCCTTGGCATTACTGTGTCATTTACAGCTTGTAAATCTTGGACCATACGCCACTCTCCATTCGCTTTCTTAACAGGAAATAAAGGTGTGTTACATGGTGAATCAGGAGATTCCACCATCATCTCTTCCTTAAGTAAAGCTGCTATAATAGGTTTGATTCCTACCTCTGCATCTTTTCTTAAGGGATACTGTCTCTTTTGTGGTCTAAATGCTGACTTTGGCGTAATAGTAACCGGTCCCGCTGTACGAATAAGTCCTACATCTGATTTTCCCGTTGACCAGAGATTTTCTGGTATATTCTGTAAGGCATTCTCTTCATCCTTCAGTAAGAGTGCCAATCAGCTGTCCTTGCTAGACTGCAAGTGTACAGCTGGGTGGGTCTGAGTTATCCAATTCAGCTTCTGCATTTGTATTCCCTGTTCTGATAGTTCTAACTCTGTCTGTTTTTCCTATCTTGTGACTTTTTCTCCTAAGTCTACCCATTTTACATTCTTGTCCTTAGTTAAGCTAACATGTGGTAATCAATTAGATTTATAGAGTGCAAAGAACTCCTGGGGCAATGAACAGCTGACTACACTGTTCCCTTCTGTGTCCCAGTACAGATTACGTAATACCAATCTGTTTGCACGATTTCTAAACAATTCTTGCTCATATTCCTTATCAGGTCCTGGTGTATTACAATAATACAGAGTACAGTGCAACAAATGCTGTTTATCAATGTCAAGGGAGGGGAACTTGCTGATGACTACATTCATCAACTCTTCGGTCACTGCCCCTGGACCAGTCGTAACCAAGTCCTGGCTGTACCAATAAAATATTTCACCCTCCGATTGCACTGCAAAGGTATCAATTTGTCATTGTGCTTCCATAACCTGCATAGTCGGAACTACTGCTATACCAAATAGCTTCATAAGGTCTCTGCCCAAGAGGTTTACTGGGCATTTTGCAGATACAACAATTTTGCTTTTCTGGGTCAATCCTGAAACAGGATCAGTTATCACAATATTATGGAAGAGGGGCTCCCGATACAGCTGTCCATTAGCTGCTTTCACTAATATGTAATCAGATGACTCTGAATTCTCTGGCAGTTTGGAGGGATGTACCAGGGTCTGTGATGCCCCTGAGTCACACAAAAATCTGACTTCCCTCCCTTCTACTAGGAGTGTAACTTCTGGTTTTGTGTCTGCTAAATAGAGCTCTAAGCTCAATAAAGCCAAATCCAATATTTCATTTTCTTCACTTTCCGTGACTTCTTGCACTTCCTCTATTTCTTCTGTCACATTCTCTACTCCCTCTATCACATACTCATTTGTCCTTTCTCTGCTATCTCCTTCTAGTGATTCCTGACTATCATATAGTCAGTCCTCACCCTCCTTATCTTCCGTAGTTGCCTTCTTGTTTTTCTTGCAATCCCTTTCCAAGTGTCCTTTCTTACCGCATTTAAAACATTCACCCCTTTTCTTTCGCCCTTCAAAGTCCTCTGATCGTTGATCAGATTGTTTGTTTCCCTGGGCATTTCTCTTGCCCTTTTTTCTGGACTGTACTACATATACTTCTGCTCCATCTTCTACAGAAAATACTTGGGCTTTCTTTTTCTTTTTGCTATTAAAATGCCTTTCAGCATGTCTAGCATATTCAAGCAATGACTGTAACCTGCTTGTACGATGATCTACTATGTGTTTTGTAATAAAGCTGCTTATAGGTGCAATACTGCCTTTCAAAAATGCATTCTTTAACTGCTGCTCGTATGGAGAATCGTGTGTCTGATCTTCAGGAACCTGCATTCCACAATAGTTATTAAAACATTCTAATAGTCTGGCATAATATCGGTCAATAGCTTCACCTTCCTGTTGGATGCATTGATTAATGCAAGTCCAGTCTGCCCCAGGCTTCCATTTTTCAGAGATTCGGTCTGTAAGACCTTTCACTCTGTTATCCAATTCTGTGCTGCTATGTGGGAGGGGCCTGAGCGTATTATCACGGGGATTCCAGTCGCCACTAATCATGTGCCAATCTGGTCCCACAATTTGTCTGACTACTTTTTCTACCTCTTCTCTGTTTAAATTATAACTCAGCCTCATTCCTTGCAAATCTTCTAAGAACTTTCTAAAATCAACTTTTGGATGGGGAATTCCCTCAGTGGCTTCCCAGATGTCTTCCAGAATCCTGGGTCTATATGCTAGAATAGTTGGGTCCTGACCTTCTTGCCCTGCCTGAGGATTAGGCACTTCTATAAGTGGGCATATTTCTTCTTCACTCATAAATCATGAATTTCTACCCATTTGATATAACTCAATGTCCCCTTTTGAGTTTCCTGCCCATGTTTGAGACCTGTTCTCGATGGGATCTCTAATAAACGGTTTCGCTTTTGTAGTGTCTCTACTTATAGTGACAGCAGGATATCACAGGGGTGGACTAACTTGTTCACTTGCCTCATATTCTGGTAAGGGAGGCGGAGGGGCCGACTCTATTACTAAGTTATTGTCCTCCATATCTAAAAACATTGCTTTTGAATTATTACTCTTTTGTTCCCTTCGGTTTACTTCCTCAATCCACCTGTGTGCATGAGGAATTCCTAATTGACGTTGCTTTTTTACCCGACCTCTAGAATTGGTTTTAAGCTGTTTGACAAGTGAGGATTTCTCTAGTTTACTATCAAATTCATACTTATTAACCCATTTTGAGTAGTATTTAATATTATCAGCACGCTGTGACTGCATGTATTTCGCGTCTTTGGTTAACGGCGGATTTTGGGACCTTTTTGTACAATTATTACCCATTTTGTTCTACCCTTTTAATCGTTACATAACTCCTTATTTTTAACGTGGTACCACGGATGTTTTTATAGTCTCTTCAGAATGACTGCCTATCTGCTCTGTTTCCCTGATCTATGACAAGACAGTAATCTTTCTGTCCCTGACTTAAAAATAAAATCTTAACAGAACAAATACAAAAATAGTCCCTGATCTAAAACAGAAAAAGAAGGTAGATTCACCTTACCTGAGCCTTCGTGATTGATCACCTGGTTCGAGTAAACCCATCCTTCAGTCGCAGATCAGAATGTGGCTGGCCTCTTTTGTATAACAATTCAGTCGGAGGGCTTTTCAAATAAGATGAACTGATGTGGTTTCTTCCCCGTACGGTTTCAAGCCACCTGGCCTGTCTGATCCGAGGCGAAGTGAGGGTTTCAGGTCCGAAGGACCAATCTGTCAAAGGAAAAAAACTTCAAAGACCAATACACGTAAGGTTCAGTTAAGGCACTTTTAATTGACTTGCCGCAAGGAGACAAAAACATGCAAATACAAGGATTTGTCTAACTATTAACAGGAAGTATGTTCATTCTTATACTATTTTACAAGACATGGCCTTCTAAGCTGACGTAATCAAGCACAACTTTCAGTATTGTTCTACAGCAGATGTTACTCAGATTTTCTGCTGACATGACTAGATTTGTGAGAAACTTTTGAGAAAAACAACCTGGCCTTGGTGACCATTAATCCGTTTACAAGCATCTATTGTACAGTGTTACATTTCAAGGTACTTTTCTAATTCAGATACAAGCAAATGCTGATTGCAGTTCATATTTTCAAGCAGGCTTTGTACTAATTATCTGTAACTTCTACAGCTATGTATTTTCTCATGGCACAACAGAACTTCTTGTCTAAGTTTCATACAAGTAGTATTGTTCTATTCATTATTTTCCTAAAGCAAGCAGAAATCACCTGCTTCTCAGTAAATTTCCAAGGTACAAGCAAGATTTTAGCTAACAGTACAAGGTCAGAAAGCAACGGCAGTTTGTACAGATTTATGCAGTATGAAATAGAATAAATGTGTTAACCCTTTTCAAGCTCTAAATGTACTAAGCATATTGCTAATACACACATTAATACATATTTTTCTAACATCCTGTAAATCCTTTTTTTCTTTAGCTAAGTGGTCAGATAGGTATTGTACCTGCTGGACTAACTCATGTAAGCCTAAACTAGGCCTGTTTAAGCACACTTCCTTCAACTTGTCCCTCACCTGAGGGCATAACCCATCTACAAAAGCAGCTGACAACCCGCTCTGTGCCGGTCCTTTGGTGGGCCCTGGGTACCCAGAATATGCCTCGAAGGCTTCAGTGAGATGATTTAAATATTTGTCTACAGGCTCATCTTCTTTTTGTATGACTGACTTAATTTTCGACCAATTGGGGGTAGGCAGAACAATTACAGTAATGGCATCAACTATACGTTGTATAACTGCTTCAAACCCATTATCTGTCTGTGCACTATGTTTTGGTATTGGAGTAGGAATATTGGCATGGTCCCAGATCCATTTCATCAAGTCAGCCGGTACGGCGTACTGGAGAACTGCTCTGACTTCCTCAATGGTAGGATTTTGCAGGCAAATATGTCCTGTCAGTGCTCGCTGGAATTTTGCTGAATTAGTACGGATGGGCGGAAGTGATTTAGTGATGACTTGAAAATCAATGGCTGACCACGCCCAAGATACTACTACCGTAGCTGGTTCTCATTCATCCCTGGCATGGGCAGTGTTAGGAACTTCTCTTAGGGGAAATATTCCTTCTTTATTTTTTGATGTATTCTCGGACCCTTTGTCTGAGTGGGGTCAGGATTAACAGGACCATAATAACTGTAATCATCTTGTAACATAAGGGGGGCCTTTGAGTACCATTTCCCTTGATATAAATATTTTTTATCCTTATCAGTATAGATCCTAGGTTTGCGAGAATGGGGTTTGAAAAGCATTAGCTTTTGTGTTTTTGGGAGTTTGCTCTGCATTACCATACTTGGGTTTTTTTTTAGTGTTGTTTCCTTATCCTTTTTGTCTATCCCATTTGTACTAGTGCGGCCCCCTTCTGCCCGGTCTCCACTACTGGTACTGGCATGTTCTCCTTCGCGCTGAGTATCTCTTTCTGTTGTGGAGCTCACTGCTCCTTCCTGGACCAGTGGGAAAGCCAGGGGAGGTTGGTACAATGGTGGGGCGGAGGGTGGGGGGGGACCAGAGATTATCATCATCAGATGATTCAGGTATTTGTAATTTACTCAACTCCTTTACCAGATATAATCCTTTAAAGGGTGGTACCTGTAATAGTTTACCGTCTGCTATGTCTAAATTACTTGCAATATGTTGTAATACTGTCAATTTTTCTTTTAATTTTTGCTGATTATCCTTAAGACTACTGATCACAGAGTCCTTTTCCCTGTCCTTTGCCTCTGCCATCCAGTCATTAAAGGCTGCCCAGCATGATCCTAGCAGTTTCCTCCCCTTTTTCCTTAATTTTTCCTGTAAATTTGTTAGTATAGTTTTGTTAAAACTACCATTTTCGGGGAAAGCAAGATCCCCATCATTTTTAGTGAGGGTGACCCACTGATGTAACCACTTACAACTGTCCCAGGACACACGAAAAAACATATAACCAGCTAGTGTACTTCTTTCTGGCTCCTCTAAAGATCCCACATTCGCTCCCATAATCACTCAGAAAGCTATATTCTGTTTAACAGGTTTTAGCTAAAAAACATTACATGAACATTCAGTTCCCCACTCTCATATCTCCTTTTACACTTATGTCACCAGTGTTTCATTTTAACCAACACTCATACTGCAAAATCAATAGCAGAGAAAAGATGCATGCCACTTACCTTAGAACGACTGAATGAGAGAAATCATGTCATTTCTGCATAGTTAAAAAATACCAAATCTTTAAGACAGACAGATGCAGAAAAATGAAAGAAACACCGCAGAAACAGAAAAATCTGTTATGGGCCCTTTTATTAGCAGTATTTCGTTCAATTCCTGGCTGCTGCAGCTTGTTCTCAATTCAGATCCGAGACACGGCACCAATTGTTAAATTACACATTACCTTTAGAAGGAAGACAAATGCAGTTATTTCTCTCTTTCAGTGGTATTTATTAATTACAGTACACACGTGTGGAAGCCTCATGGAAAGCACCAGGGAGACTCCCAGAACAAAGGAATACACAAGCTTATATACTGTTAATACTGCTGACAGTACAAAAATATAAAATGAACCAATTAAATCATTTCACAGGGCAATTAACCAATCAAAGGTTTACCCGTAAACATAAGGCAATTCACATCATCATCTCTAGACAGAGAAAGAAAATCGGATACACTTCCATATAAGGCATATTTCCTGTTTTCAAGCAGACTCTTGTTTGTCAGTATTTTTCCACTACTCACAGTTCATTCAAAGTTCACAGTACACAGTACATCTTAATACATGCAGACTGTCACATACTCAATTCCCTCAAACACATGCTTTGGCTGTTCATATTCTACACAAGGTATTCCCTTTGCCTAGCCTTGTACAGCCTTCTGGCACAGTCAGTTACTACACACCCATGCATGTCAGTACTGGCAAGTGTGTGTGTGTGTGTGTGTGTGTGTGTGTCTGTGTGTGGAGATTAATGATTTTGAAGCCATTCCCACTCACTACACCTCCCACTGCTGTACTGTAGCATGCCTTCTGATGTCAGTCACCTTGAAATAACCTTTTGGCCATATGTCAGCCTGATAAGCTCTGTGGTGCATGTGATATCTGTGTAATACTGTAGTATAACAAACTAGTTAGGTAGGAGTTCTAATCCTGACTCTGCCAATTGTGATAATGTGTATGATTGTGTCTTCCTTGTCACCTGCTTTTGTGAACAGTCACATGTACTACACTTCCCTTATCCCTCCTTTATAATTGTTGCTGATGTCATTCACCTTCAAAGATACCCTTGGACAGCTCTCCAACATGTAATCTCTGTGGCATGTGCAGTAACTGCATAACAATGTAGTAGCAATACATAGTCAGATAAGGGTTTGAAACTCAGTACTGGTAAGTGTATGTTTGCGTGTGTGTTATCAGTGTCCTGTTGGGGTGATTGTGTAATGATAGTTTCCATTGTAGTGTGTTTTTGCCACATTTTATATTGAGAAGCTACATATCCTATTGTCAACATTACAAGGCCAACATTTTCCAAACATTGTAGAGATTATTGTCGGCAATCCTCAGCCATAAATGTGTACAGCCATGTGCAATTACCACGTGACAGTATGG
>NC_056741.1:1552078309-1552110809 GCF_019279795.1 Protopterus annectens
ATAAACTATGCAGACACCTTCCTCTCTGGTTTTCCTATACTCTACACCACTGGTATATACAAGCAGGGAACTTTTAACAAACAAAACTATAAAATGATATGGGCTGCAGCAGGCATCATGCAACAACATCTGGAAGAGGCTGATGGTGGTGAGGATGTGAATGCTGCTAACCAACTCACAATGAGGAGATGGAGAAGAGTGTACAGACCCAGGGTAACCTACCAGGGCTATATGAGCTGGAGATAGTGCAGCACTATAGGGTCGACAGGGACCTTCTACAGCAAATTGTTGAGCTGTGCCGGCCATGCCTGACACACCGAACTGACAGAGGGGAACCCATCCCAATGAATACCAAGGTATGTGTAGACCTAGAAATACTAGCCACAGGTACCTCCCAAAGCTCAACTGGGGATATCATGGGGATCTCACAGGCATCAGCATCCAGAGTATTCCACCAGTTCCTGGTTGCCATGTCAGCACATGCCAGTGAGCACATATATTTCCTCAACACTCGTGAGGTGTTGGCCAGCAATATGCATCTCTTCTAACAAATTGCAGAATATCTTGAGGTAGTGGGTGCTATTGACTGCACACACATACACATCAAAGCACCACCCAGTGATCAGGGTAGGGTCTATATCAACCGCAAGGGCCTCCCTTTCATCAACTGCCAGGTTGTGTGCGATGCCCAGGGCATTATAATAAATGTGGGTGCTGGCTTTCCTGCAAGTTATCACGATTCCCAGATCTGGCATCTGATGCAGCTGTACCAGAGATTTGCCGATAGGGACATCCCTTATGGTCACCTAGTGGGGGATGCTGGTTACACACTGGAGCCGTGGCTGATGACACCCATCAGAAATGCCCACTCACCAGAACACGAATGTCATATGATCTGTGGTATATAACAATAAGTATCCTTTTCTGTGCATTTAAAGTGTTTTTCTGATTGTATCCGCTTTATTTTCTGAAAAAAAAACAAACAAAAAATATACTTGTTTCCCGTCTTTCTAAGGTAGTATAGTCCAGTTTTTAGGTTAGTGCTGAATTCAGGGCTGAGTTACAAGTCTCTGTGTTTGCCCATAATACCTTACTTGGATAGAAAGAAGTTTCTCTTTTCACCTGTGAGACAGGGGAGCTTTGAGTAGCCTATTTGCCCCTGGAGGAGTGGTATCAGCCCAGAAATTAGTAGTTTATTGGCCATTTTGTGCTAATTTCTAGCTTTTTCATTTCCCTGCTATAAAAAATGCATTTGCCCAATTTTGAATGCAGGGCAGTACCGGTTAGCTGGGGTATAACTATTTCCAGCTCCACAAAGTCTCCTCTTCAAATTTTCCCTTGGAACTAGACAAACTTTCAACTTAAGCACTCAAACCATTCATTTCTCAACCTGGCTCTTGCTCAAAACTCATAGCAAGCACTTATAAACCCTAGCACTAGACCCCCCCCCTATACTGTACAGAAGGACAAGGTTCTCTGTTTGACCTACCAGCCAGTCAGAAAACAGTTCACTGTACCTATCCATGCATGTCCAAAGGGCAGTTTCAGATGTACTCTCCAGTCCAACTGGTGAATCTGGGCATTTTGAGGCAATGTTACAACTGCCTCATGTACACAGACAACCCTCTCCTCCTACCACAAAACACTAATACATGTGAGAGATGCAATTATACAGCCAAAGTGGAGGCTAAGTTCTCTCAACCCAAGACTGGATTAGACAGTCAAGAGGAGAAAGGAAATACTTGCATCACACCACCAGTCTCACTTAGACCCATTAAACCAGCACCGGCAAAAAACACACATAAATACACAAAAACATACTCAGAGGCTCTAAATAAAAATCTGCAAAAGCAACAGAGACCTCCAAAGCAGACATCCAATCAACCTCCACCCCCAACACAAACCATGAAACACATACTTCACAAAACCAGTGTGCCATGCAATCACAGCCCTTAAGGCAAAATAACATACCCAACACACTAGTAATAGGTGACTCTATAGTCAGGCACACTGATGTCCCACTCACTAGGCTGAGCAAGGAGAAGGTTACTGTTAGCTGCCTTTTGGGTGCCGGGATCCGCAACATAACACAAGCACTCAGGTCACTCCAGAACATGTACAAATATGACTCTGTCATTGTCCATGTTAGTGTGAATGACCTGAGCTGTACCTCCCTGGACTACATGAAAAGAGACATGGAAGAGCTCTCTGATCATGTAGCCCAGGCTGGTATGACCCTGACCCTGAGTAGCATCCTGCCCTCACCAAGAATGATACCACAGTATAAAGAAAAAATTATCAATTTCAACAGTTGGCCAAGTTTCTGGTGTCATTCAAAGGGAATTCAGTGTTTGTCCACCTGGGATGACATGCTCAACAAGCCATGCTGCTTCACTAGAGACGGCTTGCACCAGTCTCCCTTAGGCTTTTGAATACTGGCCAAGTCTCTTGCCACCCCCATAGTGCCTTTTTTAGACAAGGCTCAAAAGACAAACCCACCACCGTAAATAGCACAAGTAACAAAAAACTGAGGGTAATGCTACTCAATGGCAGAAGTCTAAACCTCAGAATACACGCACTCAAAGCACTCCTCAGTATGGAAAAAAACAATATATGTGCAGTAACAGAAACCTGGTTTAAGGCTCCAGAGAGCACCCCAGCACTACCAGGTTACAACTCATACCATACATTTTGGCTACAGAACCCGAACCGAAATACAAAAGGTGGGGGGGTCTATCCATATTCATCAAGGATACCCACACCTCCAGGTTAGTGGCACAGCACGATGCTTCAGAGATCATTCACGTGCAACTAACAACAGGAAAAACTGCATTTCAAATTGTAGCTTGCTACAGATCACCCACCATGTCCCAGGACCTGCATTCCATGTTTCTGGAAACACTGGGAAACATAAAGGTCCTACCAAATGCCCTAATATTGGGTAATTTCAATTACCCAAACATTAACTGGGAGAACTACTCAAGTACTAACTCCCTTGCCCAACATTTCCTAGAATTTATAAACTCAAATGCCCTGGATCAACTGGTCAACACTCCCACCAGAGGTGACAACATATTGGACCTGGTCATCACCAACATGGGCGACTGGTGCTCCACACCAGAGGTCAACCCCTCGCTGGTTAGATCTGACCATAAACAAATCACTCTGGATATTCACATTCTGCCCCCACCCCCGGTCAGGGAAACCACAGTGAAAAATTTTTCAAAAGCAAACTTCACGTTACTTAAGACCAAGGTGGAAAGTTTCAAAGCCCCCATGCTAAAAGATAATGCTGTCCAAGCTGCAAAATCCTTTACTAATGCATTCTACGGACACATACAAGAATGCATGGATTGTGCTATGCCAAGCAAAACCAAGACTCACTCCTCCAAGAAAAGGAAACCAGTCTGGTGGACCCCTGCCATAAACAAGCTATACAACAAAAGGAGGAAACTAGTACAGAAAAGAGTAAAATCCCAAAAAGGGAAGACCTCCCTGATCAGTATCAGCAAGAAACTACGATCCTTCATAAAATCATCCAAGGCTAGCTTCGAAAGAAAAATTACCAAGGACTCCAAAGATAATGACAAGGCATTCTTTAGCTATGTCAAGAATCTAAGTGGCAATGCTCAGATCTGCTTGGAGTTAGTGCAGAATGGCACACAAAAAAAACTGAACCGACTGATATCGCCAACATCCTGGCAGACAGGTTCAGTGCAAACTTCACCCCCCTCTTACCTCAAAAGGGCCCGTAACCATACCAGAAGAATTTAGAGCCCTTGAAATCACAGACAGGTTAAAACAGCCCTTTCCAAAGCCAAAAACACAGCATCAATGGGACCGGACAGTGTCTCAGGCTGCGTCCTACACGAGCTCAAAGACAAACTAACCCCTCACCTAAACACACTGTTCAAGCTCAGACTCTCCACAGGCTACATACCCATAAAGTGGCACACAGCAACAGTTATTCCTCTCCACAAAGGTAGAGCCACAACAGACCCCGGGAACTATTGCCCTATAAGCCTGAATAGCTTGGTCTGCAAGGCTATGGAGAACATCATCATGGAACTCATTAATAGAGACATTGGGAACCTCCAAATACTGGACCCTACCCAGTTCGGCTTTGTTAAGGGCAGATCATGCCTCCTAAACCTGGTGGACTTCTTTGAGACAGTTACCAAGGCTATAGATGAGGGAAAGATGGTACACACAGCCTACCTAGATCTCGCAAAGGCCTTCAACACCATTCCCCATTCTGGTATTATAGACAAGCTCACCAGCCTGAACATGAACCCCTATGTCACAGGATGGGTTGCCAACTGGCTCACGGACAAAACCCACATTGTGAAAGTTGTGGGAGCTAGGTCCGACTCTAAACTGGTTACAAGTGGCGTTCCGCAGGGCTCAGTCCTAGTATGCCTCCTGTTCAGGATATACTTCTCAGAGGTACAGGCAAGCAAAGGAGGACTATGGCTGACCAAGTTCACAGACGACTGAAAACTAGGGGCTATAATTGACTCTCCGGCTGACACAGACATCCTCCAAAAGGGTCTCATTGAGATGGATACCTGGTGTCAAAATCATGGCCTCAAGCTAAATTCCAAAAAGTGCATAGTCATCCCCTTTGGAAAAATCAAAGTACCCACAAACTACCACATAGGTGGTAGTCCCCTAAATACAGAAGATGTAATAAGGGATCTGGAGACCCAAGTAGATAGTAATCTCTCCTTTAATAATCACATTGCCAAAGTGGCTAGAAAATCCTTCTATGTGGCCCACCTAATCACAAAAGGGTTCGAATCCAGAGCAAAAGAGGTCATTGTGCCCCTCTACTCATCACTCATCAGACCCATCATAGACTACAATGCCCCATTTGGGGTGTACCTTACAAGACACCTGCAACAGCTGGAAAGACCACAGAAATACCTTACCAAGAGGATCACTGGCCTCAAACAGATGCCCTATGCAGCTTGACTGAAGAAACTCCAGCTGTACTCGGTTGCATACCGCCTACTCAGAGGTGATCTCTGCCTGACATACAAGGCCATGTCCAGCCCAGAATTGATGGACATGCTCCACCTAAAGAAAACCATATTCCCTCGAGTCACATGCTATACGTATCTAAACCTCACCACAACAATAAATAGGACATGATGGAGAGACAGATTCCTGTCCTAGAGACTTCCCATGCTCTGGAACAAGATTCCAATCTTAGAGCTCCTCACTGACACTCTTCAAGAGAAACCTTGACGAGTGGATGGGTAACAGAAAGTTTACCCCAGGGATCACTTCAGTGGCTCTGCTGGACAGAGGTACAGGGAACTAATCTAAGGGGGCGGCGAAAGCCAACACATTCTGCCTAGGCTTATAAATGCATTTGGGCAGATAGCCTAGTACCTACCTATTAACGTTGAACCTATAATAAGGCACACACACAGACCAGACTTAAAATAGAGCATGTGTTTGGGATGCTTAAGTCATGGTTCCAGTGTCTGGACACATCCGGTGGAGCCTTGCAGTACTCAACAGGTACATGTACTCAAATTGTTAAGGTATGTGCCATGCTACACAATATGATCCTGTGGAAACAGATGCAGCAGGAACAGCACAGGGCAGGGCCACACAGCCCCCCAACAATGCCAAGGCCTGCACAGGCACAGACTAACTTTGAGGAGGAACAACCTGAGCCTGGACCAGTAGGCAGATTGAGGCATGCCCAGTATGCCCTGGCCTTGGCAAAGTGGCAATACATAGCACATACGCTGACACAGTAGGGGCCCAGGGAATGACACCTCTCTCTGACTCACACATACAGTAAAAAGTATGCCAAACATTACACTACCTGTGCTCAACCATGTATAGGGAGTGTATTATGTGCATCCAACATAGGCAGCCCTCCAGCACCATCCTCATGACTGGCACACCCACAAGGTAATTCAATCAACCTACCAATTGCCGAATGGAGTAGAATGTGTCGTTACCTGTATCTATGGTATGGATGTGAGCATGCAAGGGAATCGTGTGGCTAAATGGTATGCCAGCTGATAGTAGACACCCATAGTGGAACCATGACATGTGTAACAAATACTGGAATCACCATAGTAGCCGGTACTACACAGGGTGACAAAACCCACTGCAGGAAATGTGCTGAGCGACATGTGTGTCCATATGAATCACCCATGCCAGTCAGGGAGGTTCACATACCCAAAAACAGTCTCAGCCAACATGACAGGTGTAGACAAACACAAACAGAGCCTGTGCTATGGCCACTGAATGATGCCTATGGGTAACCTCCCCCCAGGCCTACACAGACAGACTACAGCAGGTCAGGCAGTGGGATGTTAGTTCTGAAGGGTAGGAAGTCAGACACTAATATTTAGGGCAACCAAAGTTAAGACCTGTAGTACACTGATATGCCTCTAGTCACCATGATAGGTAAGAATACAGAATGAAATGGAGTACCTGACATACCAGTACAGTCATAGCAAATGTGTACAAGTGCCAGGTGTGCCCCCCCATCCTATGAAGACATGTAGAAACAGTAAGGTGTGAACCCCCCAATCATGTGCAGAATTGTAGAAACAGTCAGGTGTGTCCCCCCATTCCTGTGTAGAAATGTAGTAACAGTCAGGTGTGCCCCCCAAATCCTGTGTAGAAATGTAAAAATAGTCAGATGTGTCCCCCCACAGCCCTATGTAAAAATGTAGTAACAGTCAGGTGTGCCCCCCCCAATCCCATGTAGACATGTAGAAACAGTCAGGTGTGCCCCCACCCCCAATCTAGCGTAGATATGTAGTAACAGTCAGGTGTGCTTCCCAATCCTGTGTAGAAATGTAAAAACAGTCAGGTGTGTCCCCCCCTCAACCCTATGTAGAAATGTAGTAACAGTCAGGTGTGCCCCTCAATCCTGTGTAGAAATGTAGAAACAGTCAGGTGTCCCCCCCCCACCATCCTCTGTAGAAATGTAGTAACAGTCAGGTAAACATGTGAAATCAGACAGGTCTGCCCCTTCCCCCAACCAAGTGCAGAAATGTAGTGGCAGTTAGGTGTGTCCCCCCAATCCTGTGAAGAAATGTAGTAACATGCATGATTAGGTGTAATACGAGTGGAGCACAGATGCCCTAAGGTGGCCAAGGTAGCAGGATAGGTTGTAGCATTTGCACGATATGCAGGTCTGTGTGTGTTAGGATGGCGTGTGTTTCATAATGTGTGAGAGTGGTCAGTATGTATGCATGTTGAGGTAAGACCTGGTGGCCATTGCCCACTACAGCTGATGACAGGGACAAGCCCTCACAACTGCAGTGCCATGCTAGCAGTAAGCCATTGTAAATGTATGGTGGTAATATGTGTCACCATCTGAAAGACTGACATGACATGGCTGTTGGGCTAGATATACAAGCAGTCCCCAGGGGAAAGTACCCCAGACATACAGTATATATTGTGTCACTGTGAAATGGAGACACCCTTTGAATTGTACATACAGGTATGCATCACAGTAACTGGACCTGTAATAGGGGATACCCGTGATGTCTGCCCGAACACTTGCAGATCACAAAGGAGGTAGTACTGATGTATTGGGAAACAGCTAATGTACCTGCACATGCCAGCATAACTGGAATGCCCCATGCATATCTGTGTGTCAGAAGCAAATAGTGTCCATAGCACACATGCACCCAGGTCACGCAAACACCACCCACAGGCATCTCTGTGGTCATTTCCTGCTGTGGGGAATGGGTACAGTAAGATCCCACCTGTATATGGCAATAGCGGAAGAAAGCAGCATGAGTGCAGGTGTCCCATGCAGGTGTGTCCCTAGCTGTAGGTAGCACCCTGCCAGCATCCACACAATCCGATCAAGACTGATAGACGGTATTGGCATGAACACCTATCACACCTACCCTGTCACCCCAGGTGGTCTGGGACTGTAGGACTGACAGAATGCAACAGCCTTCCACATCTGGCCTGCAGCAACACCTAATGCCCCACAGGTGTCTGCAAAAGGCCTGTGTCACACACGTACTGCCAATGCATGTTATGTCACAGACACCCAAATAAAACATAACACACTCCACATAAGCCATATGCACGACCATGTGGACAAACCACAGTAACATGTCCACCATGTCCCACTCAATGAACTGTAAACCAACACTAACACACACCTGTGATGGGGTGATACCCTCAGGGAAAATATCAGAGAATGTATGCATAATGTATGGAGGAGGTTAGAATAACAAAGGGGTGGGTTGGGAGCATGGGAAGCATGGAATGTGCAGAGTCCGACACCAAGTTGTGTGCACACACTATCCCTGGCTGTAAACACATACATGGGTGGCTACACACCTGCCCATACACCACAATAGGGTTAATGTCCAGACCCATGGCCCCTGCCTCTGGCTAACCTGTGCAATTCTGTACAGCTGTGAGGCATTGCCACAGCAAGATAAGCCCATACTGTCATGTTGATGGGTGTACAAGTATGGGATCCTCTGCCAACACTGTACCAAGGTGCTGAACCAGATACACAGACCCTGCATCAAATGTCTGCAGCTCCCCCTCCAGAATAGCATAACCTACCATGAAGATGTAGGTGTCTGCCCACAATACCGGATACAGCTGCAGTAACCCTTGTCCCCCAAGACATCACTGTGATCAAGAATGTCCACCTGACAGTACATGAGGACAGAACACATCACTGTGTATAATAGTACACATGTCTGAATATCTCTGCTAACAGCAGTACCATGCAGCTGAAGCAGCACAGACACAATCACCTACAGTACACACTCTCCCCTGTACAGTTTGTCCCCATATTGCCAAATGATCGATGGATACCCTGCAGAAACAGTATGCTACCTGTAAGTGTACAACACAAAGGTCTGCACTGCAGTACAGACTACCTGGAATTGATCTACATATGCAATACAGAAGGGCATACTGGGCATGCTCACACACTTAAACAATTGAAGCCCATGTCTGCAAACAACAGTGGACCATACATATCTGGAATTTGCAGATGTTAGTGCATACACTTCTCAGTATGCACCAGTCATGCCTTGCACACACAATGAATAGGAATACAGACATATATCCAAGGACAACACACTATAATAAGCCAAAAGTAGACATACATAGATGTGTGTAAGAGAGTGACTGTGATAAGGAGCCATCCATTATGAGGCCTGTCCAACCCAGCACACAGCCAAATGGCTACAGCCACATGAGGTGTAACTGTCACTCACTGTAGACATTAGCCACCGGTAGCCGTCAGCATTACAGACTATATGGTGATAGTAAAAAAATCCAAAGGAAAACGTGGTCCAAAATCGAAAATAATTTATTCAATAAAACAATAAAATAAAACAAACAGAATTGACCTAGGTTTCGTCCTTGTTAAAGACTTCATCAGAATACATACCAAATCCATACTAAACTAATTATATTAACACAAGCCACACCCCTTAATGAAACAATTAAATCTTAAAATTCACTTCTTATACATTAAAAATATAAAAATAAATGTGTGAATAATGTAATACTCAAAATGTGTTTTAAATATTTAACCTAAAAACATTAATATATATGAATAAAAAATAAATAATAAATAAATAATATATATATATATATATATATATATATATATATATATATATATATATATATATATATATATATATATATGTATGTATTATATATATAATTGAATTTTTACCATATAAAATGCAACATCACACAAAACTACCCTGTGATATATTTTAACTTTAAAAAAGGTTTAATAGAACAATAATCATTTAAACCAGGGTATTTGTGTGCATCCAACCTAATCTGCCATCTAAGTTCACATAAATCAAGATGAATATCCAAGATTTTCCCCTGTGAATCATGTTTAATTTGCTGCACCACACAAAACTTGAATTCATGAGTTAGATTACTGGCTACATGCCTGGCTAATGCATTAGTGGATTTTAAATGCTTAATATCCAAAAGATGCTCTCTTACCCTTTCTCTAAAATTTCTACATGTTTTCCCTATATAAAATGCCAGACATTGTTGGCATTTAGCAACATAAACCACATTTTTGGAAAAACAATCATAATGGCCTGAAATAAAAATATTGTATTTATTAATGGTAAAACTATTATATGTGGCCATGATATGTGCACAAATAGAAAATCTGCCACATTTAAAATTACCAGTAGTTCTATTAGTCTCTAAAATCTTCTTAGAGCATCTCTTCGAATATATCATTGAATGCGATCTTTCCTAAAAACAAATTTAGGGCTGGAACCCCTCAATACCAGTGTTGTTATTCAGGTGTAATACCAGTTCTTTATTTTTTCTTCATTAACCATAACCATCTGACCATTAGGGTTGAATTAAAATAGGACAAAGGACACTCCCCCACCCTCTCCTTAGTCATAGAGATAGATGCTGCAATTGCCTACATTACTACCATATATAACTATATATACTATACCTTATATCCTTTTATCAAAAAATTCAAAAATAATTCCACCCTATAAATCCCTTGTAACATCTGTTATCATAATTCAACTCATCTAATTCAATCTTGGTTATCACTAACCATCCGAGCAGCTCTGACCATTTGGCCTTTTATTTGATGATTAGGATGCCAACTATTATAATTTGATATTCATGGAAGCTCTAAATCTTACATCTAAATAGGTGATGAGTATCAAACTATACTCATAAGTAAAATTTAAAAATCAAACGTATTATTAATATAACTGATAAAATTTACCAACTTATCAATCTCACCCCACACAATAGAAATGTCATCCAGATATCATGTATACATCTAATACTATCAAAAATAACACACTCAAACACATACTGTTGTTCCCAAAAGCCATGATATAATTTGCATAAGTCCCCATGGCTGCTCCAGTACACTGTTTAAAATAATAATTGTTAGTTAACACTGCTACCATCAATCTAATATATGTATTAATCTTATCTTGTTCATACACACCGTGGACCATAACTGATGTTGTAACCAAGTAAGACCCACTTCATGTGGGATGACTGTAAACAAATTGCACACATCTATAGTCAACAAAACAATGTCATTATTCACCTTAATTAATATAACCTTCTCTAAAAAAATATCCTTATCCTTATAAATATAAAAGATTTTTAATCCTTGTTTCATATGGTAGTCAAGAAATTGACTAATAAAGCAAGTTTTACTACGCTTTCCATTAACTATCAGTCTGAA
This sequence comes from Protopterus annectens, assembly GCF_019279795.1. Taxonomy (NCBI): domain Eukaryota; kingdom Metazoa; phylum Chordata; order Ceratodontiformes; family Protopteridae; genus Protopterus; species Protopterus annectens. Next base: position 1,552,089,549 of record NC_056741.1, read on the forward strand.
AGTAACATTATCTAATCCTTTATGGATTTTTGGAATCCCAAAAATATTACTGATTGTGCATTGTTTATGAATTCAATTCATTTCAGTTATTTTATTTCTCCTTGATACAACATATCATCCAACATAAGATCTAATTTTTTAAAAGCAATATTAATTTCATTCAAACTAACTTGGGTATATGCATCATCATGTAACATTGACATCATAATGTTCACATAGTCATTATTGTCTACAATCACTACCCCATTGCCTTTGTCCGGCTTCATTATTTGAATATTATATCAATACAATATATCTTTTAATTAATTTTGTCTCATTATCAGTCAAGTTAACGGTGTACCTAAAATGTTGTTTTAAATGCTCAAAATCTCCATCTCACACATTTTTCAAATAATTTCTACATATTTCTCATGGGTGGATTAAGTGTGCTAGGTTTTAACAAGGTTCCTTGTAAATAATTTCAAGTCTACAATCGTATCCCACTAAATTTCCTTTTCTACAAGGTACATATGTAAAGCCCTTGGAAAACAAATCCACATGCTCCTCACCAAAAACATAATAGAATAATTATATAATTTTAAAATCATGTACTTGATTTTTGTAACACATGGGACATAAAAAAAATACTTTGTGATTGCCCTGCCCTGCCTCATCAATCAAAATATAATAGAATAATAAACTAATATTAGTGTTATTTTAATTAATAGTCGAACACATAATCAACACACATAATCATGTGGCTGTGTTTCCAAATCACCCGAAACAAATTCACCCCCATAAAAATGATTGTGAGTACAAAAATTTGGTTGACCATCAAACAACGACATACAATTTGAATTATAATTGTCAGAACATTCAACAATCCCATAATCAGCACAATCATTTGGCATTCTGATGTTTTAGAACCCTTCCAAAAATAAACGTCTTAGGATAGTGAAAAACATATTCTTCTTGAACGGATGTATAGTTAGATCTAATAGCAAATATTACAGTTCTAAAAAATGGTTAAATATAATCAGGCCAAAATTGATGAGTATTTGGCTACAGGAGCTGAACGGATGAATGATAGTGCATTACAATGGATTTGATCAATTAATCACTATATAATACCATATAACATTGAAACATGGATAAGAGTTGTGACTTTATTTTAATAAAAAGCTATCTAACGTTAGGATTGGGACATTTTCCATATAAACTGGATCAATTTTATCCGCAAGTATCCAGGAGGAATCAAGGGGGGCGTGGGTGTTGTTAAAGCTAATCAGACCAATCAGGATGGAGAAGATGCAACGCCACAGTAGCTGACAATAAAATTCACCACAATAGGGGAGAGAGCCCTTTTGGCGATGGCCAAGGCGCCAGAGAGAATCCAGAACAGGGATGAATAAGTTGAGAGGGAGTGGAGTTTGTTCGACTGGGAACCCTAATTAAAAGTTTGGAACCAGTGAGTGAAGTCACAAGAAGGTGCATGGAGTGAGGTAATTTCATTAAACTTCTGCTTCATCATCATACTTACTCTGCTGAGTGTGACAATTGAGACTGAGGTGACAATAATATGCCCGGCAGGGTTGTGCCGCAACCAATATCAGTCTGTCTAGGATTTACGAGTACGATGCGAGAGAGTTTGTTCGACTGAGCACTCCACTAAAAGTTTGGAACCATCCAGTGTGGTCAAGAAGGTGCATGGAGAGTCTAATTTCAATTTTTGGAACTACGGATCATCATACTTCTGCTTATTGTGTCATAGATTCTTATTCACTAATAGAACTATGTTTAGAACTGGGTAATGACTTTGATTTGCAATGCATTTCGAATACTGGGGAAGACTGGGATTTGGTATTAGATCTAACTATACATCCGGTTCAAGAAGAATGTGTTTCTTCACTATCCGAAGACGTTTTATTTTTGGAAGGGGTTCTAAAACATCAGACCGGAATGCCAAATGATTGTGCTGATTATGGGATTGTTGAATGTTCTAACTTGGACAATTATAATTCAAATTGTATGTCGTTGTTTGATGGGTCAAATCCTGATTTTTGTACTCACAATCAAATTTATGGGGGGTTGAATTTTGTGATTGGAAATTTACTTGCGCAGCCACATGATTATGTGTTTGTTTCAAACGAAGTGACTATTGATTTGAATAACACTAATATTGGTTTATCTAATATGTTAGATTTAAGTGATGAGGCAGGGGTACAATCACAAAGTGGATTTTTAAGTCATCCCCATGTGTTACAAAATCAAGTACATGATTTTAAATTATATAATTATTCTTATTATGTTTTTGGTGAGGAGCATGTGGATTTGTTTTCCAAGGGCTTTACATATGTACCTTGTAGAAAAGGAAATTTAGTGGATACGATTATAGACTTGAAATTATTTGTGCGCAAAATGAATTTAAGGGCCTTTTTTGGTAACAAGAGTGGTATAGAAAAACAAGGAACCTTGTCAAAACCTAGTACATTTAATCCACCCATGAATACGTTGGTAGAATTATTTGAAAAAATGTGTGAAATGGAGATTTGAGAGTATTTTAAACAACATTTTAGGTACACACCCGTTAACTTGACTGATAATGAGACAAAATTAATTAAAGAGATATTAAGTATTGATAATATTCGAATAATGAAGCCGGACAAAGGCAATGGGGTAGTGATTGTAGACAATAATGACTATGTGAACATTATGATGTCAATGTTACATGATGATGCATATACCCAAGTTAGTTTGAATGAAATTAATATTGCTTTTAAAAAATTAGATCTTATGTTGGATGATATGTTGTATCAAGGAGAAATAACTGAAAAGGAATTTGAATTCATGTCTAATGCACACCCAGTAATCAGTAATATTTTTGGGATTACAAAAATCCATAAGGGATTAGATAATGCTACTTTTAGACCCATAGTTAATGGAAAGCATAGTTGACTACCGTATGAAACAAGGATTAAAATCTTTTCCTTATATTTCTAAGGATTCTTGGGATTTTTTAGAGAAGGTTAGGGATATTAAGGTGAATAATGACATTGTTTTGTTTTACTATAGATGTGTGCAATTTGTTTACAGTCATCCCACATGAAGTGGGTCTTACTTGGTTACAACATCAGTTATGGTCCACGGGTGTGTATGAACAAGATAAGATTAATACATATATTAGATTGATGGAAGCAGTGTTAACTAACAATTATATGTTTTTTGAAGGGCACTATTTTAAACAGTGTACTGGAGTAGCCATGCCATATAATTTGTGACCCCACTTACGCAAATTATATCATGGCTTTTTGGGAACAACAGTATGTGTTTGACAGTGTGTATTTTGATAGTATTAGGATGTATACATGATATCTGGATGACATTTTTATTGTGTGGGAGGGTGAGATTGATAAGTTGGTAAATTTTATCAGTTATATTAATAATACGGTTGATTTTTTAAAATTTACTTATGAGTATAGTTTGGATACTATCACCTATTTAGATGTAAGATTGACGTTGGATAGAGCTTCCATGAATATCAAATCTAGTATATATAGGAAGGTTACTTTTTCCAATTCATATTTGAATATAATAGTTGGCATCCTAATCATCAAAAAAGAGGAATACTAAAAGGCCAAATGGTCAGAGTTGCTCAGATGGTTAGTGATAACCAAGGATTTGTAGATGAGTTGAATTATATGATAGGACTGTTTAAGAACAGGGGGTACCCAAGGGATTTATGTACGGAATTATTTTTTGAAATTAAACATAAAAGGGATTCAGGTATATATACACCTATTCTTGGTAATCATAATGTAGTGCAGCAAACAATTCATTCTATGACTAAGGATAGGGTGGGGGAATGTCCTTTTTTGTTTATTTCAACCTTTAATGGTGATTCAGAATGGTTGGTTAATATGATTGAATAACAACACTGGTATTGAGTGGGGTTCCAGCCCTAAATTTGTTTTTAGGAAAGACTGCGCATTCAATGATATATTCGAAAGATGCTCTAACTCAAAGATTTTAGAGACTAATAGAACTATTGTAATTTTAAAAGTGGCAGATGTTCTATTTGTGCACATATCATGGCCACAGGTAATAATTTTACCATTAATAAATACAATATTTATATTTCAGGCCATTATGATTGTTTTTCCAAAAATGTGGTTTATGTTGCTAAATGCCAACAATGTCTGGCATTTTATATAGGGAAAACATGTAGAAATTTTAGAGAAAGGGTAAGAGAGCATCTTTTGGATATTAAGCATTTAAAATCCACTAATGCATTAGCCAGGCATGTAGCCAGTAATCTAACTCATTAATTCAAGTTTTGTGTGGTGCAGTAAATTAAACATGATTCACAGGGGAAAATCTTGGATATTCATCTTGATTTATGTGAACTTAGATGGCAGATTAGGTTGGATGCACACAAATACCCTGGTCTAAATGATTATTGTTCTATTAAACCTTTTTTAAGGTTAAAATATATTACAGGGTAGTTTTGTGTGATGTTGCATTTTATATGGTAAAAATTCAAATATATATATATATATATATATATATATATATATATATATATATATATATATTATTTATTTATTATTTATTTTTTATTCATATATATTAATGTTTTAGGTTAAATATTTAAAACACATTTTGAGTATTACATTGTTCACACATTTATTTTTATATCTTTAATGTATAAGAAGTGAATTTTAAGATTTAATTGTTTCATTAAGGGGTGTGGCTTGTTTTAATATAAATAGGTTAGTATGGATTTGGTATGTATTCTGAAGAAGTCTTCAACAAGGATGAAACCTAGGTCAATTCTGTTTGTTTTATTTTATTGTTTTAGTGAATAAATTCTTTTCGGTTTTTGACCATGTTTTCCTTTGGATTTTCTTAGTGTTCCTTTTCCTTGGTTGGTCTATATGGTGATAGTGCTAGCTGTGCAACATGACTGTATAAGGAAGTAGTCGTCTAGCAGGTGTATACACGTACCTGTGAAATATAACCCTGCGTGTGCCTGCATGTGGTGTGTCAACCTCTAGATGATTGGGTTATGGCAAATGCACACACACTGCCCTCCCCATAGCCATACTATGACAAGCCTGCTGAGGTCATCCACTTTGAAATACACCTTTGGGGAAGTTGTAGCTCAGTAATCTCTGTAGTGCATCCTATAACTGTGTACTGCTGTAGTGTGATAAACTAGTTAGGTAGGAGTTATAATCCCAGACATAGTAACTGTGTGTGTGTGTGTGTGCGTGTGTGTGTGTGTGTGTGTGTGTGTGTGTGTGTGTGTGTGTGTGTGTGTGTGTGTGTGTGTGTGTGTGTGTGTATCTCTGTCTGTGTAGAGAGCAATGCTTTTTAGGCTAGTCACACTCACTACAATTCAAATGCCCTACTTTGGCATGGCTGCTGATGTCATTCACTTTGAAATACACCTTTCGGAAAGCTGTATCCCAGTAATCTCAGTGGCGTGTCCTATAATTGTGTACTGCTGCAGTATAATAAACTAGCTAAGTAGGAGTTTAAATCCCAGACATGGCAAGTGTGTGTGTGTGTGTGTGTGTGTGTGTGTGTGTGTGTGTGTGTGTGTGTGTGTGTGTGTGTGTGTGTGTGTGTGTGTTTCTGTCTGTGTAGGGAGCAATGCATTTTATGCTAGTTGCACTCACTGCAATTTAAATGCCTTTCTATGGCAATCCTGCTGATGTCATTCACTGCAAAATGCACCTTTGGAGAAGGAGTACACCAGTAATCCCTGTGGCCCATCCTATAACAGCTTCATGTTGTAGTGTGTTATAGAACTCCAGTAGGGGTTCTATTCCCACGCATGGTAGTTGTGGATGTTATTGTGTGTGCCTGTGTAGGGAGCAATGCATTTTAGGCTAGTCACACTCACTACAATTCAAATGCCCTACTTTGGCAATCCTGCTGATGTCATTCACTGTGAAATACACCTTTGGGGAAGGAGTACTCCAATAATCTCCATGGCGTGTCCTATAACAGCTTCATGCTGTAGTGCGATAGAGAACGCTGGTAGGGGTTGTATTCCCACACATGGCAGTTGTTGATGTTTTTGTGTGTGTCTGTGTAGGGAGCAATCTATTTTAGGCTAGTCACACTCACTACAATTCAAATGCCCTACTTTGGCAATCCAGCTGATGTCATTCACTGTGAAATACACATTTGGGAAAGGAGCACTCCACTAATCTTCATGCAGGCGTAGTGCTGTAGTGTAGTAAACTAGTTAGGTAGATTTTTAATCTGAGACATGACAGGTGTGTGTGTGTGTGTGTGTGTGTGTGTGTGTGTGTGTGTGTGTGTGTGTGTGTGTGTGTGTATGTGTGTGTGTGTGTGTGTGTGTGTGTGTGTGTGTGCCTGTGTTTGTCATTCATATCCTGTGTGGAAGTGGAGGTGAGTGTGTAACAACTTGACTCCATGTGGAACAGGTTTCGCAATTTTTTTATATGCTGGCCCTAGTATACATCACAATGTCCACCATACAGGGATAACAGATGTGAAATAGCTGAGAGGCTGGGGTGCAAATCCATACCCCTATATGTGACATCAAGGCCAGGCTAACAAAGTTAGCAACACTTGTATTACCCAGAGAACACTCTCAATCCAGTAGCCACAAGCTGTGTGACCAGTGGCAAGCTTGTTGGTTCCAACATGTCAAAATAACACCTTTTTGATACCTATAGTAGTTGACCACATTATGCATTTATCAAGAGCATGTGCAATTCAGTGTCTTTGATGTAGGAGCTTTATACAGTAAAGAGTTATTAATAACAGCAGTTCCAGCTCTATCAAGGTGATGTATGTGTTGGCATGTGCTTGTGTGTGCACGCGTGTATGTGTGTATGTGCATCCCTGTGTATATACATGTGCTCTGTTGATTTGTGTGTGTGTGTGTGTGTGTGTGTGTATACATAGATATATCTCTGTACACACACACACACACACACACACACACACACACACACACACACACACACACACTTGCCTGGGCAACAGCTGCTATGTTAGTAGTACCCTACATATTGCCCACTGATAGTAACCATGGTGTGATTGCAGTGGGCTACAGAGGGCATGGCACCCTGTCCATCAGTCCAATAGTCACTTACATGCCGAAAGTGCACCTTCCCTCTGTTCCCCACTGGACACCTGCAGCACCAGTGGTGCCATCAAATGTGACCCACAAAGGACTGCCTGAAAAACATGCCCTGTATGGACAGATGCCACTGACACCAGGGAATACTGGTATTTTGCTATCAATGTAGGTGCAGGGTCAACCTGCTGTCCATTAAGAGTTCCCACCATATGAAGCCAGGACTGGCACATCTGATGATAGCAGTCTGTGTACACAACATGGGCCAAACACTCCAGGTACAATTCCACATGTCACTGTACATGGGTCCCAGACACCATCCATGTCATGGACTAAGGAGCACATAAATGGCAAGCAATGCACAGCATTGGCCACACATAATAGTTACCCAGGTGACTGGATGGTGAATACAATACCCACCTGTGAGGGCAAATCCGATACTACACCCCGAGCCACACTGCAGACCATTGTCATGTGGCCTGATGCCAAGTTATATCCATCAACTAGCCTTGTATAGCTGTCTGGCATGGTCAACCACTAAACACCAGTGAAGCAATGCACCCATGCATGTCAGTACTGGCACCCTGTGTCTGTGTGTGTGTTGTATGATGCCTATGACCACATTCACACTCACTACAACCCACATTGGCATACAGAAGCATGCTGTCTGATGTCAGACACCTCCACATTCCATTTGCCCATATAACCTCCATATGGCCCCTGTGGTGCATATGATACCTGCACAGTATTGTGTTGTGGCAATCTCACTAGTGATGCATTGTATTTCTGGCCCTGCCAAGTGTGTCAATGTGTGTGCGTCCCTGTGAAAGTGTGGCTGTGTTGACACTGACACCTGTTCATGAGGACAGCCACATGTACTACACCTACCATATAGCTACTATATCACTGTTGCAGATGTCACTCACCAGCACATATAAGTTTGGAGGGCTCCTCAACATGTAACCTATGTGGTGCATCTAATAACTGCATAGACATGTGATAGCACTACATAGTCATCAGGGGTTTGATTCCCTGTACTGGTAGGTGTGTGACACAATCATGCTTATGTTTTACTCTCCCACCCCTCCCTGACTTATCTTTGCCTCTGCCTGCCTCTCTCACTCCCTCTCTGGTGGATGTGGAGACTTACACCTGCTTTGCTTAGGCAGTAGCACATGTATTTTAAGTGATGCTCATGATCAGCTGATGGCCTCTGCACAAGTTGCAGCCCTCCTCCAGCTGATTGCATGTGGAACAGCTGTGGTAACGTTCCCATGGCCAATTGCATGGTAACACACTCCAATATCTAGGAACATAATGTTGGTGTTTGGCCTTTTCATTCACTGTGAGCAGGAACTCAATCTGCTGTTTGGCAAACAACATCACAGCTGGATTAGGGATTTACCTCTAACAACATACACTGTGTAAACAGGCCAACACACAGGAGCGGGATGTGCCTGACCTGACTACAGACTGTAAGTTTTGCTGTACTGCATTTGCGGTAATTTTGGTTTAACAGTGTGTGTGTGGATATGGCTGCCTTACATGTTTTAATACCTGTCATGTCAGTGCTATGTTTATGTGGAAACCCCCATCTGTAGGGTCATCTGCAGACAGGGCAGTGTGTGGTGCCTTTTGTTTCATTTGTTAACCACAGAGCACCTATCTGTGAACTGCAGAAGGTAGTGCGAGGATTGCAGTCTATAGATGATATTAGCCGTGAGAGTTACTGACTTCATATCCCTTACAGGACATATGTTGCAACAAACCCTGTTACAACAGTAAATGTATGAGGTTATCACAGCAACTTGTCAATATTGTCCCTGTGTTTGTGCCTCCAGCCACAACACTCTTTGTACATATTCATGCAGTAAGAGGTGCATATGTGCTGTAGACCATATTTAGTGACATCATATCTGATAAGCCAGTGAGATATCAGACTGCTACACATGTTATGTATAGTTGGGGTTATATTTGATGACAGAACCTGGACATTCTGTGGTTGTGTGTACAGTACTGAGGTCTGTGTACTTATGGTGATTTTCGACAGTGTGTGCATTGCTAATATGTACCTTGGCCTGTGTACAGACTGTGGTAGATGTCATTGTTCTTGGTCCTGGTCTATCTGAGGTTACATGCTGCTCCACTGTATGTTACCCTATCAGCTTACATGTTTATAGGGCCAAACACACACATGTCCCATACCACAGACAAGCATCAGACCACACTGCGTAGTGGCCCAGTATATGTAGGGTTAGTGTGTGAGTGGCACATATGTGGATAGTGTTGAACAGATAGTCCATATACTGTAATAATACGGTAGCTTACCATATGTGGCTGTGGCTGTGTTTACATTGGTTTTGGTTATGCACTTTCACACAGGTGTCTGTTACTCTGTGCTGTGACATGCCTGTAGAGCTTGCTTTTTATGTAGGTAACTTCTGGTTACAGTTTCTTATACTCAGCTTCTAAATTGCTTAACCAGTGTAGGCAATGCTTACCTCCATGCAAACAGGCTTAAACCCGCTTACTGCCGCTTAAAAGTGCTTACTCCCACTTACCCCATGCTAATTTCTTTAAAAGGAAAGAAAAAAATGGTTGATGGGAAAGTGGTGAAAAAGAGGCACAAAGAGGGAGAGACAGTAGGGAAAATAGCCAGGGATGTGCCGGAAGGGTGTGGGGAAGGTCCATAGCTGCCCATTTCTTCTATAGCAACAGCTGTGCACATACACTGAATTTGGAGGTAGATTTGGACGCTCAAACCCCTGGGAGATGGGAGAGGACAACAATAATAGGTTGTGATGCCAATTAGACCAGATTACATATGTCCAGTGGACACGTGTGAGAAATGGCCAGCTATGTATGGGGCGAGATTTTTTTTTTGGGAACAGATTGCCCTTTTTTATTTTTTTTTTCTAGGTGAGAATGGGATGTTGGGGAGGGATTGTAGGTATATTTGGGGAGGTAGGTCGGGTAGGTTAACAGACAAGACAAGACACATACAGGGGCGGTAAGAGACATGTGGGGTGGTAAACACCTTGATGGGGAGGAGTGTTGGGAAATTGGAAGCCCAAGACCCCCCTAGTGGAAATTGTTGGACTGAGGTCCCCACCCATGGGCAGTCACCACTGCACCTTCACAGCCCTGAAGGTAGCTGTGCTGGGGGCTGAGTTGCAGAGCCAGGCTGACCCTCTAGTCACAACACATGGCGCTCGAGCTGGTGTAGCAGATCACCAAATTGTTGGTTGAGCTCACTATGCACCACAACCCGGACCTGGTGACCGGTGACAAGTTCCTGTCCATGCCGGCTCCTGGGTGGGGGTGAGCCCCATCCCCTGAGATGGTTCCACCCAAAGATGGTGCAGGACCAATGAACAGGGAGGTCCTGTGTTGGACCCCAGACATGCTGATGCCTGGTGCCATGACCAGCTGAGGTGGGACAGGTGGGTCCACTGGGACCAGCCTTCCCAAACGTGCTATAGTGTTTAGCTTTTATCATGATATGTGGGTTAGTAATAGTCAACACATTCCAGGGTTAGGTATAACAGCATGCATAGATATTCCCATTAACCCAGACACCAGATACGGAACAGTTGCATAGTAAACAGAAAACATGCATATGTAGGACCACAGTGGTAATATGAGCAGCATGCATGTACATTGATGAAAGCATGCTTCCAATGTTGGAATAATTCAGTATAGCACATGTATAGGAACAATTAAAATATTTATCAAACAATAGGACATTATCAGAACATTGGAGTCATTACCTACCGGTTTGGGTTGGGTATGTTGTTTATTGTTGGAGATATGCTGGGGGGAGAGAAAGATGTCAATTAACTAGTATATTCCTTTATTCCACATTACTTTCCTAGTCAGTGCTGTTATCTGTACCTTACAAGTCTTACTACATACCATATAGTCTTAGTTTGGACAGTGGTATAGCTGTCATCATCATTATACATTAACTGGTTTTATCTGCAGTATACACCTCTTACCTGGTATACCTGTGGAGGAATGTTTGTTAACACTAACTAACCGTTTCTACACATACGCCCAGATTCTGGGTTAATGTTGTGCACATAGCTATCCAACTCTTTCTGCACAGACTCTGGCCATGTGTTGACCACATGCAGGTGTACCAGGACATATCTAGACCATTTCCCTCTTCAAGCTTTAGTGTCTTGACACACACATGTACATGCTTTCTTACACAGTTATATTATGTAGCACAGTGTGGGTGACAGTGATCAGTGATACTTTATTATTCAGAGAAACTGCAACACTCACAATTCTTTACAATACCAGAGTAAACAGTACCAGTACAGGGTTTATTGGTTTTTATTTCTCAGCATAGTGTTCGTATCCAACGTACCTGTGGGAGCAATGTTTGTTAACACTACCTGAATGTTGCCACACAAAGTTCCAGATTACACATTAGTATTATGTACATACATCTCACTCTGTTACTGTACACACTCTGGTCACAGCTTGACAACATGGGGTGTAGATAGGACATACTTGGCTTATTACTCTCCTAACAGTTTCGGGAGTTGCTACAGTGACAGGTTTGTTCTTATAGGTGTTTGACAATCACTTGTATTACTTGTTTGCTGGCTAAACATCTGGGATCATCCCACAGACTTACCAGGGGAACAGGGGAAGAGGCAGCAGATATGGGTCCATATACTGGACATTTTGGTCTTATCTGTACAGTTGTGGAGTATGATTCTGTATGCAGCCTGCTTCCCCTCCCAGGATTCAGACCATGACTGTGTCTGCTACAACTTAAACACTGTCCATCAGAGCTGTGTGTGCTATATAGATATTGCTGTATATCTCCTATCTGCTTTCTGTCTTATAATTCTCCTGTGCATTTGCATTCTGACCTTGTATTACAACACTCTTATACAGATTTCATGGAGAGTTATATTTTGTAGGACAGTGTGGGTGACAATGATGAGTAATACCTCGTTATTCAGAGCAACTGCATCAGTCACAATGCAATACAATACCAATGTAAACAGTACCAGTACAGGGTATCATTCTTGTATTTCTGGGCCCAGTGTTGGTATCTGACAGACCTGTGGGAGAAATGTTTGTTAGTACTACCTGAATGTTGCCACACACAGTACCAGATTCCACATTACTATTATGCACATACATCTCACTCTTGTTACTGTACACACTCTGGCCACAGCTTGACAAGATGGTGTGTAAATGGGACATACTTGGTTTCTTAGTCTCATAAGGTTTTGGGGAGCTCCTAGTGTGCCAGCTTTGCTCTCATAGATGTGTGTCAATCAGTTGTATTTCCTGTTTGCTGCCTTTACGTCTGGGATCATCCCACTGATTTCCCAGGGGGACAGGTTGACAGGCAACAGATATGGACCGCTTTACTGGACATTCTGGACATATCTATACAGTTGTGGGGTATGATTCTGTATGCAGACTACTGCCACTGGCAGGTTTCGAACCATGGCTGTGTGTGCTAAAACTACAACAGCTCACATCTCCGTTGCATGTGCTATTCGGGTTTTGCTGTCTGCCTTTTCCCTGTTTTCTGTCTATGTGTCTCTCAGTTGTACTAAATGGCCTCTGGGAATTACACCAGTCATATACAGGCATTCCTACACATTCTATTTATGGTGCACGGTGTGGGTAACAGTGCTTAATACAACAGTACTATTACGTGAATGCAAATCTACATTACCATATGATACCAGAGTATACACAAGCAGTCCAGCAGTTAGACCTTATTGTCAGGCTATTACACTTTTATTTACATACATATTATATGAGTCTTTTCCTGCAATATTCTCCAGTGTATGCAGTACATGCCTTAATCACTGCAGGTTTTATACAGGGAATAAATTTACTAATACTTTTAGATTTATTTCCTATGACCGTAAATGCAAGAGTATTACTGACTTGCCTCGCATTGCAACCTCTCCAGGCAACTTCCATGGGCCTTTTGGTTCACGGCCAGCTCAACTGCAGCTGTGGAGGACATAAGAGGAATATTTTGCCATACCTATCCATGATATACATGAGCTGGCAATTATTACACACATAGTGGGGTGATACTTACACACAGCTAGGAAATCCCCTGTTATTCGAGCCTCTTGGATCCACTGCTCCAAGAGGTCCCCCATACACCGCTTGAGGTCGGCATAGTGATGCCTGACCTGCTCACCAGTTTGGGGTATGCCAGTGGCACTGATGAGGTCACGTGCGAGACGGTCCCAGGCTTCCGCCTTATATTGAGAGCCCTGGTACTGTCCCTGCAGCAGTCTCTGCTCATGCTGTTTGACAAAGAGTCCTACCATGACTCTGGACTCTTGGATGCACCAGCGCTGTGCCTGAAAGTGGACACCCTCTCCCCTTCCTGACATGGTGCCTGCTAGGGAAGCTACAACCAGTTAAGGGATGTATTGCCTCCTGTTGGGTTTAAGTAGGGCTGATTTCCCACACGTTTTGTGATTGGCCAGTTTTCAAAAGGCTAAGCTATGGGCAAACCTGCTTACCTAAGGTTGGCATTGTTTAAAGGGATATAACAATGGGCACATTGAGTTAGCTGGCTTACACATTTCTTACACCTCCTAAGCTGGCCTGTGCAGTGCTTAGCATTGTTTACATTAGACTTTGCATTATATATATTTTTTTGGCATTGATTTATTACTCATTATATCTTATATGTATGCCTGGTATCCATGATTCATGTGTACGTACACTGTATGGGGTTCTTGTGTTTTATTGGGGATTCCATCACTCTATTACAATTACATTTAATGCAGTACTCCACTTCACAAATATATGTTATTTAGCAAGTTATGCAACAAATATATTGGTCATAATGTGCTTTGCCATGGAAAATGGACTGTGCCCCAGTGGGACTCGAACAGGGAATGCCTGCTCATACAGCGAATGCTCTGCCCACTACACTATTGCTATGTTGCTTCATTTGCACATATCTTCCTTGTTATCCTCTTCAGCCATTTAAGCTGCATTAACCGTAGCTAAGCGATGGGCACACACCCCGCACCTATGGTTAGATTTAATTGGATTTTAAAAAAAAAAAAAAGGTTTGTTCATTTTATTTGTAATTACTTGCTATTGTACGCGAGGGGGAATGTTGGTGGGGATTTGTGGACATCTATGAGCGGTCTCGCTCATTTAATAGCCCTTTCTGCTGATCTTCATTATGGGGGTGTGTATATTCTGAGAGCTTGGCTCTCAGACACACCCCATGCAGTTCTACATGCTTTGTGTAAGATTAGGAGCTCAGGCAGTGCACCTCATTAATATGCATGGCGCGCTGCTGTCCTGCTCCTAAACAACAACTTCCATGCAGGACTAAGCTAGTAGTGCACGGAAGATTAGTAAATCTGGGGGTAATATCACTAATAAGTACTACACTATTGTAGAAGTCAAAGCAGTTGTTCAATACTATTCAGTATGTGTACTGACAGATATATTGAAAAAAGCAACAACCATTTTCACAGCTGTGATGGCTTAGTGGTTAACTGCTATGAGTATAGTGTCCTGGGTTCATGTCCTGCAAGGGCTGTTGGATGCAGAGTGGTTAAGGCAGTTTTGAGCAGCTTTAAGTGGGTTTGCATGATGGTAAGTGCTGCTAACATATGGTTAAACGTATTGGCGCTTACACCATTTTACCTTTGTTTAACAGTGAGCAAATATGCTTTGCATTTATATTGCAGCAATGCTGAAACCTGCTAAGCATGGCTGAGCCCTGGTAACCAGTGATCACATTCCAGTTGATAAAATAGCAGGGTAATGACATCTTTGATAAGTGTATTTAATTCCATGTGCATAACATGCATCTATGTGCTGTCATTACAGTAGCAAGGGGTGTGTGTTTACTGTCTGGGACACCTGAGTATATATGGCTTGTACAACAGTCTTTTCCATTTGAATGTGTTACATACATGGGTAGTATCCCAGGTTGTATGCTGTCACACTGGCATGTAGTGTATCATTTTGTTACTACTGTTGACAGTGGTTTCTCAAGTAAGTGTAGATTGCAGATTGTAGTACTGGAACTAAACACCCCTGCTTGCAAAGATGGACTCTTGATTCCGCACAGCCATGTTCTTGGTGTGTGAGCTGTATGTCATTAAGTATTTCCTACTAGATAATGATCTCACATGTGGATATTAACTGCAGACTACTGTGTGCATAGGACATGTCATTGAGGGCTGTTGTCATGTAGTAATGGTCTTACATATCAGTGTCAGATGTCTATCTGTCAACACTTACATCCTAAACATAACCAGTTGGATAGCTGATGTCTGTCCTCTGTACAGGTGTGCGGATGTCAGGTATCCATCTTGGTTGCTTACAGGCAATCTATGCTTGAGTGACACTGACATGTCTGCCCAGCTGTGTTATGAATGTCACAACTAGGAATCCCCAACCTGTACACACCACATGCTATGGATACCTCAACTACATTAGCACAGTCAACAGAACATGCTTAGGTACAGGTCTCTAAGACAGACACTGACCATGTTATGTAATGCAGGTTGCATGCATGTCAAATGGAGCACCTCAGTATCCCTCTGCAAGATGCAACCAGATGAGTGGATGTTGCTTTTAACTCTCACCCTGAGGATTACTCCTGTGGCATCAGTTGATAGATGGCCTGCTGGCAAATTGCAGGTGGCATGATACCACTGTACCCACATCCCCTACTCTTCCCATCTCTCCATGGACAATATCCTAGTACACACCTATGAACACCTGCACCTATGGACCCAGTACTGACAAATGTGTCAGTGTGCATTACTGAGAATAGCAGTGTCTGTGTGTTTGTAAACCTGTAGTTGATAATACCCTGAGGCTCTTCAAACCCACTGCACCCCCCCATTTCCATAGTTAGATATGGCTGCTGCTGTAATGCACAGTACATGTACCTTGTTACACACTTTGCCCTATGGACTACCTGGATCTTGCAGTACCAGCACAACACTGTTGTACAAATGGCTAGATAGGCATGGGTTACCCACTGAGTCCTGGCAAGTGTGTATATGTTTGCAAGTGTGTATACTTGTAGGATACAGCATTCTGAGGCTGCATTCTCCTAATACAGTGCACCTTGCCACACAGTATAAGGGATAGTGATGTTGCTGACTGTAGGAGAGTCATGACAAAGCATCACCCTACTATCCCTGTGGCATGTGCAATAGATGCATATCCCTGTAGTAGCACTCTTGAGATAGAGAATGGGTTGTATTGCAGTCCTAGTCAATGTGTGATAGTGGGTATGTCAGAGTATTATCATGGGTTTCAGTGAGTACAATATCCAATGTGGGGTGTGGATGCTGGGTATACTGTCCTTACACCATGGTACCCCAGTACATGTCCCAAGGTCCACTGTATGGGGACCACTGTCACCATCAACCATACAGGTAACTGATTACACTATCCAGCCCAATGATGCATGTGCTGTGTACAACTTATCTGTAACAGAATGGACACTCTGACAAGGTAATTAGCACTGATAAACCCAGGTGTCTCAGATGTGTGTATGACTGTTATGTGTTTGTCAGTGTGCACATGACAGTATCTCACACTATGTATTGTTCATAAACAACCAGTACATCCCCCATTACCATACAGTGCAAGGCCTGGTGATGTTCTTCACTTAACATGTAACCCGGGACACACCTAATCCTAAAAGTTATGTGGTGTGTGCAATTAAGGACACACATTAGTAGCAATAAGTACATAGGTAGGGGTTCTATTCCCAGTGTTGCCAAGTAAGACTGTGTGTGTATGTGAACGGATCTACTTCAGTTTGCAGAAAATACATGTCTAGGAGGTCATCTGTCTGAGAACCAACTGGCAAATGCTAACATTTCACAGGTATCATCTTGTGGAAAGTCATTCCATCAGAACTAGTAGTAGATGTGTAAATGCCCTCTTCCCCACTGCATATTTGTTCAGTGATACTGGGGTTGGTATATATAGCTGGGTGTGGATCTTGTGGACACAGCCACCATCATTGCGTTTATTGTTGAGTGTATCCCCCCACTTAGTCGGCTATAATACTGTACAGCTTATGTTAACAGTTTAAGTAGGTGTCAATCACACTATCTGTGGTTCTACACCACCCCACACCCTCCAAAGGGTAGGGCTGTCCCACCCATACCAGCACACATATGTTTACCAAGCTGAGGACTGCACTACATTGGGGAAGGGGACATATACCCTGCCAGTACCATTGTCAATGACATTAAACTAGCAGACTGATTATTTTCCAGTGTGATGTTGTGCCTATTCTGTCTTGGTGAAATTACACAGACTAAAGTGGGTTCCTAGCAAAAGTACATAAATCCATGTGTACAGTATTCTCTGTGTATTGCATCAACACCAAAGCCTTTGTGTGTGTGTGTATATGTGTGTGTGTGTGTGTGTGTGTGTGTGTGTGTGTGTGTGTGTGTGTGTGTGTGTGTGTGTTATACACAAATATGTGGTGTGTACCACCCAGTACACTTACCATTGTCCACTGTAGAAGGGCTGCTGATGTCAGCCACCATGCATTCACCTGTATACACCCCTCAGACTTATCAGGCATGTGTCTAACGCAGTAACTGTTATACAGACCTGTGACTTGCTCAAGGTGTCACCACAGTGCCATACCCCTTCTAGGAAACAACAACAGAACCAACATCCTGCTGACACATAAACACGTACAACACAAATGGAATACATTATGGAAACCACAATAACTCAGTGTTAATAACAGCTATAATGCATCATGGCTGGACAGCTACACATCCTAACACATAAGCATTAAACTTTAGTGCTGAAAACATGTTACACAGCATTACATCGGTACACAGTCACCCTGTGCATCAGAACCATATTAGCCTGTCCCTGCATCAATGTTATGGATGACAGTGATGTGGCACAGGTATCATCATATGAACAGGGTGTGTTGTGTGTTTGCCAGAGACCTAGGCTGAGCCATTTGTTTGACATAATGTGTGTGTGTTAGGGGGTTTCATTATTAATTGGGCTGTTCAGATGTGGTGTGTGTGTGTAGGTATGGGGTTGCCCTAGCTGTGTTGATGATGTGTGTGTGTATGCATGCACACAGGTCTGCCATGTGGCTACCCTATACATGGGTTTGTTGGACAACTGCTGACCGTACCTGGCAGGGTATGCAGTTCACCATCTCTGGCCATGGAGATGAGAACTGTACCTGCCAGGGGTTCCAGGGGCACTACCAGGTACAAGCCATGATATGGTACTCTCCCTTGATGATGACATATGTCCTCTGGATCAGAGTCCCTCTTGGAAGTGGCCAGGGCCACGTACACGTGGCCTGCTATGTTGTGGTGTAAACAGTGCCCCTTTGCAGTACTGGGGCTGGTACTGCCACTATGGGAGCATGTCTGGCTTCTTGCATGCCCACGTCGACCTCCAACTGTTGATGTTGCTGGCCTACGTCCATGTGGCCATCACATTTCTCCCACCATATGCTCAAGCACAGACATTCCATGGTCAAGGATTCCCACCATCTCACCCAACTGTTTATCCAGGACCTCTGCAAAATAATGGTGGGCACCTGCTAGATCACGAATGTTGTCAATAACAGCAGAATATGTAGCCCTCTGCAACCTCAGACCCTGTCTGGTGTACCATTCCATACATGCCTGTGCCTCCATAATTGCCTGAAACATGTATCTGGTGACACTAGCTGTGGCACTTCTGCCAGGGCATGATGACTAGCAGCCCTCCTACAAGCACCCTTGTACATCTGCCTGTGTGGTACCTCACTGGGCATCCAGCTATGGCTGCTGTGTCCAGATGCACTTGCCATAGTCACCACACTGTCCTGTCCCATGCCACCAGCCGCCAACTGCCCTCATCTATGGCAACTGGTGATGGGGTATGTATAGGCAATGTGACTGTGTAGGAGGATGTGGCGGATAACAGTGGGATGTTAATCGATGGCATTGCTTCAGCCCCTGACAACCCTGCCTGTGCCTCAACACACCTATCATCATTGTCAGTGCCTGTATGAACACTAACATCAGTTTGTCTGCAGGCGGGACCCTGGCTCATCTCATCACCTATGAGGGGAAAACAAGAAATGCACTTTAAGACCTGTACATCATTGCTTAACTGTATATATATATATATATATATATATATATATATATATATATATATATATATATATATATATACACACACACACACACACACACACACACACACACACACACACACACACACACACACACACACCCACACACACACACATACACACACACAGTTACAGGTGAGGTTGCACAAAGATATTACACACAGACCTCTCATTACCCATCTGTCAACATGCATGACATATGGCACTCAACAGCATGCACTGCAGCTATAGTCAATCTCTGTTACCACCATTATACATCTCTGTGATGCATGGGTTGTGTTATTAGGTGATGCCCCTTCCCCTGGAACAAACTGCACCCATGTACACAGTATTGCTGTGCACCTGTTCGGCACCCTGCCATGTACTGTGCACCATAACTTACAGGTGTACGCACTATTGCTGAATGTGTATATGTGTGTCAGTTATGTTTGCTCTACTGCTCACAGCCCCTATGTGTTTGTCCGAGAGATACCTGGGATGACATGTGGACTGATGTCTGATTTGCAGATCTCATCAACAACTTTGCATGTATGACCAATAAAATACAAATACACTGACAACCTTCAAACCTTACTGTGGCTATGAGGAGTGTACACACCCTTATTGACATGGCGCCCTCTTCCCTAATATGCCATGGAGCCACAATACTCCATATGTTAACATTACACAAACCTGATATGTGACATATGACCTGTGCAATCAAATGCAGTATCTAATGAATGTGTTAGTTGTGCAGATGCTAACTGAGATGCATACAATTTGTGGGTGCATAAGTGTGTACACTCTTAACATGATGGTTTGTTGCACCAACTGTTAAGTGTACTACAGCAGTCACTATTCCTGGAAGGGGTATACTAGCATGGCCCATCTGCACTTGCCAGTATTTGGTCACTCTGCCCTACAAATGTCCCCCAACTCTGCAAGATTTCAAGGTCAACTCATGTGCACAGCCCTTGCAGGTCTCACAGTGCCTTCACTATTGCTGTGGAGTCAGGGTTATGTCTGTCACAATTCATACCCTTGACTGTGTGCAGATACAGCCATACTAAGTGAGCTTTGGATGTCTGCTTCAGTTCACTGTTGTGTTTCAGGATGACACCCATCCCCATCCTCAGCCTTTTTGCAGATGCTTGACAACTATGGGCTACACGAGTGTCATTTTGCAGTGTCCCATGTTCAGATTACCATGTGTACCGGCCTAGTCCCTGGTAATGACCGGCAAACATACAGGTGTGCACTGGCACCAGCAAGGTACAGATGGGGATGGTGGGCCTGAAGTGGAGTGTGGTGTTGCTTGTGCAGCACATGTATCTTAATTGATACTGTCTGTAGGTTTCAAATATGGTCTTGGTACACCATTACACATTGCAACACATGCCTTTGAGGGGCTTTTGATATTATGCATATGCTACCTGCAGAGAGCCCTGCCTTATGTTTCTTGTGGAACGACTGTCCCATCTGATTACCCTAACCTATAGACCACACTTATGCAGAGTCCAGGCGATTGTTGACACAGGTACTGAACAGCCAGTACTTACTAGACATTCCTGCAACTCCCTCAGTGTTGCGGCATGTTTCTAGGCAGACTCCATGACCAGTTTGCAACATGTGTCATCATCTGTCTTGGATGGCCATCTGTTTATTTTCTACATTAATGTTGTCCCATACATCCTCATCACATACATGACTGTCTGCACTGTTTGCCATGGTATATGCAATGGTGAGGTAAGGCTACATGTCCCACTCTTGCATGCTACCTGTTGGGTATGATCCATTCCATGGCTTGTAAGATGTGTGCAAGCCATGGCTGCCTCTGTGTTAGGTGAGTGGGCAAATGTGATGGACATAAGTCTTGGACAGCAGACCATTTCTTGGTGTGACATTGAGGACCTCTACTTGCTGGAAAGTGCATATTCATGAAGAGTGAATGCTATCGGTACCTCAAAAACTGCTTCCACAATATGTTATTGGGAGTGTGTGC